>NC_133655.1:11372355-11685337 GCF_009905375.1 Apium graveolens
ACTTAAACAGCAAAAAAATATAGCTATTACATCATTTTAATGAAGAATACACAACCAAATCCAAGATCTTACAGTTTAGGGTTTGGAACAGCCCACAACACTACCAACTATTACATCTGATTACAATACCGATCCTCACACAACTATTATTACTTATTCTACCTGAGCTCGAACATAAGCATCAGCATCAGGTCTTACGGGCAGTCTGCTTGAATCTAACCATAGCTGCTAGCTGTAATATCAGGGTAAAGCAAGGAGTGAGCCAAATGCTCAACAAGTGCTAACAGTACGAAACATAAATTGAGATATACTTTTAAGAATGACAATGGAAAGACATAACTAATGATAACGAGAGATAAACTATGTGAGATGGCATCATTTTGCTTGTATCAAAACAATTTTAAAATCATGTCTTAATCAAAATCATTTTATGACGCTACGGATTACAGCCGGTGATCAGCCGCGAAGTAATCCCGAACCTCGCTGGGTTCTAAAACATTAACGGGAATCCCTAGGCAACTTTTAAGCCTAATATAAGTGTGGAAAGGACTCGCGTCTCAGTCCAGATCCACTATTCAAAAAACATTTATCCCCCTTTGGGACTGAAAACCCATATTTTATTTATTTCAAAACTGATGCCGAATTGTACAAAATCTCTTTTTACAGTAAACATTTATCAAGGATTATAGATCAACTCGAAACACGGGAAATTGGTGCTAACTCAGAGCCATGATTCACAAAACTATACTCTAGGGTAACTAATGGTTTTCATGTATCAAAGTTTACAGGGAATTTAGTGAGGCTATGGATATCATGAAAGGAATGCCAAATTGGGCTTAAAGCAATGGTTTCTCATCAAGGTTCAAGTGCTGGATCATCAAGAAGTAAGCTTCATGAATACTAAGGGTGTTAAGGTATGAAGAAATGATTTTAGCTCAGGATATATCAGAATTGTCAAGCTTTAGGATAAAAGAGGGTATCAATCAATGAGGAATCATGTTGGTAAGTTTCTGACTATCAGATTCAAGGTAAGGTTCTATAGGGGTTCAAGTATCAGGATGAGATATCAATACTTAGGAATCATCAGCATGTTAATCAAGAGGATCAATCAAGTAATATAACAACTCTTTATTTTATCATGGCATTTAACTATCATGAAAAGACTTTTGAACTACTTGCAATACATACTCGAGGGTTCATGGCATCTATATAATTCAAAGATAACGAGATACGCTTGATTTAAATATCAAAATGACTCAGGATAATTGCATCGATATATATGAACTGTTTATAGTAAATACGAAGGTCAAGTTGAATCACTTGCCTTGAGATAGGCTGGTCTGGTCTGACTGGTAGGAGCAACTGGAGCTTCACTCGACTTTATGGCAAGTTTTCCCTCGTCTCGAGATCCTACATAAATAATAATCCTCATTATAATATATTCTCACTACTTAACCTATTTACAACTTGAAATTAAACACGGATGGCACTTAGGCCTATACCACTTAATTTATATTCACTTTTAAATTACAATTACACACATAGCCACATATTCACATATCATATACACCAAATACACCATATATACCATAATGCAACACTAGGCTTGGATGATCTCGACTCACCACTTAAGTCACTTGGTCGCTAAACTAGACAAGGTCTTCAATTTTGGCTTCCTAACTCGATGTGCCTTTCCTAAATTATCCAAAACCTATTGACCCTCACTTGTGCCTTTTGCTCTACTGACCTTATACCATCTTACAACTATGGTGGTCGACCTAATACTCACTTCTAAGTGTTCTAAAACTATGTGATAAGTGAAGTGCTCACTGGTGCAAATTTCAGAATGACAACTATAGTTTCTTGAGTGCATTAGGCACTCTTAAACTACAAGTTTTCCTTCAAAACTTTTACACAAGACTCTCCTGACCTAAGGGCATCTCACAAACTTGATGTGGCTCAAGGGCCTGGCTTGGGCCTTCTTGGGCCTAAGCTAAAAGTCCAAGGTTCCCCTGTTTTTCTGGGCAGAAAATGCCCTGACTTGAATTAACTTGTGACACATGGTTCTAACTCATATCCTATGAACTATGGTTGGAAAAACTTCTCTGACACCCTCTAACTAAGGCCCAATAGGGCCTAATGAGGGCCTACCCATGACATGGTCAAATCTCCCTATTTCTAAGTTGCAACAAAACTGTCCCCTGCTGGACAGATTTTGTTATTCTACTTGTGCACCTAACCAAATGACATGCAAACCTCCAACCAACTCCTAAAACCTTTTATATACTCCCAATACTAACTTCTGGTGCTTGGGCCTCAAAGTGCACACCAATGACATGGTCAAAACTCACTCTAAACCTCAGGGTACTAAACTGATTTTCTGCAGAAACTATAACTCTCATTTCCAAGGTTTTGACTTGACAAACTCAACTAACAACAACTCAATACTTAAACCAAGACTTATACATGGTATCTACTGAACTAACTCCCTTATTCTCAAAATAACCTTGGTGAGATCATCCTTACCTAAGGTACAATTATGGCAAAACAAAGAGACTACACTTCACAAATCACAAATCTTCATGCTTTTGAAACAACAAGGTATGCATTTTTATAAAAGATAATCACGAATTATTACCATGCAACAAGAAGCATAAATCAATATTAACACATTATACCTACTGAAATTAAGGCTCACTAACAAAATCTTTCCAAATGATCAAAATCTTACAACATTCTAAGAGAAATCCTCATGCATGCATGCCTTCGGGTTTTTCAAACCAAAACAACACATTTTCTACATATATTCCATCTTAAAATTGACATGCAAGCCTAGCATAAGGTATACCTAGATGATCACTTAGCATGCAAGGAGTTTTATCAAATTTTCACCACAAAATTCAAGTCATTATCACATAAACATGCAAAAATTGATCAAAACAACAAGAATGATTTCAAGGACCATTCATTCGGCTCCCATATGGTCATGGCCGAATGAAATGGATGGAAATGGCCATTAAATCATCAAGAGTTTCCTTCTCAAGACTTGGCACTTATCCATTCATTGTAGTCCTCTCAAAAACAACCTTAAATCCATAAGAATCAAGATTGTATTTTGAGTTTCACTAAAACCTTTACATGCAACCTTAAACTTAAACTTTCTACTCAAAACTCTTTGAAATATGAATGATCATGGTATGGGAGATAACATTTACTTGTATAAAGAGTAGAAGCTTGGTGGAGAATGAAGAAAAATGGGGAGGGGTGGTTTTCTCGGCTAAACCAGAGTGAGAGGAGAGGGCCGAGAGTGAGGGAGGGGAGGGAGGAGAGAGTGAGGTGTGGGTGATGAGTGAAATGATCATGTCTTTGCTTGTTTTTATGGTATTTGATTTGACAAAATTTGAGTGGAAAGGAGAATTGACAAGTCTATCCCTCCACTTATACTTGGTGCATTTTGCATGCAAGGGTAAAGAAGGAAATTGGCTAGAGAAATAAGAGTTAGTGGGGTTGGAATTGTCCTCTTTGTCCTTGAAAAGAATGAGAGGGTGGTTTGCATGCAAGGGCTTTCTTGTAATTTGCTAAATATGACAACTAAAATTTATAATGATTTATTTTTATAAAATAAAATACAAGTTCAAAAATGTATAAAATTTATACCATAAAAATAACTTGGATTTTTAGAGACTTTTTAAAATCATTTTCAAAATTTGTGAACAAAATACCTTTTAAAAGAAAATTTTTCCAAGGCTTAGAATATTCCTTATAATCAAAATAAAGAAATTAAATAAACTCTTTCTTTGAAAATCATATACTACACAAGCAAATTTATAATGCAGAAATTTTTCACTCATACTAGCGTACAATCATTGACTAATTTTCATTGACTTTAATATATACCAATCCACAAATATATACACGAAAATACCAGTCGTAACAATCCTCTCCCCCTTAAGGGATTTCTGTCCCCAGAATCTAAGAGAAAGATGAGGATGTCGGGAACGCATTATCAGACTCTAACTCCCAAGTCGACTCTTCGACCTTAGGGTTCTTGCCAAAGTAATTTTACTAACTTACTGACTTATTCTAAGACTCCTGTTACTGCCAGTCGAGTATTTTAAACTGTTGCTCATAAATGACAGGTCTGCCTGAATTTCTACAGGTTCATATTATCACATGGCTAGCGTCAGGATTGTACTTCTTAAGCAACGACACATGGAACACATTATGCACATGCTGATACTGAGGTGGTAAGGCCAAACTCATAGGCCACCTTTCCACTTGACTCAAAATCTCATAAAGGACCTATGTATCTAGGTGCTAACTTCCCTTTCTTGCCAAATCTCATCAACCCCTTTTCTAGGTGACACCTTCAGCAACACAGCTTCGCCAATTGGAATTGAACGTCCTTACTGAGTGCTGGATGCCGCATACTTCTTCTGTCTATCTTGAGCAGCAAGCAACCTTTTCTGAATTAACTTGACCGAGTCATGCAATTGTTGTCCAAAATCCGAGCCGAGAATTCTTCATTCTCCTACTTCATCCCAAACTTGTGGTGATCTACATTTTCGCCCGTACAAAGCTTCGTATGGTGGCATACCGATACTGGAATGATAGATGTTGTTGTAAGGAATTCAATCAACGGCAAATGGTCATCCCAACTTCCTGCAAAATCGATTTGCACAACTGCGCAACATGTCTTCAATTGTTTGAATCGTCCTTTCACTCTGGCCATCAGTCTGCGGGTGGTACGCCGTGCTCATATTCAACTTTGTGCCAAGACATTCCTGAAATTGCTTCCGGAATCTCGAGTTAAATCGGGGGATCTCTGTCTGAAACTATTGATACAGGTACTCCATGCCTTAGTACGATTTCGCGCACATACAGATGAACCAACTTGTCTAGTGACGACTTCTCATTTATTGAAGGCAAATGCGCCGACTTCGAAGACGATCCATATAACCCATATTGCGTCATGTCCGGATTTCGTTCGCGGTAGTCCTACTATAAAGTCCATAGCGATATTTTTCCATTTCCATTCTGGAATCTTCAGGGGCTGAATTAATCCGCTTGGTCGTTGATGTTCTGCCTTTACTTTCTGACAAGGTATAGCACTTCGCAACCCATTCTGCCACGTCTTGCTTCATATTTGGCCACCAAAAGTTCTTCCTTTAAGTCTCGATACATCTTGGTGGCTTCCCGGGTGGATTGAAAATTTCGAATTGTGGGCTTCATGGAGGATCTCATTCTTTAATTCAGGTACATGGGGAATCCATATTCTGGATGAAAACCTTAGTATCCCTTGCTCATCCCTTTGAGTATTAATCTCCCTCTCCCGATAACTGATTCTTCTCTTTTTCCATTACTTCCTCTTGACACTTCTTTATCTTTTCACTAGTGTTGGCTGAAAGGTCATTGCACGACAAACTTCCTCGACTTTTCCATAAGCACAAAGTTCCAATTCCAATTTTTTCCATTTCTTCGGATAACTCTTTTGATGTTATCATCATATTCAATCTCTCCTTCCTACTCAGAGCATCGGCCACTACGTTTCGCCTTTCCAGGATGGTAATTTATCGAGTCATAGTCCTTGATCAATTCCAGCCATCTCCTGCCTCATATTGAGCTCTTTCTGAGTAAAAATGTACTTTAAACTCTTGTGATCCGTGTAGATTTCACACTTCTCTCCGTAGAGGTAATGTCTCCAAATCTTAAGTGCGAACACTATGGCGGCTAGTTCCAAGTCATGCGTCGGGTACTTTAACTCATGCGGCTTCAACTGTCTTGACGCATATGCGATCACTTTACTGTGTTGCATCAACACACAACCCAAACCCTTATGTGAAGCGTCGCTGAATATTACAAAATTCCCTTGATCATCTGGAAGTACCAACACCGGAGCTGTTACCAACTTCTGCTTTAACTCTTGAAAGCTATCTTCACATTCTGCACTCCATTCAAACTTTTGATTCTTTCTGGTTAACTTGGTCAATGGCGTGGCGATCTTCGAGAAATCCTTGACGAATCTTCTATAGTATCCGGCCAATCCTAGAAAACTTCGCACTTCCGTAAGAGTCTTTGGCCTCTCCCAACTCATAACTGCCTCAATCTTTGCCGGATCCACTTTAACTCCCTCATTTCCAATAACATGCCCCAAAATTGAACTTCCTTTAACCAAAACTCACATTTGGTAAACTTGGCATACAACTTCTCTTGTCGGAGTTATCTTCCATGCTATCCAGAGGTGCTGCTTATGTTCTTCTTCCGACTTAGAATAAATAAGGATGTCATCAAATGAATACCACGACAATTGTTCCAAATACTTCTTAAATACCCAATTCATCAGATCCATAAATGCGGCCCGGAGCGTTGGTCAATCCAAACAGCATTACTAGGAATTCATAATGCCCATATCTGGTCCTGAATGCAGTCTTAAGAATATCTTCTTCTTTGATCTTTAATTGATGGGATCCCGATCTCAAATCAATCTTCGAAAGCATTTTGCTCCCTTCAACTGATCAAAAAGGTCATCTATCCTTGGTAGCGGTAGCGGTTCTTGATCGTTACCTTATTCAAACTCCCGATAATCTATGCATAGTCGCATACTCCCTCTTTCTTCTTTACAAACAGAACAGTGCTCCCCATGGCGATGCACTTGGCTGATATCAACTCCTTTATCCAATAATTCTTGTAGCTGGCTCGCCAACTCTTTCATTTCTGCTGGTGTTCATCCTATATGGGGCCTTTGAAACTGGTTCCGGCGCCTGGTAGCAGGTTGATCTCGAACTCAATTTGTCGATCTGGTGGTAAGCCTGGTACTTCGTTGGGGAACTCGTTACTACAGGAATATCTTCCATTCTGAGGTTGCCTCTCTCTGAATCCACTACATATTGCTAGGAACGACTCACAACCTTTTCTAAGTAACTTCTTAGCCTGAACAACTATAAGGAATAGTTGCTCTTGCCTCTGCTCCTTAAATACTACCTTCTCTCCATTCTTCGTCTTTAAATACACTCTCTTGGTCTTACAATTTATCTGAGCGCTATTCTCTCCTAACCAATCCATTCCTAAATTATATCAAACTCTCCCAACTTGAAGAGTATCAAGTCGGCTGAGACTTATACCCCGAAATATCAATCTCACACTTTGAACAAAATTAATTCACAGGAATCTTCTCTGGTTGCAATTACCACATTTACTACCTCACTCATAACCATTTTAATCACATTGGAGCTTATCACCAAAAGATTCTGATATGAAAGATCTTGTTGCTCCCGAATCAATCAATACTTTAGCTTTGACATTATTGAGTAAAAGTGTACCTGCTATTACTTCAGAATTCTGAACAACATCCTTCATCTTTAGATCAAATGTCCTTGCTGTTGCTTGCGGGATTGGTGCAGGTGGTGGAGGTAATGCCAATACCTCAGCTGGCACGCTTGCACCGGTACTTACCACATTCATCAGAGCTTTGACTGGTCCGGTTACCTTGCACTCCCTAGCTATGTGTCAGTCTTCCCACACTTATAGCACGTAACTCCTGGCTTCGGCATCTTGCACTCATTTGCCAAATGTCCTTTCTGATTGCACCTATAACAGGTCATGCTCAGCTTATTGTATACTCCGGGGGTGCCTTCTTCCACATTGCTGCATTCCGGTCTCTGGAACCTGTTTTCTCCAACTTGCCCTCGGCTTGCCTGGTTGTTCCCTTTTGATTCTTGCCTTTTGCCCAAATTTCCCTTCTTTTGAAAATTCCGCCCTTCTGGAAACCAATCCTCCTTATATTCCGATCTTGCGAACTTCCAGCTTCAGACTTTTCTCCATAAAATGGAACCTTCCTCTTCTTGTTATCCCTCTCTTTCCTTGACTGCATCCCATTATTCTCAATCAGAGCAGCATTCTGTACTACTCCGCATAAGTTTCAAGCTCAAACATAGCCACCCTATCTCTGATCCAAGGCTCCAATCCTTGCTGAACTTCTTTGCTTTTCCTCCTCAGTGCTGGTATACTTTGTCACAAACCTTGACAACTCAGTGAACTTCTTCTCATACTCCAATACAGCTAATGTTCCCTTGCTTCAACTCAAGAAATTTTAGCTCCATCTGATTCTGCATGTACTTAGGGTAATACTTGTCCAGAAATAACTTCTTAAATCTCTCCCAAGAAACCTGTTGAGTGACTTCAATAGCCTTTACTAATTCCCACCAATAGATGACTTTCTCCCTTCATGAAGTAAGTAGCATACGGCGTCTTCTGATCGTCTCCTAAACTGTACCAACTCAAAGCCCTTTCCATCTCCTTGATCCATGTGTTAGCTATCACTGGATCAGTGGTATCATGAAATACAGGTGGATTCACATTCTGAAAAGCCTTGAAAGTGACAATTTGTCTAGGTGGTACTGGTGGTTCAGGTGGTTGGTGTGTCTCACGGTTATCTTGGTTTTCAATTCGTTGTTGAAGAGTTAGTTGTTGTTGAGCTATAACATTAGTTTACTGTTGCAAAGTTTCCAGTAGTCGAAGAGAATTTGGGTCTGTGGTGGAGGTGGTTGTTGGGTTTCTTATTTTTGGGAGGCAGGATCCTGAAATAAGAGTTGTGTCAAAACAGATATGAATGATAAAATGATTCGAGGGTATCGCATGGCATTCTGATTTACATATGGGGTCAAGTTTTCCAAATTAAGCAGATGATGCATATAAAAATGTAAAATAACAGTTGAGAGCAAATGGAACAATAGAACATAATTATTGAAATTTTTAAAGTCACAATACATAGGATTGGGACATAGTCTGTTTCTAGGAATAACATGCTTATTTAAAAGAAAAACGTAAACAACTGGGGATTCCATAGAGTCTGATAGTACAACAACATGAAAGGTAAATGGAAGAAACTAAGGCTCCACTCCATCTGAACGGGGCTTGGTAGTCTTTTCCTCTCGAAGCGTCTTCACAATGCTCTGGAGCTCATCTGCCACCATCTGAATGACATACTGGCTGGTACGGTCCCCGGTGCGCTGGCATCTCCTCAAGCTTAGTGTTGACGTACTAAACCAAGGTCTCAAGTCTCGCAGTCATCTGCTCCTTGGGCTTCCCTTCGTAGTTTTCGGCTGTCCGGATACACGTTCTTCAGTCGGTCTATCAGTCGGTCTATCAGTCGGTCGTACTTGCCCTAAAGCATGTCGAACTCGCGCCTCAACTCAGCATACACGGAGAAAGCAATAGTGTTGTCTGACCCAGAGGATGATGAGGAATGCGCCCTTTGCTGACAACCAATATGAGGAGTATTAATAATAATTTACTTAACCTACTCTCTCACATATTATCTATAACCTACACACAAATCCTATAACCTATTTGGGCTGTCCAGGGACTCTAAACCGTAGCTCTGATACCAAAACCTGTCACACCCCCAACTTAAACAGCAAAAAAAAATATAGCCATTACATCATTTTAATGAAGAATACACAACCAAATCCAAGATCTTACAGTTTAGGGTTTGGAACAGCCCAACACTACCAACTATTACACCTGATTACAAATACCGAGTCCTCACACAACTATTATTACTTATTCTACCTGAGCTCGAACATAAGCATCAGCATCACAGGTCTTACGGGTAGTCTGCTTGAATCTAACCTAGCTGCTAGCTGTAATATCAGGGTAAAGCAAGAAGTGAGCCAAATTCTCAACAAGTGCTAACAATACGAAACATAAATTGAGATATACTTTTAAGAATGACGATGGAAAGACATAACTAATGATAACGAGAGATAGAACTATGTGAGATGGCATCATTTTGCTTGTATCAAAACAATTTTAAAAATCATGTCTTAATCAAAATCATTTTATGACGCTACGGATTACAGCCGGTTATCAGCCGCGAAGTAATCCTGAACCTCGCTGGGTTCTAAAACATTAACGGGAATCCCTAGGTAATTTTTAAGCCTAATATAAGTGTGGAAAGGACTCGCGTCTCAGTCCAGATCCACTATTCAAGAAAACATTTATCCCCCTTTGGGACTGAAAACCCATATTTTATTTATTTCAAAAGCTGATGCCGAATTGTGACAAAATCTCTTTTTACAGTAAACAACTTTATCAAAGGATTATAGATCAACTCGAAACACGGGAATTGGTGCTAACTCTCAGAGCCATGAATCACAAAACTATACTCTGTGAGGGTAACTTAATGGTTTTCATGTATCAAAGTTTAGACCAGGGAATTTAGTGAGGCTATTGGATATCATGAAAGGAAGTGCCAAATTGGGCTTAAAGCAATGGTTTCTCATCAAGGTTCAAGTGCTGGATCATCAAGAATGTAAGCTTCATGAATACTAAGGGTGTTTAAGGTATGAAGAAATGATTTTTTAGCTCAGGATATATCAGAATTGACAAGCTTTAGGATAAGAAAGAGGGGTATCAATCAATTAGGAATCATGTTGGTAAGTTTCTGACTATCAGAGTTCAAGGTAAGGTTCTATAGGGGTTCAAGTATCAGGATGAGATATCAATACTTAGGAATCATCATCATGTTAATCAAGAGGATCAATCAAGTAATATAACAACTCTTTATTTATCATGGCATTTAACTATCATGAAAAGACTTTTGAACTACTTGCAATACATACTTGAGGGTTCATGGCATCTCTATGTAATTCAAAGATAAGCGAGAGATACGCTTGATTTAAACATATCAAAATGACTCAGGATAATTGCATCGATAAATATGAACTATTTATAGTAAATATGAAGGTCAAGTTGAATCACTTGCCTTGAGATAGGCTGGTCTGGTCTGACTGGTAGGAGCAACTAGAGCTTCACTCGACTTTTATGGCAAGTTTTCCCTCGTCTCGAGATCCTACATAAATAATAATCCTCATTATAATATATTCTCACTAACTTAACCTATTTACAACTTGAAATTAAACACGGATGGCACTTAGGCCTATACACACTTAATTTATATTCACTTTTAAATTACAATTGCACACACATAGCCACATATTCACATATCATATATTAACACCAAATAACACCATATATACCATAATACAACACTAGGCTTGGATGATCTCGACTCACCACTTAAGTCACTTGGTCGCTAAACTAGACAAAGTCTTCAAATTTGGCTCCCTAACTCGATGTGCCTTTCCTAAATTATCCAAAACCTATTGACCCTCACTTGTGCCTTTTGCTCTACTGACCTTATACCATCTTGCAACTATGGTGGTCGACCTAATACTTACTCCTAAGTGTTCTAAAACTAGGTGATAAGTGAAAGTGCTCACTGGTGCAAATATCAGAATGACAACTATAGTTTCTTGAGTGCATTGGGCACTCTTAAACTACAAGTTTTCCTTCAAAACTTTTACACAAGACTCTCCTGATCTAAGGGCATCTAACAAGCTTGATTTGGCTCAAGGGCCTGGCTTGGGCCTTCTTGGGCCTAAGCTAAAAGTCCAAGGTTCCCCTGTTTTTCTTGGGTCATGAACTATGGTTGGAAAAACTTCTCTGACATACCCTATAACTAAGGCCCAATTGGGCCTAATGAGGGCCTACCCATGACATGGTCAAGTCTCCCTATTTCTAAGTTGCAACAAAACTGTCCCCTGCTGGACAGATTTTGTTATTCTACTTGTGCACCTAATCAAATGACATGCAAACCTACAACCAACTCCTAAAACCTTTTATATACTCCCAATACTAACTTCTGGTAGCTTGGGCTCAAAGTGCACACCAATGACATGGTCAAAACTCACTCTAAACCTCAGGGTGCTATACTGATTTTTCTGCAGAAACTAGAACTCTCTTTTTCCAAGGTTTTGACTTGACAAACTCAACTAACAACGACTCAATACTTAAACCAAGACTTATACATGGTAATATACTGAACTAACTCCCTTATTCTCAAAATAACCTTGGGTGAGATCATCCTTACCTAAGGTGCAATTATGGCAAAACAAAAGAGACTACACTTCACAAATCACAAATCTTCATACTTTTGAAACAACAGGGTATGCATTTTTATAAAAGATAATCACGAATTATTACCATGCAACAAGAAGCATAAATCAATATTAACACATTATTCCTACTGAAATTAAGACTCACTAACAAATCTTTCCAAATGATCAAAATCTTACAACATTCTAAGAGAAATCCTCATGCATGCATGCCTTTGGATTTTTCAAACCAAACAACACATTTTCTACATATATTCCATCTTAAAATTGACATGCAAGCCTAGCATAAGGTATACCTAGATGATCACTTAGCATGCAAGGAGTTTTATCAAATTATCACCACAAAATTCAAGTCATTATCACATAAACATGCAAAAATTGATCAAAACAACAAGAATGATTTCAAGGACCATTCATTCGGCTCCCATATGGTCATGGCCGAATGAAATGGATAGAAATGGCCATTAAATCATCAAGAGTTTACTTCTCATGACTTGGCACTTATCCATTCATTGTAGTCCTCTCAAAAACAACCTTAAATCCATTGAATCAAGATTGTATTTTGAGTTTCACTAAAACCTTTACATGCAACCCTTAAACTTAAACTTTCTACTCAAAACTCTTTGAAATATGAATGATCATGGTATGGGAGATAACATTTACTTGTATAAAGAGTAGAAGCTTGGTGGAGAATTGAAGAAAAATGGGGAGGGGGTTGGTTCTCGGCTAAACCCGAGAGTGAGAGAGAGAGGGCCGAGAGTGAGGGAGAAGGGGAAGGAGGAGAGAGTGAGGTGTGGGTGATGAGTGAAAATGATCATGTATTTGCTTGTTTTTATGGTATTTGATTTGACAAAATATGAGTGGAAGGGAGAATTGACAAGTCTATCCTTCCACTTATACTTGGTGCATTTTGCATGCAAGGGTAAAGAAGGAAATTGGCTAGAGAAATAAGAGTTAGTGGGGTTGGAATTGTCCTCTTTGTCCTTGAAAAGAATGAGAGGGTGGTTTGCATGCAAGGGCTTTCTTGTAATTTGCTAAATATGACAACTAGAATTTATAATGATTTATTTTTATAAAATAAAATACAAGTTCAAAAATTATAAAATTTATACCATAAAATAACTTGGATTTTTAGAGACTTTATAAAATCATTTTCAAAATTTGTGAACAAAATACCTTTTAAAAGAAAAAATTTCCAAGGCTTAGAATATTCCTTATAAATCAAAAATAAAGAAATTAAATAAACTCTTGCTTTGAAAAATCATATACTACACAAAGCAAATTTATAATGCAGAAATTTTCACTCATACTAACGTACAATCACTGAATATATTTTTATTTGACTTTAATATTATACCAAATCCACAAATAATATTACACGAAAATACCAGTCGTAACAAGTAACTTACTGTAAAAAAACAAAAATAATTATCAAAACTTACTTGATCTTATATCAAAAACTAAACATGTTGTGGTATAAATCTGCATTTTTAAGTATTAATAACGACGTAGATTTTCGATCACTTTCAAATTTTTTGTGTTCATGAAAAAACTCCAAATTTTATTCCAGTAAGTACTTTGTGTCTAATTGTTACCTTGCACCGTGTCCATGCTCACGTTTAGCCAACCGTATAAAAGTAACATACCATTTTCAAGTAAAAATTTCTTTGATCGACCTTTTTTTTTTGCTTGCTTGGCGCTTGTTGACTGTGGGGTGGTTGAGAATAAAAAATTTCCGTAGTTTCATTATTCAAAATATTTTTCAATTATTATTCCAAAATGACATGTGTCATCTTTTAATTTGTGAAATTCATATTAACATACTATGGGCTCATTTCATTTATGAGTAATATCCAATAATATGTTGACAACTTATCATTCGGAAACGGTTTCGGAAATAAATTTTGGGACTCTAACCTTTCTCTTTTCAATTTTCAAGGTTCTCTCTATCACTTTTTAAAAATTTGATCCAAAATACCCATTGAAAACTTTGTATCAAGGTGATGCGCACTTTCGTATGCCGCATCAGCCTTCATGCACATGTCCATGTAGCGTATTGTTAGGTATGAAATGCAGACATAGGGGGATGAATGTGTGATTTTTTATTTTTTTTGCTCAAAATCAAGTTATGTGTTTTCCTTACTCTTGAACTTAACAGACTCTGTAATGATAATAAACTTACTGCAAAAAAAACATAAACAAATATCTAAACTTCCTTGATATTTATATTAAAAACTAAACATGTTGTGCTACAAATCTGTATTCTTAAGTATTTAATAACGATGTAGAATTTCGATCACTTTCGAATTTTTTATGTTCATGGAAATAGCTCCAAATTGTATTCCAGTAAGTACTTTGTGTCTGATTATTACCTTGCGTCAGATCCATGCTCACGTTTAGCCAACCGGATAAAAGTAACATACCCTTTCAAGTAAAAATTTCCTTGATGGACCTTTTTTTTGCTTGCTTGGTGCTTGTTGACTGTGGGGTGGTTGAGAGTATAAAACTTCCTCAGTTTGATTATTCAAAATATTTTTTAATCATTATTCCAAAATGGCATGTGTCATCTTTTAATTTGTGAAATTCAAATTAACATACTATGGGCTCATATCATTTATGAGTAAATATCCAATAATATGTTGACAACTCATCGTTCGGGAATGG
This sequence comes from Apium graveolens, assembly GCF_009905375.1. Taxonomy (NCBI): domain Eukaryota; kingdom Viridiplantae; phylum Streptophyta; class Magnoliopsida; order Apiales; family Apiaceae; genus Apium; species Apium graveolens. Next base: position 11,386,977 of record NC_133655.1, read on the forward strand.
TTTCAGAAATTAATTTTGCGCCTCTAGTATTTCTCTTTTCAATTTTCAAGGTTCTCTCTATCACTTTTAAAATTTTGATCCAAAATACCCGTTGAAAATGTTGCATCAAGGTGATGTGCAGTTGATGCACACTTTCGTATGCCGCATTAGCCTTCATGCACATGTCCATGTAGCGTACCGTTAGATATGAAATGTAGACGTTGGGGGATGAATGTGTGATTTTTTATTTTTCTTGCTCAAAATCGAGGTATGTGTTTGCCTTACACTTGAACTTAACAGACTTTGTAGTGATAATTAACTTACTGTAAAAAAAGAAATAATTATCAAAACTTACTTGATCTTTATATCAAAAACCAAACATGTTGTGCTACAAATCTGTATTCTTAAGTATTTAATAACGACGTAGGATTTCGATCACTTTCAAATTTTTTGTATTCATAGAAATAGCTCCAAATTCTATTCCAGTAAGTACTTTGTGTCTGATTATTACCTTGCACCGTGTCCATGCTCGCGTTTAGCCAACCGAATAAAAGTAATATACCCTTTTCAATTAAAAATATCTTTAATCGACCTTTTTTTACTTGCTTTGCGCTTGTTGACTGTGGGGTGGTTGAGAGTAAAAAATATCATCAGTTTCATTATTCAAAATATTTTTCAATCATTATTCCAAAATGACATGTGTCATCTTTAAATTTGTGAAATTCATATTAACATATGTTAGGACGAAAACACACGCTAATATTCACGCAAGTATACGTGTTCGCAAGTAATATAAAATTATTTATAGTTCGTTCTCATAGAGACTGGTTAAGTTAAGTTCAATCAATGTACTTATGCAACAATGGTATGTTTATTATCCAATGCTAAGACGATTAACAATTTGAGATTGTTATAACTAAGATTAACTAAGAAATTATACTAAAGAACATTAACTAAGAGAATTAAAAGGATTGATTATTATATAACACAAACATGGGATTCTAACTTCATTACTACTTCATTCAATAGCCTATTTATTCTTAACCTTAGCATGCAATGGTGATGACACTAATCAGATAATACGAAACCGATAAATGCCAACTTTCGTTGCACGAATACCATACTACCAAACATCCACAAAATAGATATATGCTGAATAGACACCAATTATATTAGACCCTATATGTCTATAGAATTTGATAACATAACGGTTTAATGCACAAGTTATCTATCATGATTACATAGGACAAGTAAGATGGTTAAAAATTACCAACGAATCATGCATAACAATACATGAACCTATGCTAGCATGACAAGTTCTAAACCCCTAAATTCACTTCCGCTTCATTAGAGATTAACACGCTATCTTATAAGTTCGCGACACTCATAAGACGAATAAGCACAACCAATACTAGGCTATCATACAATCACCACACATTAAGGCATGAAATAAATTAACTAAAGAAATCCATAAGTAAATCCGCTAGAACCCCACGATAACGATTAGTCCATAATCAGACTCATCATAAACGTGGGTTCCGATGAAAGCATGACATAGTAAACACAGTCTTTATACTGAATAAATAATAAAACCAAGTACGTTACACAAGAGTATAAGTTCACAAATAAGAAAACTAACATCCAAAGTTACAACTTAAAATAAAGAATCACAAGAATAAACTAGATCCTCTTCGCCGTGGTTGAATTGTGTTATACGGTCTTCTTACGCCTTTTCCTTAAGCTCTGGTACGTCTTGTTATGAAAAAAACGATCATAAGTTATGCTTATATAGCAGCCCATGCATATTAGAAGTCTAGTTGATCAAAATTAGAGTAGAATCAGGATTCTGTGATCCCGACCTGGCGCGGGCGCGCTGCAAATCTGCATCCCGGCGCGACCGCGCGCTACTACAGCGCGGGTGCGCTGACCTTCTGGAAAAAACTTCTTTTTCTTGTTTTCTTGGTTGGTTTGAGTCGGTGATCCATGAGCTTTTATTCAAGACACCATCCTAACACCAATTTAGCATCAAAACAACGCCAAATCACCTAAATCCCTTATATAAGCCTGAAATGCAAAAACACTACAAAACACATCAAAAACACAAATAACTTGAGTACAAAACGTCAATTCAAGCATTTATAGAGCATTCTAAGTGGACATAAATGCCACTTAACACACACCCAAACTTGAACCGATACTTGTCCTCAAGCATAAACAAACTCAAAGAGAAAGAAATAAAAATGCATGAATGCAAACTATATGAATGCAACGATCCCCATAGAATATCTTAGCCAACCGACAAGCAACATCTTAACAGATGCAGTTATTCGCACAAAGATCAATAAAATCCCACAAATCAACTTACAAGCCAAAAACGTGCGTGTGTGCAAATGTTTACATATATACTATCACAACTAGATCAATAATCATGACTCACTACTCATCAAGGTAATCACAAGGTTATAAATAAAATAAAAAGCTAAACTCAACATGACTTACGACACTTCAATTCTTATATCGGAGTTATACATGGACTCATGCTTGTATTCTCATCACAAATATGTTTATTTGACTGTGCAATGAGTGAGGTCCACAAAAGACTTATACAATAATACCCATGTAGCGAGCGTTAGGTTAGTGGATACCAGACTAATAAAAGCTTAGGTCACTAAGCACAAAGTCCCCTAAGAACTTAATAACTCGAGTACTAAAGAGCCCACTCGTGATCAATTATGCATAAACACATTTATTTTTTTCTATTTTTTTCTTTTTTTCTTTTTTTTTCTTTTTTCATTATTTCTGAACGAGTGCGTTTCGCTCCATCACGTTCAACCCTAGACTACTCATATAAAATGAGTTGGCTACTAGCCATTTGACACCTAGTCATAACAACTAGCAATGAAATCCAAACTTTTTCTCTAATTTTTAAATATCCGTGTTATTTTATCATTAAAAGAATATCCTAAATATAAAAAATTGATTAAACCTCAACAAACAAATAAACCATAATCATGATCTCGCACTCGAGCAACTTATAAGACTTAGTGAAATTACAATTACCTCTAACATGTAAATCAACTCGACAAGACTTAACATCACTAAACACGACATCACCACACTAGCATCAATATCACAAATCAATCGGAAAAATCATCTAAGAGATCATGATATAATGCATATGCATGAAACTATATGCAACAAACTATAACAAAAATAAAAAAAAACTACTACATGGCAAATGTCCAACTATATGAACTAAACTATCATGACTATGCAAACTATATGCGACTCACACATAACATATAATCGTTAACTACTACCACCAAATTTAAAATATTCACTGTCCTCAGTGAAGATAATAGTAATGAATCAGACATACCTACTCAGAATCAGGGTTATCACCCTCGACGGGTGGTGTGTCAGGAGTGTCTGGAGGTGGATACACGGAATCCTCACTGAATACAGGCCACTGGATGTCAACTCTCATGGCTCTGAATGCAGTCCCCAACGCCTGGGTAAGGTCCTGTGCAAACCAACTATGGATGTCATGCATCGCATCCATCCTCCTCATCAAGCGCCTATACTGTGCTGAACTCATGCCAACACTGCCCTGAGCCTCTTCCTGCTGCTGCTGCTGTGATGGACCGACCTCCTCACCCAACTGAGCTATCTGAGCTTCTCTACGGGCCTGGGAAGAACCACCAACATACGTCTGATCAGCCGACCTTCCACCTGGCAGATGGTCATAAGAATATCCAAGCCCCTTAGGATCGGGCTTCCCACCGTACCACTCCTGCATACTCAACAGTGTCGAACTATCAATCGGGGCACTCGGGAGTTGCAGTTGCTCGTGTGTGGGTCAATGAACGCCAGCTGCCGCACACAACTTCGTCATAATGGATGCATAGGGTATACAAACCCGTAGTACTCCCTCGCAAAAATAGTTGCTGCTGCTGCTGTGATGGACCGACCTCCTCACCCAACTGAGCTATCTGAGCTTCTCTACGGGCCTGGGAAGAACCACCAACATACGTCTGATCAGCCGACCTTCCACCTGGCAGATGGTCATAAGAATATACAAGCCCCTTAGGATCGGGCTTCCCACCGTACCACTCCTGCATACTCAACAGTGTCGAACTATCAATCGGGGCACTCGGGAGTTGCAGTTGCTCGTGTGTGGGCCAATGAACGCCAGCTGCCGCACACAACTTCATCATAATGGATGCATAGGGTATACAAACCCGTAGTACTCCCTCGCAAAAATCTGAAAATCCCCTAATGAATCACCATCCCAAGATCCACATAATATCCCTGAAGAATCCCCCACAACAAACATGCACGCTCCACAGTAACATCATGCACGTGAGAAGATGGCATGATGTTGGCACAAATAAAAGAATTCCATGCACGTGTAAACATGTTCATGCACGAGGCAGGAAAAGTGGCATACTCGTTCGTGCCCTTCTTGAACTTCTAGTGAGTCTCAGGCACACACAGGGTAACAACGATCAAATCCAAATTAAAATCATCCTCCGTCTTCTCGTTCCAGTTTTCCTGCTCCGACTGTCTCTCGGGCTGCTAAATCACCCTACGAATCGCCTCAACACTATAGTCCTCTGTCATCCCCCTCACCATAGTGAAACCGTTCTTCTCCGCCTTTGCATTCGCGTAGAACTCGCGAACCACACTCATTGGCACACCAACGGATGTCTCGCAAAAAGCAACCATGCCCATCTCCAAGATCAACTCCAATAACTTACCATCCATCCCCGATGGCAGAAAACCTCGCTCCTTGGCTATAGGCTTCGAAAGCAGCCTCATATACTCCGCGTCAGCCTCCGAAGTTGTAAACCTGAGCCTCACACCACCCACACTCGAAGAATCAGTGGTGCTGCTGCTAACTTGGGTTCGTTGTCTTTTGGGTGCCATTGAGATTGAATAAGAGAGAATAAGAGATATGTGTATAAGAAAGAATTGTGTTTGAGAATTTGAGAAGTGATGGAGAAGTTTGTGTATAAGTGTGTGTATATATAAGAATTTGGAGAGAATTAGTTATGGAAAAGAAGTGGGAATTGATTATGGGAATAATGGGAATAATGGGGTGATGCAAATTGATTTGGAGAGGGAAATATGAGATATGGGAGAGTAAAATTCAGGTTTGAATTGATTTTATGTTGCACCCCTCGATTTTTATCTTTATTTGCTGCCTTTTTTTTCCGACTACAGTAACTCAGCGCGGCCGCCCCGCCTGGCAGCGCGGGCGCGCCGTGCTTCTGGAATTCCAGCGCGGCCGCCATGCATGCCAGCGCGGGCGCGCACAGTTACTAACTTTTCAACGCGGTCGCCCCGCTTCTTAGCACGGGCGCGCCGTGCTTGTTTCCTGTAGGGTGGTTGAGAGTATAAAATTGCCTCAGTTTCATTATTTAAAATATTTTCCAATCATTATTCCAAAATTACATGTGTCATCTTTTAATTTGTGAAATTCATGTTAACATATTATAGGCTCATTTCATTTATGAGTAAATATCCAATAATATGTTGACAACTCATCGTTCGAGAACGGTTTCAGATATGAATTTTGGGACTCTAGCATTTCTCTTTTCAATTTTTAAGGTTCTCTCTATCACTTTTTAAAAGTTTGATCTAAAATACCTATTGAAAATGTTACATCAAGGTGATGTGCAGTTGATGCGCCCTTTAATATGCCGCATCATCCTTCACGCACATGTCCATGTAGCGTACCATTAGGTATGAAATGCATACATAGGGGGTGAATATGTGAATTTTTATTTTTCTTACTCAAAATCAAGTTATGTGTTTGCCTTACTCATTAACTTAACAGACTTTGTAGTGATAATTAACTTACTGTAAAAACAGAAAAATTATCAAAACTTACTTGATCTTTATATTAAAAACCAAACATGTTGTGCTACAAATCCGTGTTCTTAAGTATTTAATAACGACGTAGGATTTTAATCACTTTCAAATTTTTTGTATTCATGAAAATAGCTCCAAATTCTATTCCAGTAAGTACTTTGTGTCTGATTGTTACCTTGCACCGTGTCAATGCTCACGTTTAGCCAATCAGATAAAAGTAATATACCCTTTTCAATTAAAAATTTCTTTGATCGACCTTTTTTTTTGCTTGCTTGACGCTTGTTAACTATGGGGTGGTTGAGAGTAAAAAAATTCCTCAGTTTCATTATTCAAAATATTTTTCAATCATTATTCCAAAATAACATGTGTTATCTTTCAATTTGTGAAATTTATATTAACATAATATGGGCTCATTTCATTTATGAGTAAATATTTAATAATATGTTGATAACTTATCGTTTGGGAATGGTTTCGGAAATGAATTTTGGAACTCTAGCATTTCTCTTTTCAATTTCAAGGTTCTCTCTATCATTTTTTTAAAAATTTGATCCAAAATACCCATTGAAAATGTTGCATCAAGGTGATACGCAGTTGATGCGCCCTTTCATATGCCGCATCAGCCTTCATGCACATGTCCATGTAGCGTACCGTTGGGTATGAAATGCAGACATAGGGGGATGAATGTGTGATTTTTAATTTTTTTTTTGTTCAAAATCAAGTTATGTGTGAAGGGTTTTTAGCACATAAACACAACAAAAACGTAAATTTAAATTTTAAAATAACGAAACCCTCCGCAGTATCCATGCGAAAAATAATATTTAATTCGTAGTTCAGTATGTTTACCTCAAGAAGCTTTACGTTAATGGAAAGATGGAGGTCTTGAATGATCACCACGTAGCCCGTCGCTGGAACGATCTACGCCTTGAAGGTATCCACACGAATGATCGCCTGGAGGATGGGTGTGTACTAGCACGTTCTTGAGGCCGCCGTCTTGCTCTCTCTATCTCTCTTCAAGCTGCTAGGGTTTATGTTTTATCAAATAAAACGTGTAATCCTAATTCTATTAGAAAAAAATATTATATAGGCAAGAGCTAATGGGCCTCCAACCTTAAACTTAATTTTAGAGTTATTATTATTATTAACTCTTGAACTTAACAGACTTTGTAGTGATAATAAACTTATTGTAAAAAAAACAGAAACAATTATTAAAACTTAGTAGAACTTTATATCAAAAACCAAACATGTTGTGCTATAAATCTGTATTCTAATAATGGCTTTCGATCACTTTCAAAAATTTTGTGTTCATGGAGATAACTCCAAATTCTATTCCAGTAAGTACTTTGTTTGATTATTACCTTGCACCGGGTTCATGCTCACGTTTAGCCAACTGAATAAAAGTAACATACCATTTTAAAGTAAAAATTTCTTTGATCGACATTTTCTTTGCTTGGTTGGCGCTTGTGTACTATGAGGTGGTTGAGAGTAAAAGACTTCCTCAGTTCATTGTATGCTCGTGATTGAGTAAAGAAGTAAAACTAGTAGTCATATGTGATAATCAAGTAAATTTTGGCTGCAAAATATGAAAGTTGAGTAGTCAGAGGGGCGTTGTTATCACTAATAACTAATAGAGGATAACATATTTTTTAGATCCAAAGTATCAACCACCAACATCACATATAACTGCAATATAAAAAACTCTGATTAACTATAGTTCTCCAATACACTCCAACAATAAAATCTATGATATAATGTGACTATCATCATTTACATTAGTTGAGTAAAGAATGTATAAGAACAAAGTTGGTACTCGTTTATGCATATGAATAGATCGGAGTTTTTAATTGCAGTCTCAAGCAAGCTAAAGAACACATACACTAAGCAACCAAAATGATTAAGTGTAGTAAAAAAAAGCAAGCTAACGGTCGCTGTTATCACTACTAATCACAACCAAAATTAGTCCTACTTTTATCAAAATTACCACCACCACCGATATCTATCATAGTCAAAAATGAAAGTACTTAATCTAATTTAATTGCATATTCATGCATATAAACATGTAAAATGGAAGTTGAGGGACCCAATCAAATTATGACTTTATATAATGAAAAAAGCATATATGTTAACTAGTTCATCTTATTCTAAGAAAGCACACTATAAACAAAAATCAAAGGTCCGGTGCCCGTAAGTCTAATGGGTCGACAAATTCATATATACATATAAACAAAAAAGAGAGGGGAAGCAATTGCAATCGAGTTTTTATATCTTTTTCGTCACATTGTATAAGAGGAATATCAATCTTCGAATAACCAGAGAAATGAACCTTAATTTGATAGCAATTAAATAGGCGATACACCTCATTTGCAAGATAGTTAAGTGGCGGGAGAGGAAAAGAATTTAGCTGGGAAAGCGAAAAAAATTAGCGGAGGATGACGTGAAAATTCTACATATATATTGATAGTGTTTCAACATATATAGTCAATATTTTGGGTTGGCTAAAAATTTTAGGTGATGGGAATTTCCCACTGGAGTGATGGTTTTTACAAAATTTTGTATAATTTTTAATTTTGGTTATTTATCTAAATTTTTAGTTAAGGACTCTCTCTCATTAGAGATGCTTTAAATTGTTAAATAAATATATATATATATATATAAATAATGATATTAACTTTTAATTGATGAAATTACAAAAAAAAGTTAAATTATTTTATAAATTACTTTATACTTTAAACAATTTTTTCAAACTTCACATACAAATTTATTTTGAACCTTGAAAATCAAAAATAAATTTTAATCATTACAAATTTGATAAGCACAAACTCACTGGTTTTTCTAGGACAAATCCGTTTCTTATCCCATCGCCCCTTCCCCATTTTTCAGCTTCACAAATACACACTTGGAATTATACATACATATATACACACAAAATAATATCTCTCTTTCTATCTCTATCTCTACCATGGCTTTGACACCTCCACGGAGCTTCTCATCGCCATCGACACTCATCAATTCCGATGCGAATCTCCAGCACCCACACAAACTGACCTTCACAAACCCTAACAAACTCAATCCAGCCATAAAGCAATCGTCTTTAGTGTCGAATCGTGGTTATAGAGTGAGAATTTGTCGATGTAACAATGAAAGTTTGGATTTTGGGGAGAGTGAGTGGGGGAGTGGGTTGAAGGAGGCGGTGAGGAATGCGATGAAGAAGATGGAGGTGTTTGTGAGAGAGTGGAGGAGAGAGGAGGGAGAGAGTGGGGAGAGAGGGGAGAGAGAGGAGAGAGATGAGGAGGAGTGGGATTGGAATAGGTGGAGGAAGCATTTTGACGAGGTTGATGATCAGGAAAAGGTTGTTGCTGTTTTGAAGGTATGTATGTGTTGTAATTAGGGAATTTTGAGTTGTATTGATTGTAGTCTCTCTCTCTCTCTCCCTCTCTCTCTCTCCCTCTCTCTCTCCCCCCTATCTCTCCCCCTCCCTCCCTCTCCCCCTCTCCCCCTCCCTCTATCTCTCTCCCTCCCTCTCCCTCTCCCTCTCTCCCTCTCTCCCCCTCCCCTCTCTCTCTCACTCTATGTGTGTGTTCTATTGATTGTTGGTGAAGGAAATAATTAAGCAAGTTAAAGGAATTTGAGTGTGCAAACTTTGTGTACACTGAATTATAGTTATTTTGTGTATTTGTATTTGTGAATAATAAAACTTCAGTGAGTTTTATTTGCGCTTTAGTGTATTTTGTATTTGCGAGTTAGAAACTAAACTTTCATGTTTAGATTAATCATGTATTTATTTAGTGAATTTGAGAGGTTAGTATAGTTTGTAGGCAAAATGGTTAGTAGTGGAAGTTGGCCCCCCCTCTTTATATTTGTTATTAATTACAAATGGCAAGAGGGAGGGTGATTGGCGACCGATGTTGGGGGAGTAGGGCTGGTGGAGGCCGGAGGGTGCCTTGGTTTGGGGGAGGGAGGGTAATGTGGATGGAAAGTGAGACCATTGTCAATTATTTTTGCTGGTTCTTTTAAGTTTTTACTTGTAGTGGACCATAATTTTGCCGTTAACTAATATATCAGATATATTTATGCCTCATATTTTGTGATTTATGTGTGTAATTATAGAGTTCACCAACCAACTTGAGATAGTGTATAGAGAAAAGAGCAAGAAGATTTAAGGCAAAGCAGGAAGCACATTTTCTTGATATAGCATGAACTTATATGATGAAAAATGTTTGTTTTAACAGTCACAGCTGAGTCGAGCCATTAGTAGAGAAAACTATGAAGAAGCTGCCAAACTTAAGGTGGCAATTGCAGCTGCTACTACAACGGATGCTGTTAGCAGAGTGATGTCTCATCTGAATGTAGGTGAAGTATTTTATGTTACATTAGAAAATATCCTTTTTCAATCTGCTGCTTAATTTTATATGTTAACTATGTCCAACTGCAGAAAGCCATAAAGGAAGAGCGTTATGAGGATGCAGCTTTTATTCGAGATTATGCTAGTGCAGGACTGGTAAGTGCTCCGAGTTCTTATAATTTAGTTCTCTGCCAGGTCAATATTGGGAACATGTCACTGTAGCATTATGATTTGGTTCCCTGCTAGTTCTATATTGTTGGGGATTCTTGTTTATGGCATGGTGTAATAAATCATAGAAAAGGGTATCATATTAATGTGTTTAATAAAATAAATTTAAATTTTAGTTTACCAGTCAAAGTTATTAATTTTTAGGATTTAGTTTAATTGTTCAGTGAGTTTATTATAAAATCTGATCTATCCAGAAAATGTGAAGTAGATATAACAAATGATCCCTTGATGAAACTACTTGAAATCTTGAATATTTTAATCAACTCTGTATCCATGCTCTGTATGTTGATTTGGGTTGATTCATTTTTTTGTCATTTAATGTTTGCAGGTAGGGTGGTGGGCTGGGGTGTCTGAAGATGTGAATGATCCTTATGGTCGAATAATTCGTATAAGTGCGGAACATGGAAGATATGTGGCAAGAAGTTATAGTCCTCGGTAGGGCCTATATATTAGTAAAACTATCAACTTGAAGACCAATAACTTAAAAATGTTTCCTGTATAACAAGGTTCTTCTATGTCAGTTCTCATTTAGTTTATGTGATAAGAGTGTTTAATCTGTTTTCCTCTAGTAGATACTTTTTGGTGATCTTTCATCGTGCTTCCTTGCATCAGTATGTATATATTGGGAGAAGGGGCCAATAGTAAGAGACTGTGTGTGATGCTGGTGTGGGTGGGAGGTTGTTTTGTTTTGTTAGGGTTCCTTATAAGCCTTTTTTTGGTTTTAATAGCTTATCATATGTCCTTCCAAACATATGTTAGATAGCTTGTGCGAGGCAGAAATTACACTTTTGTAGTGGGAAATGGTTTTGTTTGCTTCAATTCGTCTTTCGTGGCTTATGTCCAATAGAATGATAATATAAATGTGTTTACCTATAATTCATTTTGTACTTTTGTTGTGAGCTGTTCTTGTAAATTATGTAGTAATTGTATTTCACTACAACTATCATACTTGCGAGTATGCAGTTTCATATTGAAACCTGATGTTGTAGTCTATCCTGTTTCTGTCTCCTCATGGATACTGCTCCAGATTGCATGCCCATATCCTTTCCAGGACTTCATTGTTCGTTATTTTGTAGCATAGTAATTCATACAAGGTTTCAGTTTATTTTATTACAGTGGGAAACTAATTTACCTGTAATTAAACAGCAGTACTTTCTTCTGATACTCACAGTCTGCAACTAATTCTTACTATTGCTGTTCAGGCAGCTTGCAGCAGCCAGAGGCGGTACCCCTTTGTTTGAATTATTTCTTACAACCAGTAAGAAAGGTGCATACAAAGAGCAGGTACTTCCATTAGCCTGACGTGTCATGTATTTTTCTGTATCTGTTGCAACTGTTCTTACAATTAGATTAGATGCCACAGGATAACTTCGTAGTGTAAGATTTTAACAGTGTTTGAATCGTGAAACTGGTATTCATTAATTGTTTTGTTACATGACTGTATATTAGATTACCAATTAAGACATTTATGTATAATTTGAGGTACAAAAATATTTAAATGTATGGTAAGACAAATAGTCAGTGAATGCAATAGGCGATGATGATTTATACTCATGAAGACCTCTAATGAAAAGGGAATAACTCCACTGTGCATTGTTATGGGTTGCAAAAAACATGCACAAAGAGTAACATGACATAGCAGAGATCTGTTATCACTGCGTGACTCTTCTTTTGACAGTCCCTAACATTGTTGCGTTCTGGAGGACCAGAAGATATTCCACATCTTTTCTCGAATAGACTAGTTGTCATATTTCATGCCAGTGGTGTTCCTTGTATCTGTTGTTAAATATAAAAATCATTCTAGGCAGGTGACGTTGATATATCCTAACCTTTTAGCTTTGCACCTTTGCAAGTCTCTCCCTTTTACATGTGCTTTTATTATATGCATGGACTCAATTTACGAGCATACACTTATCCATATGCATATATGTATACAGAATACAGTTTTGTAGTGTGCTCGAATATGTACTTGCATTATGTTGTGTAATTTTTGCTACAATTGCCATTTATTTGAAAGTGTTTCTATATTTAGCTTCTTCTGTACATGACCGTCTATAGACCCTACACACATAAATGCGTGTATATATATGCATCCATATATTGTTATGAATACTCTCCTAACTTTTTCCTTTGAACCCTGGTTCGTCTACCTTATATTAATCGACTTGTTTCTCAGGCTGTTTACTTAAAACAGAAAGAGGTTCCCCCTCAAGATTTTCCAGTTCTTTCCACCAAGTCCTTAGGTCCTACGGTTAGCTTGGATCCCTTAGACCCAACTACTGACAGAACTGATCTTATATCGGAAGCTGTTGAAGACAAAGATGATGGAGAAGACGGGGATGATGATGATTATGTTTCGGAGGGGTCTGGTTTTGGGAATATCCTTCAAGATATGATTCCTGGTGTGAAGATCAAAGTTTTGAAAGTGACAGTGCCAGATAAAGTAGATACTGATCATATATCCAAGGTTGTTGAGCAAATAATGGACGTGGAAGATGATGAAAAGGACACTGACTTAGAAAGTTCAGATGCAGAAGATGACAAGGATGAAGGTGACAAAGATAAAAATGGAATTGCAGTGGATTCTGGTGGTGGTCTTATTGACGGCGATGAACAAAATCAACTTGCAGTCAAATTTGTTGTTGGTGGCCTCATACAGAAAATGTCAGGCACAACTCGCAAAGATGTATCTCGAGTACCAGCCAGGCTAGAGAAGAAAGGACGGTTGTCATTTCGTTTTACTGTAGATGAAGATAAAAAGGAACTTGTCTCTGGTGTCATTGGCAGGTCTCCACAGAATACAAAGACTATGCTTCAAAGTCAGAAGAGCATGGACCATATTATGCTTGATCTTGCAAAGTCCATTGGCAGGGGGAAGATACCCATGAAAGTAATTCTTTTGATAGTATATGCACGTTTCACTTTCAATTCAGATTTATATTTTTCTAATTATTGTTAGCTTGTATTCACTTGTAACTTTCCAGGTATTGAAAGATGTTGGTAAATTATTAACTCTGACCCTTAGTCAAGCCCAAAATCGTCAACCCTTATCTGGGTCTACTACATTCAATCGGATTGACATTCCAGCATCATCGGATCCTTTTAAGGGTACTTGCAGTAGTATTATATTTTTCTTACTTGTCATTATATGGTGCTTATTCTGCTGTTCCTCTCTTGAATCCGTTTTCCGTTGCTCTTCTTATCTGGGAGCTATTTTGCCTTTCATTCTAATTTAAAATAATGAGATCTGTACAACATTATTAGGAGTATATATTGGTGCCCACGGACTGTACTCTTCAGAAGTCATCCAGATTAAGCGTAAATTTGGCCAATGGCAAGAGGGAGACGACACCAAGGAACATCAGAATCTGGAGTTTTACGAGTACATTGAAGCTGTAAAGTTAACTGGGGATCCTAATGTGCCCGCCGGCCAGGTAAATGTTTAACATTTTGTAATTTTTCCAGTTCTGCATGTTGCCAGGGTTTGTATTTACTTTATTCTCGAAATGAAATATCGTGTATACTTTTAAGATTTCGGATTCTACTGGTGGTGATGGAAGAAATTATAATCCACAAGAACTGAAAATACCCACCTGAGAAATAAAGAATTCTTTAAAGGCTGGACTTTGAGACGCCCATTTAGTAGTGTTTGGCCAAGTGAACAGTAGAGATAAATAGCACTTTGCCAAAATGTAGATATATACTCATTGCTTCACCTTATAAAAGTCCTGGCACTACTTTCATGTTAAATACAGACAAAGATAACACCTTAACAGTTTTCTCGTGGTAATGCATGTCATTGACTTGAATCCTTATATTGGAATGCACAAGGACTCGCATGTTACTAAGACAATATATTTGTCGTCGACACAGTACATGAATTTTCATAGAATGTAACCAACGCATGGACTTGTTTATTTTTGCTCCCGAAACACCTGAAAGTGTCATGTTACTTATGCACACAGAAGTTATTTGAGTACAAGATTGTCTGTGTATATGTATGATGGTCTCGTTGGATTACGTTACATGTTCTATTTCTTATTTTTTTTATTGAAGTGACGCTTGTAGCCTAGTCAATAGGCGGCATTTCTTTTGTAGTGTCTCCTAGTGCTTTGGATAATCTTAAGAAGAGTAAGAAATAGATGGATGGTTGCTTTTCTGCATAAAGCTCAATATGGATCAAAATCTTATTGTTGGTTACTTGATTCTCTGTTTTGACTAAATGGCTTGCAGATGTGTTCTTTAAGTCATGGCATTACTCATACATTTTCTTTAAGTAGGATTTACGTGGGGAGGTCATCTGTAATCTGTATGCTCTTTGTCGGCATTTTTTTTTATTTGTACATGGGTTTGTTACATCTTCAGGTAGCATTTCGAGCAAAAGTTGGAAAAGAATATCAGTTACCACATAAGGGGATCATCCCAGAAGAATTTGGAGTGGTTTGTTGTTTTCCTAAAACCCTAGGATTTTTTCTTCTTTGCAGATCTTTTAGTCTCCTACAATTTCATCGTTCTATTTGATCTAATCTGATGCTTTGTCATCCTCGCTGATGGTAATTTTTGCATGTTTTTACTTTAGATTGCTCGATACAAAGGTCAAGGAAGGCTTGCTGATCCAGGCTTCCAAAATCCTAGATGGGTCGATGGTGAAGTGGTTATTATGGATGGAAAGGTTTTAATTCTCATTGTGGTTATTTGTTTTTGGTAATTGTGTTTGTGTACCCCTTCCATGGTGATTTCTAAATGAATCCTTGTTTGATATATGCAGTACATTAAAAGTGGACCTGTTATTGGGTTTGTATATTGGGCACCGAAATACCACTTTTTGGTGTTCTTTAATCAATTGAGGCTGCAGAAATAGTTACCTGCGAATTCATTACACTTCTTCATTATATACCAAGATTTTGTAGGTTAGTCCTCTATCCAGATTTACCGGCATGCCCCTCTATCATGTTAATACCTCCTCATTTCATTTTCACTGAAGTAGCCTATAGTTTTCTTTGTATTGTTTGGAGTGTCATATATGCAGTTTGTGACTTTTTTGTATGACTGTTATGTCAGAAACTGATTTCTTTGCTATTTAAGTTTGTGCAAGTTGACTTGTGATTTTAAATATATATTTATTGCACCAACAAGTTATTTGGTTTAATTCTCAGGATTTAATTAAATGGGCTACCACAAATTTGGTCAAAAGTATTTTTATATTTAGGGCCCCTCCTGTTATATAGTAGGCAAGCAATCTTCGAAAGATGATTGTTAGGAAGGGCAATGATACTATGTTGACCACACCTTGCTTTACTACATTGTAAACAAGCTCATCATGACTACCAGTATTCATCCCAACCTCTAATTTTAGAAGGTCGTCCAAGCATCATGCTACTTTGATACCCACTTTTGATTTTGACACGATAGGGTTGAAGCTCTAGATGCTATGGTGGCCTAAATTTAGTAAGCACTAGCGTCTCGGCATCTAACCTCGGTGGCTTTATTTTAGCATATGCTAGCTTATTATAACTACTGTATATCAATTCAATCTTTATTTGTCATAACTATTAGAAGATATTGTGGTGATGACTCTGCCAGTCTGCCTTGGTACCACTTCAGCTAGCTTTTAAAATAAAGTACAAAACCATGATAAAACACAACTCTGCCTTGGTACCACTTATGCTAGCTTTTAAGAAAAAGTACAAAACCATGATAAAACACACATGTTTATCCAAATAAAGGATGCGGGAATGAGACTGGCTGTGCAGTAAGCAGGTTTTAGTACATTGACTATATTCTAATGGAACTGGACTACCTTTGTTCCAACTTCCATGTTCAGGTGACAGCTAAATAAAACCTGGAAACCCAGGAAAGATGTTTTGTAGTAATGGTAGGCAGACAACTTTATTCAATTTCGTTCAAAGCCAGTTCATAGGTAGTATGCTATATTGCTATGTCTAGAACCCACCAAACAAGTTTAAAGAAGCAAACTTCTTGTTTATCGCTCCTCTAGGAGAAAGTGCAAGAAATTTTCTATCATACATATATATATGTAATTTCAAGAAAATACAAGGAGTTATGTAATATCTAGCGGGTGTGTTTGGAATGGTTACAGTGACGAAATCACTGTGGGAATAGGTTGGGGAAATTTGTTTACTCTTGACCTGCAAATATGATAATATTACATTTTTTTTTTGATTTAATGGTTAAGTAGTTGCTCAAATGGTAGAGGACTCGCACTGCAGAACAGAGAGGTCCAGTGCTTATATCCAGGCACATCTCTCTTATTTGCATGTTTTTTTATATATAAAAAAATTATCCTCAGTTTATGTAAATCTTAATATTAAACCACAGAATTTATTTTATACATTTAGGATTTGAACCTTGAAAGTTTACATAAAAAACATAAATGAACATAAACCTCATTATTCTTTGGATGTGGTATTGTTCAGCAAAAATTTACCTAAATTTATGCATAAAACTTATTTCTAAAAAAAGCTCAATTGTTTTAAAGAATTTGGCACCAAAACACATTATATGTATTTATTGCAGTGCATGTTACATGTTAGTGAAGTAGTACAACATCAGTTCCGGCTTTAAAATATACCACAGTTATGTTATGTAGTCAAACAATTCTTGCATGTCCTTTTAATGAAAATTAAAAATCAAGTACCCGTGAATACTGTTATGGGCTATTGTCTTTTATTCTTTAAGTATTAATTGTAACAGTATAGTTACTGATAAAATTTGTAACCCTAGATCGAATTGTGCATAATTTATAGGCATATGACACGCGCGAAGGTAAATTTTACTAGTTGCTATACATGTTGCCTTCGTATGCAGTCCAGTTAATAGATGTTACTCTGACACCTGGAGTGGAGATTTCGGGAAGAAAAGAGATCACCTGAGCTGCATATCTAGTGGACAGACTATTGACGAACTCTGAGCGCTTGCTAAACAGCTAAATTTTCGCTACAGCACAGTAACTCTGGGACAGCTGATATGATGCCAACTCTTTCTGGTGGTTTATTACTTGTTCATTAAGTAGTAAAACTTGTGTACTCAAATTTCATTTTATCTTTAGAAAAGGAGAAGGTGGGGGATGGGATTTAGTTAGCAATGTTCTTGTAAATATGCACCACCACATGATATGTCGCAGGCCTGTAAATATTCCTGAATTGTAATGAGAATAACGAGGTATATATAAATTGCATGTTTCATGTGGGGGTTTGCATTAGCCTATTGTGTTGTACACTTGTACTAGTATCTTTAGTCAATTTTTGTCTCGAAAATTGTAACTATATCAGTAAAAAAATTGACATTTACCTTCTGAGTTTACGAACTTATTTGTTGTCACTAAATTCACAAACTTCCGGTTCAACTGATTTCGTCCTAGTACAGTAATCCTATATAAATCTACTTTTTGGCTCTTTCATGGAGTGTGCTTGTATAGGAGGGTTAGGTCGCAACTTAAACATGCATTGCAGTTATCACTTCTATTGACCTGAAACTACATGAATGAGTTTGAGTGCACAGTCGAGTTTGGAACTCAATTGCAAAGACTGAGTTCGTAGTATCTTTTCCTTGGCCATCTTTGGAAGTATTGCCTGTTTGCAATAGCGCCCCAGAGGTACTGAGTTTGTAGGATCTTTTTCTTGTCCATCTTTGAAAGTATTGCCTGTTTGCGCTAGCATCCCAGAGGTATTAATTGCTGCTAATAAGGAAGATACTTTCGTATGGCTCTCCCACCGCCCAGTATCTGCTAATAAGGGAGATACTTTCCATTAAGCCATTGATATTCAAGAAATTGTAGGGTTGGAGAATATATACATACAAGGCCAGAGTCATGTGTTGAATGCGATGGGTACTTTTCAACAGGTGAGTCGTCGAATTTTAAAAAAGATACGGAGGTTCTTTAAAGTAAAGTTGGTCCTCGTTGGCAGAATTTGAAGTTTAAATGTTCAAAACAGCACAATAAGAACAAGTGGTCCTTTTGTCATCAAGAACTAGGGAGCACTAGAAATGCCGTATGGATATGAATATGTATGGCGAAAGGGGTCTGATCCAATGGGCACGTGTAACGTTTTAAATGATTTTTGTGTGGTATTGGAGGGCACTAGAAATGCTTGTATTATCTAGTTTAATAACTCTGTTGCTAACTCTTGCTGTTATTACACTGATAAATGAAGTAAATTGTGTTGAGAACGCGTGGAGATTGGATGAGATGATTAACATCTGGACTTCAAATCATGATGCATGCCATGGTGGTGGTGGAGTTAAGGCGTCATGGATGCCATTTTTTTGGTATTGATACAGTTACCCGAAAAGATATAGAAACGCCAGCATAGATTTTTCTTGGCTACTTCAGCAATGGATCATTGCGTGGAGTTCATGTGATGCCCAGAGGAAAGAGGCCAAGATTGTCACAGTTGCAGTTGATAAGAATCATCTCTAAAATCCCGGTGAAGATGATAACCGGAAATCACAGCAGATTCTGGTATATTTGTGCTCTGTTCTTGTAGTCACTTTTGGTCTATTATTTTAGTCACTTCTGGTTGATGGCTACATCTATTTGCTTTTGGTAGATGGCTACAATGTTAATCCGCCATATTTTTGTCAACTTTTCATTTCTTCCGTACTTTGAGCGACCTTAGAAAACACTCTCGTATTTAGGTAAGAGATTCAGTAGCTAGTTTAAATACAACAAGCTTAACAACAGCTACATAGTGTCTTTGGCTTGCACGTTATTTGGCAATACATATGAAAAGTATGTAACAGATCATGGCTTCTTCAGTTCAGCGAATGAAACTTCGTTCGCGATCTTAGCTCCTCTTCCTTTAGCCATGTACAGACCCACATGATGCATCATTTCCTGCAGTGAAGCCAGTTAAGGACACTGATGGCAATGGCATGTGAAGTTTTTGTAGTTAGGAATTTTTTGTTTACCTGGGGGTGAGCTAAACCATCTTTGGTTTGTTTCGCAACTGAAACTGGAAAATCAAAAGTGGCGCAGCCACCTGAGTACACCACCACATCCTTCAGTGGAGTCAAGAAGCCGCGGTTTCTTGCTGATAGTGTTGAACAAACGAAGTCCAGCACACAAATGTCTGTGCATATCCCTGCAACCAGTAACTTCATCCCAACCAAAACTTACATCAGTATTTGTCGTACTTATCTATCTTCCACTTCACTCAAGGTTTTGGGGGAGTAGATTAAGTCAACATAGTATTGAATGTACGCTTTTAAACTTCAGGGTTTTATGAGTACACCGGTGCAAACTCTGAGGCCGAAAACGTCATTAAGCCTTATACATATTGAAACTTACCAGTTGAATGTTGTTGGTCTTTACCCAGTCTGCAAAAGCATTGGAGCCATCCTCCTGAATAGAACCAATATATCCATCGTAGCAATCCTTGCGCCTTATCGTCACATTTGGTTCCTTCTCCAACCACCGCAGAGCTGAATTTTCAAAATTTAGACCCAAAATAGCAAGATTAAGAAGCGGACTGCAGATTTATGTCAATATTTGTTTCAAATAAACACACCAATAAATTACACTACACATGATATTCTAAGATCTGATCACTGATGTCTAGACTGAAGATTTGTAGATAGCCTATGGTCAAGAACCCTTTCTAATTCCTCTATTGTATACCGCAAAATCTAAAACAAAGTGTAACAGATCATGAAAAATAGCTAGGGAAAGAACAGAGAAAGATCAGAGTACCAGGAACTAAGTTGGACTCTTCAGTTCCAGCAATACAATGTTGAGGATAAGGATGCTCAAGTTTGTCAGGTTGATGAGAGTCAAGAAATGCAAGAACTGGCCATTTCTGCTCACAGAACACTCTAGCAAGCCTTTCTGACTCCTCTATCATCTGAGATATCTGGCTGTTAGGCTCCCTTGGTGCCTAACACACAAAAACACACAGTAAATTTACATCAAACCTCCTGCAGATTATGTTTAAAACACACTCAGTTCTGCTCTGTTGTCATGCATAAATATATGAGGTGGTACAAAACTCTGCTCACCAGATTTCCAGCTCCAACAGTACAGAAGCCATTGATGATATCGACAAGAACCAGTCCAGTCTTGACATTTTCAGAGATGAGCAGTGACTCCTCTTCTACAGGGATTTCCCTCTTCAACAGATCAGTTATGTTTAGTACCATGTTTTCAACAAAAAACAATTTTGAGTTATTGAGTTTATGGAGACCAACTTTGTGAATGAACTAACACATAAATAGTCAAGTAGACACGTATTTACGTACAAAAATTGTGTTTGGCACGATAGTCAAGTATACATGCTTTTATCGCTTTCTTAAATTTTAATATAAGAATTGTTCACGTGAATATAGTTGCGAATTATATTTGTCCGAAATTTAATTCTCGAGAATACTTTATTTACAAAAAATACAAGACTGCTAGTTAAAAAAGATCACTAATTTAAGCAGGCTGCAATGATGTGACTATGATGATTAAGGTTTGAAAAATGAGAATGGTCAAAGATAATAATAATGCACTTGGAGATTGTTTTGGATGCATGATTAGAATTTGAATTCGGAAATAAGAACCGAAGGATATTGAAATAAAGACAAACGAGAATAAAATAAAATTTTAAATCAATTTAAAGAGAACGAGGTTATCATTTTAAACAATTAAATTGTTAATCTAAAATATTATATATGATATTTAATTTTAAATAATCGTTAACCGGACTCGTTAACTATAATCAAACACCTCCTCGTTGATGTTAAGAGGCGGGGTTCAATGTTTATCTTTGCCACTTATGGTCCAGATATTTAAGAAATGGAATTCAAGTGAAATTGGTATTTGAATTTTCCAATTACAGATGTCAGCTTCATTTCAAGTGGGGCAGAATCTTTGAATGTGAAGATAAATCCTCATGGAAAAGGATAAAAACATGCCTCGAGACGAGTAATGTTATCATTTTTTTTGCTCTTCCTAGTAGTACTTTTGATAAAAAACAAATTTAGTGATAAAAATAAACAAATTTGTTCGGTCGCTTTTTATAATCTGCGATTAATTTGCAAGTCGGTAGCCGAATTTTAATTAACATATATGATATTTACACACATTTTAACGTGTTTTGACTGACTTATTAGAAATATCATTTTAATTTTTTTGGTAAATTAAAATATAAATTATCTATTTATATTTACAATTTTTTTTTACAAATAATAGTTCTAACTAGACAATCAAAATATATTAAAATATGTACAAAAGTTAAAATGACAAATAAAAAAATAGAGAGTACGAGACTTGAACTGCGGAATCTTAAATTCCGCAATTGCTGATCAAAGATTGATGCTGCGTCTATTCCCTATTGCACGGTGATCAAGTATTGAAAGCTTGTTTGTTTCCGATAACTGAAGTAGTGCGAGAATAACCAGATCACCGATTTTATAACTACTTGCATTTTGAAGGGAACAGTAACAATATGACCCACCAAAATCGACTAAAACAACTTTATCCCAGGTAAGAAAATGTCGGGATTCTTTCGTAAATAATTTTATTCACTGTATAAAATGATGAAGAGACTCTTTTCACAAAAATCTTATACTTACATGTATAACGTAAGAGATGTAATTGTTAGCCATAAACCCAATAAGACTCAACGACCGAAAGCTCATTAAGCTTTTGGATCACTGGGCCGAAGGCCCAGCAAGCTCCTTAAAGGCATTCGGCCGAAGCCCACTACTCTACCCAGCCGTTGGAAATTAAACGCAGAATCTTAACACCGTCCCCTTTTCACTCCTCTGACGCTCGCCTTTATTACAGAGGTAACAAACTAGCATTTATGGTGAGTTTTGGGTATAAATACCCTGAGATAGGTGAAACAAAGCTAATTCGACATTTATTCTCTCAAATAGTCTTCACCTTCTAGTATTCTCAAAACCCACTCTACATTTAAATTGTTGTTGTCACACCGAAGGTGAATCAGGGGGACAATCGGATTAACTCCCGAAGAGGAGGATTTGCTTCTCAAGATCTGTGCAGAAAAATTAGCCGCGGAGAAGGGCAAAATAAAAGATGATTAAGCCGAGAAAGAGGCGGAGGCCAGGGCTAAACGAAGAGAGGCTGGTGCGTTGCGGTTGAATGCCTTGCAGCTCAAGAGGGAAGAAATTGAACTACAGGAGAAGGCACTTTGCGAGGCGTTGCAAGCCGATGAGCCAGAAAAAACCACCAAACCAAGGAAAGAGTGAAGGGGGTATGACGAAGAAGATGAGTTTGACTCTGATTCGCACCCCAGAAGGAAGCGAACGAAGCAACACTTTTCATCTGATTCGGACGAAGAACTTGATGGGTCCCGAATCAGGCTAACTCGCCTGGAAAAAGGCCATGTTCGGCGATAAGAGAGTCGACCGAGAACCAATCATGACAGAAGAGATTGAGCAATACCGACCTCCCCCGGGCGAGGAAAGGCAGTTCCGAAGATGAGTGAGTTTAATGGAAAGGGCGATCCAGAGGACCACTGAAAAATATGAGCTGTTGATAATCGAGATAGGGCACAACGACATCATGCTTTGCAAAATGTTCAAAACTTACTTGAAGAGCTCAGCTTCGATGTGGTACAAGTCCCTCAAACCCTGGTCCATCGGGTCAGATGAGCAGTTGAAGAGAAAGTTCCTGAAGTACTATTCACACCTTTGCCGAAAGGCGAAGGATACGGAGGCCTTGGTCCACTATCGATAGAGGGAGAATGAGGAACTTGGGGGCCCGGTTCAAGGAGGAAGCCAGAATGGTCACCAACCTGGACAAAGTCATGGAGATGAGCTTCCTTACGGCGGGGCTGGACCCTTATAAAGGTTAAAAGCTTCGCTCGTCTCTTTATGATTTTCCCCCCAAATCCCTAAATGATATATATGTGAGGGGAGAAAACATTTGGAGGAAGATGGAAAGTATTGGGGGTTATAAAAATTCCCGAAGGGATGACCGGTCAAAGCGAGCAGAAAGATATGATAGCTTAAGATCGGGGGGTGACCGAAGGGATAGTAGGAAAGAAGGAATGAAGGAAACAGATCGTGGGGCCGAAAGACGCCGATATATAAATTCGGCCGTATTCACCCCTCTGAATGCACCGATATCCAAGATTATCCATGAGATCAAGGGAAAGCCTGGGTTCGTTCCGCCAACCAAGATGAAGGTCCCAAACCACAAAAAGAACCCTGACAAGTACTGTGATTAACACAAAGATAAAGGGCATAATACTGATGAATGCTGCCACCTCAAAACACTTATCAAACGGATGATCAAAGAAGGCGAACTTAATTAGTTCATCCGAGATCTGAGGGACAGACTAGGTGTTATTCCCAGTGGACTAACAATGAGATTTACAGAAGGGGGGTTGAATGTAAATCTCAAAACTTTTTCAAGTTTTGAGCAGTTTCTAAGGCTAAGTATTTTAGTGAACAAATGTGTGTGAATTGCTTGAAGCTAATACAAACAGATATATATTCAAACACAAATGTAAAGAACACAAAAAACTTAAAAACTTTTCTGGTGGATTTGTTGTTCCACCAGAGATGTGTTATTTCAGAAAATCTGTGATTCAAAGAATTAAATCACAACTACGTCCTAGTACAAACTAGATGATTTTCTCTCTGGATTTTTCTAAACAGCTCTGGAAAATTCATAATCTAATTACTAGCTGCTACTTGGTTTATATATCACCAAGTTTACAAGTGAAGACAAAACTGTAAAATACAATTAAAAGATTCTTCACATGTTTCTTCTTCATTTCTCTATCCAATGCAATTTAGGTTTAGCTGTGAATATTTGAATACTTCCTTGTTTGCACCAGAATGGAAATGCTGCATTTTCTTGATTCCTCCTAGAGGCTGCCACATTCCAGTTTGTCTCTGTCAACCCATGTGCCTCTGTCAGCTTATGAATTGTCACTATCAACTGCTATTGAACTAAGCATCCGTTGAAGCTTTCATCCGTTGATGACTTTATCCGTTGAAGCTTTATCCGTTGATGCATTAGCAGTTGAAGCTTTATCCGTTGAAGCTTTATCCGTTGATGCATTAGCAGTTGAAGCTTTAACCGTTGAAGCTTTATCCGTTGAAGCTTTATCCGTTGATGCATTAGCAGTTGAAGCTTTATCCGTTGAAGCTTTGTTTCTCATCCGTTGAAGGTCTTTAATATCAGTTGATACTACTTTACTTATACAAAATTACAAGACATGAAATAATTTCAATTAGCCCTCCTATTTGCATATCCACTAGTAGTCAACATGACTGATAATTTCCCACAACATCTAAGAATTACAACTTAAATACAGAGAATGAAATGTGCTACAATACTAAACTTATTTCTAAGTAAAGCTACTCCTTCAACGGATAACCAAAATGGTCTTATCCGTTGAGGCTACAAACACTAGATTTCTACTTAAGTGTTTTATTTAACTTATCATCAAACTAATACACATATTCCTAACAATCTCCCCCTATTTATGTCTACTAGAACTGTAGGCATAAATTTGGGTTTAATTTGATGATAACAAAACACTTATCAAACATATGAACAAACAAAGTAGAAATTCAAAAGTACAGTAAAAAAATGTGTATACTGAGATATAATTGAAGAATTATATTGTTTCCAAGGGTGCTCCTTAAGCCTGAGTAGATTAATTTCTTTTCCTTTGATCCCTTGTTTTCTTCCCTAGCCTCCTGTCATTCTCCTCTATTTGGAGTTGGAGTTGTCTGTAGAATTCAGCTTCATCTTCTTCATTGATGTCCAACTTAGATTGCATATCCTTGAGAGTTTCATTACTGGCAATCTTGAGCTGATCTTCAAGTCTGAAAAATCTTCCGACTCCTTTATTGTCTCTGAACTCCATCAACCAATGAGGTGATTTATGAACTGTAATTCCTCTCTCTAGGATGAGTAATGTTCTAGGCAAGGCATTGGGCTCCCACCAAGTTTTCCTTATGCTGGCAATCTTGTTGAGAATCTCAGTTTTGACAGTCCTGGTAAATCCAGAATCCCTTTTTATAGCTGAGTAGACTCTAACCAAGGTAGAATAGCCTTCATCCAGAATTCTGTAAAGAGGCCAAGTCCTTTCCCCACTTCCTTTATATTTGAACACTAGTCTTTCTGGAAGCTGTCTGTAGGCATCTATTCCCCTTACTTCCTCCAGCTCATCCAGATAGAGTTCAATGTCTGTAAATTCCTTTATGTCACAAATGTGAACATAATCATCCTTTGAGGCTTGTGGCTTAGGCTTAGGCTTCTGAGTGAATTTGATTGAGGTTAGAGGAGGTGTTGATTTGATTTTTCTTTTCTGTTTCTTTGATGGTGGAGAAGTGGTTAAGAAAGTGGGCAATTTGATGGTGTCCCAATCAATTGGTTCCTCCTTAGGAGTGATTGTTTCACCATGGATGTTTATGAAGGGGTCAGGCACAATGGGTTCAGGAATAGAAGGTAGTGGTTTGGATTTTGATTGGATTTCTTCAGTTTCATCTACAATCTTCCTTTTTGCATTGGCCTTCTTTCTGTTCCCTTTCTGCCATTCCTTTCTTTCCTTGCTTCTTTCTTCCACATCATCATTAAGCATGTCCCCCATACCTACATCTTCACCCTTGTCTTCAATTTCTTTCTTTTCTTCAGCTTGACTTGACTTTAGCTGTTTTTCAAGCTTTGCTTGTGCTCTTTTGTCAGCCTTTAGCTTTTTAGCTTCTTCTTTCAACCTTCTGGCTTCTTCCCTCTTGGCTATTAAGAATTTAGGATGTTCTTGTATCACACAGATACTCTTTCCCTCTCTAAAGATAATAGCCATGTTCATTCTTTCAACCACATCCTTGGTCTCCTTGTGCTTCATGATATTACCACCCAAAACCTTGTCTTCATCAGGCTTTGGAAGGGGAAAATCCACTCCTTTCAACTGAACAAGGCTCAGAGGGTTCTTTGTAGAGTCCTTATTTGATCTGTTGTTGGGCTTGAGAACCATAGGTTTCAGATTCTTGGAAGAAGTCTCTCCAACCTTATTCCTCCTTACTGGCTTGAGCTCCATAATGATTGGCTCCACCTTTGTGCTATGCTTCACATATTGTGATTTTGAAGTTGTAGAACCAAAAATTTGTTGCATCCTTTCATCAATCTTCCTCCTTTGCTCTTTGACTTTCATCTCAGCTGCTGCTATCTGGATTAGATCAATCTCATCAAGCTTTCCTTTGATTTGAAGTGTTGGAGAAGTGGTGATGGCAGGAACTAGCACTTTAGATATTTGAACTTTTGTTGATGGCTCTCCTTCCCCTTCCCCTTTATTCTCCCCCTTTTTGTTATCATCAAGGATAGGGGTCAAGCCTTGTGCTTTTTCCAGCTGCAATAGTAGACTTGTCTGAGATTGTTGATTTTGAAGAATGGTGACCACAGAGTCTTCAATGACTTGAACTCTGGTTTCCAACTTGGCCAGCCTCTTGTCAGCATCAGATTCTCTCCTCAACCTCAGCAATAAATCTTGCATTATACCATAAGGCATGACCGAATCCAACTTCTCAGAATTGTAGGATTTCAGATCAGTAATATCCTTTTTGAGTTCATCCACACTCAAATTCTGTCTGATGTGCTGCAACTGCAAGAGATGCAGAGAGTCTTGATGAGCTTGGAGAATAGCCTTGGTACCAGCATCTGAAGTGTCCTGAAGGGCCATTTGAATAGCCATAACCTGCTTGACCAAAGCTACACCAAACTGCCCTGGTGTAGATTTCTTTGTCCATGCCCATTCAGGTAAATCTGGAACAAAACTTGGGCCTGCATCTCCCCCTAAGTTCATGCTCCCATCCAAAGAAATAGAGTCATCATCATTAGAATTTACTTCAAATTCTTCAGATGGCTCACCAGCTTGAGAAGGCATCCTATTAACAGCAACTTTATCTCTTTGAAGAGATTCTGAAGTGTGCACTATGTTCAAAGTCTGCTCTGCCTCCACATTTCCCTGAGCAGCCAACAGTTGATAGGCTGAAACAGGATGAGTAAAAGTGTCAGCATCCAAGGAAATATTATCAATTTCAGCTTTGTAATGTTGCTGAAATTGTCTTCCCTTTTCAGCATCATCCACAATCATTGACTCACTAGCAATGGCTAGATCCATCCTTATAGCTTCTGTACCTGCTTTTCTCTCATTTTCTCTATATTCTTGCATCAGGGGCTCCCCTTGGCTCACACACACCCTCACACCCTCACCCTCACCTACAAAGGTGGCACTCCCCTCACTGACTTTTGCCATGCTGGAAGAAATAGCATGCATATTTTGACTCTTAACCTCTCTTTTTGCCTGGGAGCAACCCAGCCTCTCACTCAAATTATCACTCCCTTCCCTCAATCCTGGAAGTGATTGTACAGTAACCATGTCTTCTATACTTGGAATTGATTTAGTTATATGTGTAGAGACCATCAACGGATAAGGAGTATCCGTTGAAGTGGAAACTGATGATATCAACGGATAACTGCTGTTAAGCTTATCCGTCGAAGAACAACCACTTGTCAACGGATGAGAGATATCCGTTGAAGAAGGAAAAGATGTAGATATTGAAAGTGACATAATTGTTGAATCTGTGTGAATTGATTTTAAGTGAGGTGACACAGATTCTTCAACTAAGTCTGAAAGAATTGGCAGATGATCCAACAAATCATCTAAAAGATGATGATCACCAGGATTTTAGTGGGGCTCCTCCCTGAGTTTTAAAGAGGGAGAATCAGGAATTGATGTGAATATCATATCCACATCCAGAGATGGTGATGGAGAATTTGGTGATTGATGTGTGTCTATTATGAGAGAATGGGGCTGTGACTCCACATTTGTTGGAGCCACATCAAGCTGAATTTGAGAAGGCAAAGATACAGGTGGATGTATCTGTGCAGTGTGTGCCCCATGTGTTGAAACTAGGGTTTTAGCCTTCTTTCTTCTTAAAAAGGCTTTGATAGGTGAATGTGTGGCTTCAGTGTCCCTCCCTCTTTTGTTCTGTGTCCCTGGTTGGGGACTATTTTCAATAGCTGCATCCTTTTTGGGAGGATGCAACTAGGGATGTGTTTGAATCCTGGGGGGTTTCTTGGTGTTCACCCCTCCCCTCACCACTCACACCCTGTTCACTCCCTTCAGGGTTTATGGTAGTTGTTACAACTGTTGTCTTTTGAGAAACAACAAAGGTGGTTTTCTTTGACTTGTGTTTTGGAATTTTAGTTTTGGTGGCTTTGGTAGGAATCTGTTGGGACAAAGACACAGATTCCATTGCCACACAAGAAGGCAAAGAAACAATGGGGTTGGAAGAAGTAGAAGTTGCAGAAATATTTACCTCACTTACCTGAGGTGCATTCATTATTGGCAAATATACCAATGGCACCTGACTGTTGAGATTAATTCTCACAAGGTCTGCAAGGACCCTTTTCTCTTGTGCCCAACATTTGAGTTTATTGCTCTCATTAGTTATGACCAAACCTTCAGCAACATGGTTAGCCAATAACATAAAGAATCTAGCATAGTAGATGTTATGAGGTCTATTAGTTTTGTTACCTAACCTGGAACCTAATTCTAGCATGACATAGTTGCTAAAATTAAAGTACCTATCAGAAACTAGCATATAGAGCATATTAACAAGAGATGAAGTTATGGCATCAAAATTACTAATCTTCCCAGAGAAAACCTTGATAAAGGCATCTCCAAGAAAACTCCATTCTTTCCTAAGGCCCTTTCTTCTAATGCTCTGTAATAACCCCAATTTTTGAGAAATTTTGAAACCCTTATGAATAGTGTTT
Source organism: Apium graveolens (assembly GCF_009905375.1). NCBI lineage: Eukaryota > Viridiplantae > Streptophyta > Magnoliopsida > Apiales > Apiaceae > Apium > Apium graveolens. The sequence goes on from NC_133655.1 coordinate 11,416,166, forward strand.
TTGCTGAACGAGAAAACTTTTCATGCCACGCTATGTAGGGGTTCTGTTATTGATCTTATGGGATATTATTAGTACTCTATGTGGTATATAAGTGTATGTAAAGATCGTCAGAATCCAATTCCGAACACTTTGATTTTTTCCCGGAAATCCACAAGATACGGAGAGAATTGAGTATAAGGTAACAGGATAAAAAGGATTGAAATTAAAGGATTATAGGAGAGGATCATAAAAGGAATATAATATATTGAGAAAGGTTAAGGGAACCTAAGTAATAAGATCCCGGGTATGATCCCTCAAACGATAAACGAGAACGAAAGATAAGCGAACCGTAAAACAAATAAGTGACCAAGAGACAAGCTTGTACAAGAAGCCAGGGATTGTGACATCATCAAACCACAAGGTGTGGACAAGTGGGAGCATAATGACATGTGCAAGGTGACACAAGCATGACATAGAAGGGAAGGAAGTGTGGTTGAATTATAACCACACAAAATCAAGGTTAATTAAATCATTAACCAAAAACAACACAAAAATCAACCAACCAAGCAAATCATTTCATTTTCATCAAACAAAACACAAAAATATCTTCTTCCCAAGCTAGCTCTCGGCCCATTTCTTAAAATTTGAAGATCCAAGCTCCACCACTTACTATTTAGCAAGGTAATTATCTAAGCTTCCCCATGGATAGTTACATACTTCCTATAAGTTTAAGCTTCTAATTCCAAGCCAATCTTTTTCTATAAATCAAGGAAGAAGATGGTGAATAGTAACCTTCAAGAAATAACTTTAGTTTTCTTGAATTTTTATAAAAGATTAAGGTTATACAAGCAAGGATCAAGGTTCTTTTAGGCATTCAAAGCTCTTGGGTTGTGTTAGGAAGCTTCAAGGAGGTATAAACAACTTTCACCTTTAACTTATAGTTTGAACTTTGAGTTTTGATGAGTTTATGGATGGATTAATGTATATATAGAAATATCCATGTATGTATAGCAAGATCCATGTATGATAGATGGTTTGGTTGGATTTGTGGTGATTTTGGATATGAATCTTGGTTAATGGTTAATGAATCTTAAGTTATGGTTAGTAGATCATGTTTGTGGTTGAATAAGTTGGAAAACCTTGAGATTATGGACTGACTTTGCCTTGATATAAGTTGTGTTTGAGGTATTGATGATGGTTGGGTGGTTTGTAGTGAATTGGTAAAGAATTGGAGTGGTATAAATATTGGTAATCGCGTAAACATAGCCGTCGTAACGTCCGATTTTCTTTAGACTGTTTTGTGCATAACATTAGGACCCGAGGACCCCCTGCTAGATTGTGACCACTGCCATGTTTAGGTAGCTCATGTTACGAGCTTCGTTTTGATATGTAGTTCGTTCGATTCCGATGCACGGTTTAGGAGAAACGACCGTTTCAAGTAACGGCGTTTCGCGAACGAAACTTTTTCCCTCGCCTTACTTTGAAACATAGGTTAAAGACCAAAAAGGGTTAATTAATGTATGAAACATTTATGGTAAGTGTGTTAGGCAGTTGGTAAGACATTCGCGAAGGAATCGCTTTAAAACTCGTAAAGGTTAAATTATTAAAAATGGTGGAGCCGAGGGTACCCGAGTGACTTAAGCGAATCAGTAAGCGCAGAATAAGCGTTAGAGTCTAAGTTAGTTAAAGTATAGATTTACAAGTGACTTTGGTTTAATTCTAACTTACTTGTTGTTTATAGGTTATCAGACTCGTCCCGAGCCATTCGTAACCCCAGTCGCTCAGGCAAGTTTTCTACCAGTTATAACTGTTGTTGTGATGTAAATATATGTATATGCATTATCTTGTGATAGTGCATGATTGTTATTAGCAAATTCTTGCGATATATTGTAGCATGTGATATGGTATATATGCATGCCTGTTTCATATTCTTGAAATATATATCTGTTGGTTCAGTTGATAATACCTATGCTAGAGGATAGCGGTAACTTGCATATACCCTTAGTATAGGGACCCAAAGGTGAAAATATTTTCTAAAACCGGGAGTCGAGGATCCCGAGTAGATTTTGTATATATGGATACGGATATATATATATATTTATATTTATATATTTATATATATATGGTTATAGTTTTCCAAACTATTAATCGAATAAGGTTTATTCGATAACTTGAAACTTTATTTTATTATTGAATATTATTTCGAATATTATTCGAGGGCTTATGACTCCTTTTATTTATTTATCTGAATATTATTTGAATATTCATTCGAGGACTTATGACTCTTTTATATTATTATGAATATTATTTGAATATTCATTTGAGGATCTATGACTCCGATTATTTGCTGAGGTATATTCTTTATTTTATTAAAGAATAAGGTGTCAATAATCAAACTTATTTTCGATTATTCAAATAAAGATAATACTTTCATATAAGTATATCTTTGGTTATTTAATACTCGTTTCAAGTATAAGTTTTAATACTTCTACTTCAATTATTTTTATAAAGATTATTCTTTATGGGAATATTATTTAATTAATAATATTCAGATATTTTCTAATATTCTGGGGACTGATTTACTTCATTAAATCAGTCTTACTCCAAACACTCTTTAAAGTGTTTTCGAGTCTTCAAAATGATTTTTAAAAGTCAGAGCGGATCCCAAAACTCATTTTTATATTTAAGATCTTCCTTTTTAAAGGGGATTTAAATACTCGCTCAAAAACCTGGGGAGTCCGGCTCTGTGGTGTATTTTATATTCGCAACGAGGTTGCAGATTTGGTAAATGAATTGATTACTTGCCCAACGTTCGGGAAGTAAGCCCATCTCATTGAGTCGGCATAAGCGACAGGCCGGGGTACGGTCTATTATTGTGTAAGTGGCTCAGTGGGAGTCCATCAAATGCATAAGTGGCTGAGTGGCAGTCCAGCATAGGTCTTAATTATGACCAGGGTGATGACCAGTGAGGAATTCATCCATCTACAGTAGAAAAGGTTACTTATTGGTATCTTTGCCTGATCAGCGAGATATCGGGTTTATGCCAAAATTCTTTTCCTTTCCAAAATTCATTGGATGTTTCAAACTCTGTTCATACTTTACATAACAGAGGTTCCAGGAAATGTTTAAGAGATATATATATGTGGATATATATATATCGGGACTAAATAAAGTATCTCGTAACTTTATTTCATTCAATAATATTTCAAAGATTGAATCTATTCAAATCTTGTCTTGTAGTCTCATCTATGTGATGAACTTTTGAAACTGATTATAACTTGAACGGTGGTAGTTCAAGTAGTATTGGGAAAGATATAAGTATATTGGGGTATTTGGTAACCTCATCTTTTAAACTTATATCTAATTATTAATTGTCTTATGAATGACAAAGATTTTCAGAAAAACGTTGAGACAAGGTTAGATATATGAGATCACCTTGCAACGATATTTTTTTATATATACAGTTATACACTGGGACTTTGTGTATATTATGCATGGAAGAGGACTTCCAATATTTTGAAAAGTATATATGTATATATACTGAATATTTTGCGACTTCATCGCATTAAGATATCAAACTTGGTTCATTTCTTTTGACCAAGACTTTCATGAGTATTATGAGTAGGCTCATATATTGTAAATCATTATACATATTATTTTGGTGGGCTTGCTGCTCACCCTTGCTTTATTTCTTCATCACACAACAACAGTTAGGAAAGATGGCCAGACCCCAGCAGACCCAGCGCAAGCGCGTGGGAAGCGTCCCGCGTCTTCCCGTTGATGTTGTAGCTGCTATAGCTGCAGAGGTAGATCTATTGTAGATCAGACCATCTACTTTTGAGAATCAATTATGTATAATTATAACTTGTGGCAGATAATGGCAATTAACTGTAAATTTATCAAGTAATCATTTTGGGTTGTAATAACTTTTAAATTGTGGATTCAAAGACTTGTACTTATTTAAATTTCATCTCTGAGACTATAACGGGTTGTGGTGTGTGTTAGTGTGGGGTCACAGCATAAGGTTATTTATTATTAATTAAGTGAAGTGATATTGTGGAAAGAAAGACCGTGACGACCCGGATCCCCGACCCCGGATCTGGGGGTGTTACAGAAATGGTATCAGAGCTAAGCGTTATAAACCTCAGAGATGATGGGACGTTAAGATAATAAGTTCACTAAGATAATAAGAACTCTTGCCAAGTTCATAGTCGGGCTACCTAACGTAGTACTGACAGTTAAAACCCTTATGGGAACCCTTATAAATATCATGATAGGAGCGTAGTTCGTTATCGTATATGGTAGCGGGACTCCGAACCCTGAGGTTGAGGAGCAACATCGCGATGATATTTTATTACTAATTGGAGATCGGATTGTGGATCCGATAGAGTGTCCTAATGCAGGACCGGATGATATTGATATTGAGGATGTAGCGGTTGAGGATGTTGTCCTAGAAGGGATAGTTGTTGAGGAGGATCCCATGGAGGATCCTGACAGGATTGGATAAAGGACCACTGATGAATTGATGACCATGGTTTGGTCGACTACCAGAGGTAGGATTGGCCGGTCACTACCGGAGGTTCGTTCAAGTTGTAAAGATAGTAGCCTCTTTAACGCGGCTTACTCGTAAGACTGAGAAGTTTGAATGGACAGAGAAATGCGAGAACAGCTTTCAAGAACTGAAGCAAAGATTGGTGATGGCCCCTATGCTGGCATTGCCGGATGGAAAAGGAGATTTGTGAAGTATAGTGACGCTTCGCACTAGGGCTTAGGGTGCGTGCTTATGCAGCACGGTAAGATAATCGCGTCTGCGTCAAGACAATTAAGGTAATATGAAATTTGATATCCCCGCCCATGAGCTTAGGCTCGTGGCAATAGTTTTACCCTAAAGATTGGAGGCACTACTTGTATGGAGAGAAGTGCGAGAATTACCTAAGCCATAAGTGCTCTAGTACATTCTTACGTAGAAAGAGCTCAACATACGCCAGAGGAGGCGGTTAGAGCTAATCAAGAATTATGATTGGGAGATTCTTTATCATTCGGGGAAAGCCAATATGGTGGCTGATGCCCTTAGTAAAAAGGAGAGACTCAAGATGATAATGCCTTTTGGAGAGTTTATAAGAGATTTTGAGAAAATGGAAATAAAAGTGAAGGTAACCGGAGCCGGTACCGAAAAGCTGTTTGAGATTGCAATACAGCCCGAATTATTGGAAAAGATCATATTGTGCCAGAAAAAGTTATGAATGAAGGCAGAGAGCCAACAATTAGATAAAAGATTAATATCGAGAAAGATGATAAGGGAATAATGAGGTATTCCTATAGAATTTGGGTTCCGAAAGTTCAAGAGTGTAAGGATGAGAACTTAGATGAGAGCCATAGTTGAGGAATAAGATTTAGAGCAAACCCTGAATGCGATAGTCAGGGAGGTCGCCATCAAGATAGAAGGAACCCATGACATAATGGAGTGGAAAATGAGGATTTTAAATTAAAAGATGACCCCGATTATGGGGAGTAGGATGAAACATTTCATAATAAGGAAACAGAAAGTCGAGTAAGGAAAGGAGACCCGAGACGGTACTCCTATACGGCAATTCATAGACCTGTCTAGACAGAACTTAGACTATTATCCCCAACCACCACTCTGAGGAGATAGTGCGGTGGGAAATTCTTTCATGACCTTTAAGTCGCTAAGCTCTCAGAGTTCCAAGGAACAAGCTGACCCAGTCGAGGCAAGAGCCTGGCTAAAGGAAATAGATGAATCATTTGAGATTCTAAATGATTGACGAACCACAAAAGACTGTTTTGTCACTTACCCTCCCAAGAGAGAGACCACCCGCTGGTGAAAGGCCAAGGAAGGCACGGAGCAAGAGATTATAATAAACTGATTAAAGTTCAGCCAATTGTTTTCGGGATCGTAATTCCCAAGGTTATGGAATAGTGTAAAAGCTTTAGAGCCAGAACAAAGGCAAACGAGTATGATGAATTATGAATCTAAGCTGTAAAAGTTGTTAAGATTCGTTCTGAAGACGCGAATCCAGAATGACGGGATATTTGAAATCAATGCTTATGTTGTGTTGGTTCATGAAATAATGATAAGAGAAAGGAAAATAAAAAGGAATTGAAGTGGAAAGGAATAAAAAGGCAACAGAGTTTGAGGAATGATAAGGGAGTTGGGTATGAGGAAACCCTAAAGACTCCTATTAATAGAAATAGAAAAGTATATGATCGTCAGGATGAGGGTGATTCACCATGAGTTAAAGTTGACGGTTGAAGGCATAAGAGATGCATATAGTTTATCCCCTGTAAGTTGGGAGGATTCGAGGAAACCTTGAGATAATTCGAAGGATAAATAATGAGACGCGGATAGACTAAGGGGATAAGAAAGTAAGAAATTAAGAAAATTGGATGAAGGAAGTGACCTTCAAGAAGGTGAAGTGTAAGACCGGTGGTATGATACCCGGAAAGGGAGACGCCAGATATGAAAGATATCCCAACATCGAGGTGACTGTTGAGATAAACAACAAAAGTAAATAAGGAATTATTAAGAAGAAGTTCACGTTGAACACGACCAATATCTTCCAGAACATCCATGTTATCATTACCAGATTAGGCAAGAAAAGCGGATAACCGTTGTTATCTTTTGGAGGCCATTTTGATTAACCTCATTTTGTATACAGATGTTATTGTGAAATTAGGCGTTTACTATCGAGGTGGGAATGATTGAATAAGATACCCATATCAGGGATATATGACTTTATTTATCCATGGAAGGATGCTTGTACCTTTTTAAAGGTGGAATTAAGGATAGAACATCGGTAACTTAAAACGAATCCTAGGGGAATGCATAAAGGTTGGCATTTCACCCTTAATAGGGATAGTATGAGTTTTGACAGTATGAATTGGAAAGGATTAAGGTAATAATAACCTTTAAGGATCAGTGGAGAAATTCTTCAGAAGTATATAGACAATGGTTCTACTATTAGTAAATGGTATTGTGATATGCCCTGTATCTAGGGAATACAGGAGGAACGATTGAAGGATAACCTTAGAGGTTTTATAAGGAAAAAGGTAATATTCAAAATTCTCAAGAATGGAAATGGGGATAAAGGAAATATGACGTAATTATAATGATGCCAAGTGGGGCACGTGTTAAACCACGAGAAAGTATGGATCAAACCAGTAAAGGTTGAAATTGTTCTAGGCAATTAGGACTTAAGATAAAAGATGTTCTAAGTATAGTTGAGAGTCAGTCGTGACAGTGATTAACCTCTAAAGACTGAGGCAATAACTTATGGAAAAATGGTGATTTTTTTTTTTACTCATCAGATTTTAAGGAATACATCTTCACATAAGCTGTGATTGAAATGAGGTAGAAAATTATTTGGAGGTGGTTAAAATGACATTGACTGTAAGGAAATTTTACTATCAGGAAAGGCCAAAGAGGTGGCCGACACTTTAAGGGTAAGAGGATAATTATAGGCGCGTGTGCCAAAAGAATACAGTGATGATGGTTAAAAATGTGAAGGTTGAATTATGGTTTGGAAGATTGACATTCCTTCTGATGACTGTGCAATACCCAACCGTAATAGTAGTTGGTAAAGGTTTAATTCGTGTAATCGCCATGAACGGGCTATCTATCTTAGAAGGTCCTATCTTGAGATAATCCAGGACCATGTTTCAAAAAGGACTAGATGAACCCTTGAGTTAATTCTTCTATTTAGGGCGTATGATTAAGAATAGTATTAACCTACTATCGTTGCTTTGATTGAAACTCTTCTGCACTTTTATCTGCTTCATGTCATGAAAGTACATCAGAATTTGGAGTGTTCTTCATGAATTATGAATGGTGATTATGTTACCTCCTTAGAAGAATTCGATACGATATGTATGGACTCCGTATGGTTAGCTATTAAAACTTCATGGAAAATGAATGACTACAGTAGGTCAGTGGTGGACCATAGTAAGGCAGCAATGATTCTGCGAGTATCGAGCTGATTACAACCGTGAGAGTTGTATTGGAATAGGTGTCGAGATTGAGTACCCTAATCGGGTCGTGGTAGTGTATAAGTTATCATTGATAGACTAATTAAGTAGAGTGTCTACCTAGTGAATTATTATTCTTTCTTATCAATAGGGAGTCGTATTATTATACGAGGAAGGTTGCGGTGCAAGCATAGAATTCTAGTAACGATGATGTATAGAATGAGATCCCAGATTCGATTTTCGATGTCGAGGGAGTTTCAAAGGTGATTGTGTATAAGCTCGAGGAAGAGCATGGGTCCATAGAATGATGGACGGGATAGCGAAAATATTTAGGCACGTGAAATGCGATGCTATAATACTTGATGTTGATATAAATACATATATGTTTTGTTCTTCTATGACAAACCTCTATAGTTCAGAGGTAGATTCCAAGCCAGATATTTTATGGAAATAAAAATTTTTTTTTATGAATATACAATTCTCTTCAATTCGTTCTTTTCTCTTCTTTTCATTTCATGTAAGCTGAGAAGAACAACCCTTCCAGAAGGGGAGGTATTGCCGAATGACTATCTATCTGTGTGATAGAAGCCGAGTAGGATATCAGCTATTGTTTAATTGCTTGTCAAGTACTAAAGGCTGGCCACCTTCTGTACTAACTATGCGATATAACAAGTGTTCATGATCATAGTGATCTCTCAACAAATTCCTTTACTTCTATTTGATTGATCAAATTTTGGAAAATAGAAACAGCTGAAAAAAAAAAAGAGGAGTAATAAAGTGGTGGTAGTATGCGGAATGGGAATACATTCGTGATACTAAGGTTGACGTGGTTATTAAAGGGTTATAGAACGCTAGCGAGCAAAAGTATGACCAGTATAATATTAGGAACGGAAGGTGATAGCGATTACGAACTGGAAAAGAATGGGTATTGAGGAGCAAGAGCTCTAATGATTGGAAGCTATGATGAGAGTCTGTGCAATAGACTTGAAAGAAATTGGAATGATCACTTAATTCGGATTGAGTTATCTTACGACAATAGATCATATGTCATTATCGAGATGTCGCCTTATGAGATCCTTGAGGGAAGACAATTTCGATCTCCCTTATGTTAGGATGAAGTTGTAGAGCGCAAGATGCTCGGACCCGCAGTAGTCCAAAGGACCAAGGATATGATAGATCTAATCAGAGGACGGCTGGTAGTGGCCCAAGATGGACATGATAAGTATGTTGATTTGACACGAAAGGATAAAGAGTATGAAATAGGGGACCTAGTAATGTTATAGGTATCCCTTGGAAAGGATTGATGAGGTTCGGAAAGAAAGGAAAGCTAAGTCTACAATTTGTTGGACCCTTGGATATATTAAGACGTTTGGGAAGTTAGCATATGAGCTAGCCTTAACCCAGAACCTGTAGCAAGTTCGTAACGTGTTTCACGTATCAATGTTAAGGAAGTGTAATTTAGATGCCAGATGAATAGAGGCATATGAGCGCATAGATATGCAACCCGACGTAACCTATATGGAGCAACCAGGAAGGGTTATAGAGTGAAAAGGAACAAGTGCTTAGGAGAAGGATTATCAAACTAAGCAGAGTTTGGTGGTAGAACCACAATGTGGAAAATTGACTCGAGAGTTAGAAAGTGTAATGCTAAGAAAGTATCCCCATTTGTTTTCTATCTGATTCCGGGACGAAATCCTTTTAAGGAGGGGAGACTGTAATAACCCCAATTTTTGAGAAATTTTGAAACCCTTATGAATAGTGTTTTTGCTGAACGAGAAAACTTTTCATGCCACGCTATGTAGGGGTTCTGTTATTGATCTTATGGGATATTATTAGTACTCTATGTGGTATATAAGTGTATGTAAAGATCGTCAGAATCCAATTCCGAACACTTTGATTTTTTCCCGGAAATCCACAAGATACAGAGAGAATTGAGTATAAGGTAACAGGATAAAAAGGATTGAAATTAAAGGATTATAGGAGAGGATCATAAAAGGAATATAATATATTGAGAAAGGTTAAGGGAACCTAAGTAATAAGATCCCGGGTATGATCCCTCAAACGATAAACGAGAACGAAAGATAAGCGAACCGTAAAACAAATAAGTGACCAAGAGACAAGCTTGTACAAGAAGCCAGGGATTGTGACATCATCAAACCACAAGGTGTGGACAAGTGGGAGCATAATGACATGTGCAAGGTGACACAAGCATGACATAGAAGGGAAGGAAGTGTGGTTGAATTATAACCACACAAAATCAAGGTTAATTAAATCATTAACCAAAAACAACACAAAAATCAACCAACCAAGCAAATCATTTCATTTTCATCAAACAAAACACAAAAATATCTTCTTCCCAAGCTAGCTCTCGGCCCATTTCTTAAAATTTGAAGATCCAAGCTCCACCACTTACTATTTAGCAAGGTAATTATCTAAGCTTCCCCATGGATAGTTACATACTTCCTATAAGTTTAAGCTTCTAATTCCAAGCCAATCTTTTTCTATAAATCAAGGAAGAAGATGGTGAATAGTAACCTTCAAGAAATAACTTTAGTTTTCTTGAATTTTTATAAAAGATTAAGGTTATACAAGCAAGGATCAAGGTTCTTTTAGGCATTCAAAGCTCTTGGGTTGTGTTAGGAAGCTTCAAGGAGGTATAAACAACTTTCACCTTTAACTTATAGTTTGAACTTTGAGTTTTGATGAGTTTATGGATGGATTAATGTATATATAGAAATATCCATGTATGTATAGCAAGATCCATGTATGATAGATGGTTTGGTTGGATTTGTGGTGATTTTGGATATGAATCTTGGTTAATGGTTAATGAATCTTAAGTTATGGTTAGTAGATCATGTTTGTGGTTGAATAAGTTGGAAAACCTTGAGATTATGGACTGACTTTGCCTTGATATAAGTTGTGTTTGAGGTATTGATGATGGTTGGGTGGTTTGTAGTGAATTGGTAAAGAATTGGAGTGGTATAAATATTGGTAATCGCGTAAACATAGCCGTCGTAACGTCCGATTTTCTTTAGACTGTTTTGTGCATAACATTAGGACCCGAGGACCCCCTGCTAGATTGTGACCACTGCCATGTTTAGGTAGCTCATGTTACGAGCTTCGTTTTGATATGTAGTTCGTTCGATTCCGATGCACGGTTTAGGAGAAACGACCGTTTCAAGTAACGGCGTTTCGTGAACGAAACTTTTTCCCTCGCCTTACTTTGAAACATAGGTTAAAGACCAAAAAGGGTTAATTAATGTATGAAACATTTATGGTAAGTGTGTTAGGCAGTTGGTAAGACATTCGCGAAGGAATCGCTTTAAAACTCGTAAAGGTTAAATTATTAAAAATGGTGGAGCCGAGGGTACCCGAGTGACTTAAGCGAATCAGTAAGCGCAGAATAAGCGTTAGAGTCTAAGTTAGTTAAAGTATAGATTTACAAGTGACTTTGGTTTAATTCCAACTTACTTGTTGTTTATAGGTTATCAGACTCGTCCCGAGCCATTCGTAACCCCAGTCGCTCAGGCAAGTTTTCTACCAGTTATAACTGTTGTTGTGATGTAAATATATGTATATGCATTATCTTGTGATAGTGCATGATTGTTATTAGCAAATTCTTGCGATATATTGTAGCATGTGATATGGTATATATGCATGCCTGTTTCATATTCTTGAAATATATATCTGTTGGTTCAGTTGATAATACCTATGCTAGAGGATAGCGGTAACTTGCATATACCCTTAGTATAGGGACCCAAAGGTGAAAATATTTTCTAAAACCGGGAGTCGAGGATCCCGAGTAGATTTTGTATATATGGATACGGATATATATATATATTTATATTTATATATTTATATATATATGGTTATAGTTTTCCAAACTATTAATCGAATAAGGTTTATTCGATAACTTGAAACTTTATTTTATTATTGAATATTATTTCGAATATTATTCGAGGGCTTATGACTCCTTTTATTTATTTATCTGAATATTATTTGAATATTCATTCGAGGACTTATGACTCTTTTATATTATTATGAATATTATTTGAATATTCATTTGAGGATCTATGACTCCGATTATTTGCTGAGGTATATTCTTTATTTTATTAAAGAATAAGGTGTCAATAATCAAACTTATTTTCGATTATTCAAATAAAGATAATACTTTCATATAAGTATATCTTTGGTTATTTAATACTCGTTTCAAGTATAAGTTTTAATACTTCTACTTCAATTATTTTTATAAAGATTATTCTTTATGGGAATATTATTTAATTAATAATATTCAGATATTTTCTAATATTCTGGGGACTGATTTACTTCATTAAATCAGTCTTACTCCAAACACTCTTTAAAGTGTTTTCGAGTCTTCAAAATGATTTTTAAAAGTCAGAGCGGATCCCAAAACTCATTTTTATATTTAAGATCTTCCTTTTTAAAGGGGATTTAAATACTCGCTCAAAAACCTGGGGAGTCCGGCTCTGTGGTGTATTTTATATTCGCAACGAGGTTGCAGATTTGGTAAATGAATTGATTACTTGCCCAACGTTCGGGAAGTAAGCCCATCTCATTGAGTCGGCATAAGCGACAGGCCGGGGTACGGTCTATTATTGTGTAAGTGGCTCAGTGGGAGTCCATCAAATGCATAAGTGGCTGAGTGGCAGTCCAGCATAGGTCTTAATTATGACCAGGGTGATGACCAGTGAGGAATTCATCCATCTACAGTAGAAAAGGTTACTTATTGGTATCTTTGCCTGATCAGCGAGATATCGGGTTTATGCCAAAATTCTTTTCCTTTCCAAAATTCATTGGATGTTTCAAACTCTGTTCATACTTTACATAACAGAGGTTCCAGGAAATGTTTAAGAGATATATATATGTGGATATATATATATCGGGACTAAATAAAGTATCTCGTAACTTTATTTCATTCAATAATATTTCAAAGATTGAATCTATTCAAATCTTGTCTTGTAGTCTCATCTATGTGATGAACTTTTGAAACTGATTATAACTTGAACGGTGGTAGTTCAAGTAGTATTGGGAAAGATATAAGTATATTGGGGTATTTGGTAACCTCATCTTTTAAACTTATATCTAATTATTAATTGTCTTATGAATGACAAAGATTTTCAGAAAAACGTTGAGACAAGGTTAGATATATGAGATCACCTTGCAACGATATTTTTTTATATATACAGTTATACACTGGGACTTTGTGTATATTATGCATGGAAGAGGACTTCCAATATTTTGAAAAGTATATATGTATATATACTGAATATTTTGCGACTTCATCGCATTAAGATATCAAACTTGGTTCATTTCTTTTGACCAAGACTTTCATGAGTATTATGAGTAGGCTCATATATTGTAAATCATTATACATATTATTTTGGTGGGCTTGCTGCTCACCCTTGCTTTATTTCTTCATCACACAACAACAGTTAGGAAAGATGGCCAGACCCCAGCAGACCCAGCGCAAGCGCGTGGGAAGCGTCCCGCGTCTTCCCGTTGATGTTGTAGCTGCTATAGCTGCAGAGGTAGATCTATTGTAGATCAGACCATCTACTTTTGAGAATCAATTATGTATAATTATAACTTGTGGCAGATAATGGCAATTAACTGTAAATTTATCAAGTAATCATTTTGGGTTGTAATAACTTTTAAATTGTGGATTCAAAGACTTGTACTTATTTAAATTTCATCTCTGAGACTATAACGGGTTGTGGTGTGTGTTAGTGTGGGGTCACAGCATAAGGTTATTTATTATTAATTAAGTGAAGTGATATTGTGGAAAGAAAGACCGTGACGACCCGGATCCCCGACCCCGGATCTGGGGGTGTTACATGCTCCCTAAACTAGCAGAATCAAAAGAATAGCCTATGGAATCTAACATAGCAGATACATCATTATCAGTGTGTGGTGTCATGGCATTATTCTCAGGTAGCTTAAAGCAAGACTGTATATCATCACAGTTAATACAGTAATCCTTACCTTTGAGAAAGAAAGTAATGGTCATATCTGTGGAGTTGAACTCTGCAGTTGTCCAAATCTCCTCAATTACCTCACAATAGATAGTTGGGGCTTCCAGCATTGCATAACTTAGTTTGCAGTTCTTGATGAAGTCCACCATCTTGTGATAATCTGAGTGGGCTTCATTCTTTTCCACCAAGGTTACAAAATTGTTCTTTTCATAAACAAAGCCAGACTGAGACATAATCTTGACTACTGGTGCCATTGTTGTGAGTAGAGGTTGCAGAGAAAAGATTGAGAGTTTTGGGAGAGAAAGAGAGTAAAAATTGCAAGAAAGCGTAAAGTAAAAATAAGAATTCAATGGGCTTTTATACTTTCTTGAATTAAAACGTAAATAGAATGATTAAATAATACTTTTAAGTAAATTACAACCGTTTGAGAATAAAGAAAACTGTAGAAATTTTGAAAACCGCCTTTAATACAAATACATACAACTGTGTATATATGTATCAACGGTTAAGTAAACGAATCAACGGCTGTGACTCACTTAAAGTAACTGATGTGACACTTCAACGGATGAGGTAAATAGTTATCCGTTGAAGATTAACACTGTTTTTATCCATTGAAGGACAAAATTACCATAAATGTATTTGTCTTTCAACGGATAATGAACATCCGTTGATAGAACAATTTTGGCTTTCAATGGATAGGGAATATCCATTGATAGAATAAACTATACTTAAAGCCAACTTTGTTCTTGCCACAAATTCATTTCAGGCTTCAATGCAAATTATAATGAGGACATGAATTTATGAATAATTAAGCATACCTAGCTCACTTACTAATATTGTGTATGTTGATTCATCAAGTGGCTTGGTAAATATGTCTGTAATGTGCTTTTCACTTGGAATAAAATGAAGTTCCACTGTACCTTTCATCACATGTTACCTTATGAAGTGGTACTTGATGTCAATGTGTTTGGTTCTTGAGTGTTGCACTGGATTTTCAGTAATGGTAATGGCACTTGTGTTGTCACAGAATATAGGAATTTTGTCAACAGTTAGACCATAGTCAAATAGTTGATTCCTCATCCACAGTATCTGGACACAGCAACTACCAGAAGCAATGTACTCAGCTTCAGCTGTTGATGTTGAAACAGAATTTTGCTTCTTGCTGAACCATGACACAAGCTTATTACCTAGAAATTGACAGGTGCCAGCTGTGATTTTCCTGTCTATTTTGCAACCTGCATAATCTGCATCTGAGTAGCCAATTAGATCAAAACTAGACTCTCTAGGGTACCAAATTCCAAGTGAGACTCTTTAGGGTCAGCTTGAAATCTAGCACAGAGACATGTAGAAAACATTATATCAGGTCTGCTAGCAGTTAAATATAAAAGTGAGCCAACCATGCCTCTATAACTTGAAATGTCTACAGACTTTTCAGCCTTGTTTAATTCAAGCTTGGTGGCAGTGGCAATGGGAGTTTTTGCAGATGAACAATCCATTAAGTCAAACTTCTTTAAAAGATCATAAATATATTTAGTTTGACTAATGAAAATTCCACCACTAACTTGTTTAACTTGTAAACCAAGAAAATAAGTTAGCTCTCCCATCATGCTCATTTCATATTTACTTTGCATTAACTTAGCAAACTTTTTACAAAGCTTATCATCTGTAGATCCAAATATAATATCATCTACATAAATTTGAACAAGTATTGTAGAGCCATTAACATTTCTAAAGAAAAGAGTTTTGTCAACAGTACCTCTTGTGAAGTGATTATCTAGAAGAAATTTTGACAAAGTCTCATACCAGGCTCTGAGTGCTTGCTTTGGTCCATAGAGTGCTTTCAACAGATAATACACATAGTCTGGAAAATTTGGATCTTCAAATCCTGGAGGTTGGCTTACATAAACTTCTTCCTCCAATTCCCCATTCAGAAATGCACTCTTGACATCCATTTGATAGACCTTGAAATTGGCATGGGCTGCATATGCCAAAAAGATTCCGATGGCTTCAAGTCTGGCAACTGGAGCAAATGTCTCATCAAAATCTATTCCCTCTTGTTGAGAATAGCCTTTAGCAACCAATCTGGCTTTATTCCTTATGATAATGCCATTTTCATCCATCTTGTTTCTGAATACCCATTTTGTGTCAATAGAATGTTGATTGGTTGAAACTCCCCCTGAGTTGCTGATCCTTTGAAAGGAATTGGGAGTTCTATCAACTGATGAAGTGAAATGATTATCCATTGACAAACTGTGATCAACGAATGCTTCATTATGAACTTCAACGGATGATGCACTTTGTCTTCCAACGGATGCTACATTGCTTCTATCAACGGAAGCTGAATTATGACTTTCAACGGATGCAGCATTTTGTGCATTATCTAAAGGCAGATTTTGAATTCTTTTCGAGGTGCCTTCTCCATCATTCTCATCTTCACTATCATCACAATATATCTCAATGTTGTCAAATTTGAGTCCTTCATGATGTCCCTCATCTGTTAGTCCATCAATCTTTTTATCATCAAACACAACATGCACATATTCCATGACAATGTTGGTTCTTAGATTGTAGACTCTATATGATTTTCCAGCAAAATAACCAACAAATATTCCTTCATCAGCCTTTGCATCAAACTTCCCTTTGTGACCAGGTTGATTCCTTAGAATGTAGCATTTGCAACCAAAGATATGCAGAAAGTTTAAATTTGGTTTTCTTCTCTTGAACAATTGATAGGGAGTCATGCCTTTTGCCTGATTAATTAGAGAAATATTCTGAGTGTAACATGCACAGTTAACAACCTCAGCCCAAAAGTATGTTGGGAGTTTTGACTCTTCAAGTATTGTTCTTGCAGCTTCAATTAGTGATCTGTTCTTCCTTTCCACCACACCATTTTGTTGTGGAGTCCTTGGAGCATGAGAACTCATGCATGATCCCATTTTCTTCACAGAACAACTTCATGGTTGTATTCTTGAACTCAGTTCCATTGTCACTCCTGATATTCCTTACTTTGAAATCTGGATGATTGTTGACTTGCTTGATATGATTGATAATGATTTCACTAGCTTCATCCTTTGATCCAAGGAAATAAGCCCATGAAAACTTTGAGAAATCATCTACAATCACTAGGCAATATCTTTTCCTTGAAATTGACAATACATTGACTGGTCCAAAAAGATCCATGTGTAGCAGTTGTAATGGTTCATCAATTGATGATTCAAGCTTCTTACTGAATGATGCTTTCTTTTGCTTTCCTTTCTGACAAGCATCACACAGTCCATCCCTTGTGAATTCCACTAGAGGGGTTCCTCTAACTAAGTCCTTTTTGGCTAGATCATTCATTGTCTTGAAATTCAAATGGGACAACTTCTTGTGCCATAGCCAACTTTCATCTGGACTTGCTTTGCTGAGAAGACAAGTAATTGATTCTGAATCTGTAGAGTTGAAGTAAGCTAAGTACACATTCCCTTTTCTAACTCTAGTTAGAACCACTTTGTTGTCCTTCTTACTTGTGACAACACAGGCTTCGAAATTGAAGGAAACAGTATTCCCTCTGTCACATAGTTGACTGATGCTCAATAGATTGTGTTTGAGACCATCAACTAATGCAACTTCATCAATGATGACATTTTCTTTTGAAATCAAGCCATATCCCATAGTAAACCCTTTGCTGTCATCTCCAAAGGTTATGTTAGGGCCAACTCTCTCCTTGAACTCTGTGAGCAGGGTGAAATCTCCTGTCATGTGTCTTGAACAACCACTGTCCAAGTACCATAGATTCTTTCTTTTTCCCTGCACACAACAAGATCAATCAAGTTGATTTTGGTACCCAAGTTTCCTTGGGTCCAGCCTTGTTAGTCTTTTTCCTAGACTTCATTCCTCCTGCATCTTCTGACTTAGGTAACTTTGGGTCAACCTTGGTCTCAGATGTAGTTGGTTGAAGTGTAGGGTTAGTCACAGAATCATTTAGCACATTTGGTTGAATTTGATAAGGCATAGATTGTGCAAACATATTATTCCATATAGGCATGTTGTATGGCATCTGAGGCATACTGAATGCAGTAAAATAAGGATTATTAACATATGGCATGTTTGCAAAATGTGCATGAGGATTCTGATGAGACATAATAGGCATAACATTTAGAGGTGACATAGACATGTTAGGCATGGAGGGAGTTAAAGGCATGTGAGCATTCTTAACAGATTTGCAGTTATCAGATAGATGATTAACACTTTTACAATGCACACAGCTTTTTCTAGGAGCATACTTATCAGGTGTGTAATTGTTGTGTTTGTTAATCCCTACCTTCCCATTTCTATTAGATTTTCTTTTAGTTTCCTTTTTATCCTCAACCAATTTAAGCCTATTTTTCAACTGATCTAAAGTCATGTGTCCTATATTCACCTTACTGGCATCTTTGGATGTGCTAGCTCCTTCTTTGACAAAGTTCTTGAAAGTTGAACCAACCTTCTTATTGAGATTTTTCTTTTTAAAATCACTTGCCTGTTTTAATTGATGAGCCTTCAACGGATGCTCTTTTTCTTCCTTCAACGGATAACTTTCATCATCCGTTGATTCCACATCCGTTGACAATCCATCAATTAATTCTAACTCCTTTTTGTTTTTCTTCCAGGCATTCTCACAGAATGATTCAATTCCCTAAACCTTGATAATCTGAGCACTAACATCCCTAGATGTTTTCCAGGACTTGATTACCTCTTGCTCACTTTCTAACTGTTTAGAAAGAATTTCTACTTTCTTAACAGCTTCTTCTAGTTCACTCTCAACAGTCAAGCATTTAATTTTAATCTTTTCAAGCTCAATTACCTGATTCTCTAACACATCATTCCTATCACTTAAAAATAAATTATTCTCTTTGATTCTTGTGTTTTCTTTAGCTAGTGATTTAAGGGAAACACGTAAATGATATAATTCATTGGACATATCATTTATGGCTTCATTGCATTCAATCTTAGAAAGCTGAGAGAGATCAGTAGTAATTACCTGGTTGCTTGATGAACTAGTTTCATTTTCATCAGAATTAGCCATCAGGGCTAGGTTGACATATTCCATATCATCATCTTCATTGGTTCCATCTGCTGCCCAATCATCTTGAGTGAGAAAAACTCTTTCCTTTTGTTTGAGCAAATTAAAATACTTCTTTTTGTAATCAACTTGCTCAAATTTCTTCTTATCAGAGGATGGTTTTTTGCACTCATTTGCAAAGTGTCCACTTAAGCCACAATTATAACATTTGAACTTAGATTTGTCCACCACGTTCTTGTTTGACTTAGTGAATTTTGCATTTTTCCTGAATTTCATCTTTGCAAACCTCCTGGACAGAAAAGCCAGATGTTCATCAACATCATCAGAGTCATCTTGATTGGAATTGTCTTCATCCTCAGCTACTTGCTCCTTTCCCTTGCTTGATTCTGATTTGCTTGTGCCAATTTTGAGATTTGGCATTGTCTTTTCCTCATTCATGGCTTCAATCTTCTCATTGTCAGCTACAAGTGCAACTGATCCTCTTTTTCTCTTTCCCTTTTCCAACAGCTCATCTTACTCCATCTCAAGTTCATAGGTCTTCAAAATTCCATATAATCTTTCAAGTGTGAAGTCCTTATAATCTTCAGAATTTCTTAGAGAAACAGTCATAGGCTTCCATTCCTTTGGTAGAGACCTCATAAATTTTAAATTGGAGTCCTTGACTTGGTACACTCTGCCATACAGCTTCAATCCATTCAACAGTTTCTGAAATCTGTTGAAGGTATCATTCAATGATTCTCCTTCTTCAAAATGAAAATATTCATACTGTTGAATGAGAAGCTGCATTTTGTTTTCTCTAACTTGCTCAGTACCTTCATAGATAAGTTGCACAGTATCCCAAATTTCCTTAGCAGTTTGGCGGTTAATGACATTGTCAAACATATCTTGATCTAGGCCATTAAACAGAATGTTCATGGCTTTCTTGTCCTTGTGAACCTCTTCAATATCTTCAACAGTCCATTCTGCTTTTGGATTGGGAATAGACTGTCCAACAACTGTTGCAGTAGCAGCCGTGGCCACCTTGTGAGGGATGTGAGGACCATTTTCAATGCAGTTGATGTAGCTTTCATCTTGAGAGAGAAGATGTAAATGCATCTTCACTTTCCAGTGATGATAGTTATCTCTTTCCAGGATTGGAATCTTTACACCAATATCCTTCTTACTCATGATGTTAGCAGAATAGATCTTTAAACTCTTTGTAAGTTAAGAGCTCGCTCTGATACCAATTATTATTCCCAGTGGACTAACTATGAGATTTACATAAGGGGGGTTGAATGTAAATCTCAAAACTTTTTCAAGTTTTGAGCAGTTTCTAAGGCTAAGTGTTTTAATGAACAAATATGTGTGAATTGCTTGAAGCTAATACAGACAGATATATATTCAAACACAAATGTAAATAACAAAAAGAACTTATAAACTTTTCTGGTGGATTTGTTGTTCCACCAGAGATGTGTTATTTTAGAAAATCTGTGATTCAAAGAATTAAATCACAGCTGCGTCCTAGTACAAACTAGATGATTTTCTCTCTGGATTTTTCTAAACAGCTCTGGAAAATTCACAATCTAATTACTAGCTACTACTTGGTTTATATATCACCAAGTTTACAAGTGAAGACAAAACTGTAAAATACAATTAAAAGATTCTTCACATGTTTCTTCTTCATTTCTCTATCCAATGCAATTTAGGTTTAGCTGTGAATCTTTGAATACTTCCTTGTTTGCACCAGAATGGAAATGCTGCATTTTCTTGATTCCTCCTAGAGGCTGCCACATTCCAGTTTATCTCTGTCAACCCATGTGCCTCTGTCAGCTTATGAATTGTCACTATCAACTGCTATTGAACTAAGCATCCGTTGAAGCTTTCATCCGTTGATGACTTTATCCGTTGAAGCTTTATCCGTTGAAGCTTTATCCGTTGATGCATTAGCAGTTGAAGCTTTATCCGTTGATGCATTAGCAGTTGAAGCTTTATCCGTTGATGCATTAACAGTTGAAGCTTTATCCGTTGAAGCTTTGTTTCTCATCCGTTGAAGGTCTTTAATATCAGTTGATACTACTTCACTTATACAAAATTACAAGGCATGAAATATTTACAATTAGCCCTCCTATTTGCATATCCACTAGTAGTCAACATGACCGATAATTTCCCACAACATCTAAGAATTACAACTTAAATACAGAGAATGAAATGTACTATAATACTAAACTTATTTCTAAGTAAAGCTACTCCTTCAACGGATAGCCAAAATGGTCTTATCCGTTGAGGCTACAAACACTAGATTTCTACTTAAGTGTTTTGTTTAACTTATCATCAAACTAATACACATATTCCTAACACTAGGGCCGAAGGACAATCAGGAAGAACCGGAATCTGGGGAGCCTGAACGAAGAGACAGGATAAGGGGTAAAGTGAAGACAATCCTTAGGGGTAGTGTGCTGGACATAGACAGTAAGACGTCGAAGAAAAAGTATGCACGATAAGTATACAACCTCTACCAGTTCGGCCAGGTGAAGCCCCACATACCCATGACTTTCAACACAGAAGATTATGAGGATGTCATCCTTCCACATGATGACCTCCTTATCATCAATCATCTCATTGGGCAAAACAGAATCTGGAAGGTTCTTGTGGATACAGGCAGCTCGACCAATATTTTGTTCCACAAAACTTATTATAAGATGAACCTGAAGGGAGAACAACTAGAATGTTAGATATATTTGTGATGTCATGTCTAATGATGATTTGTGTTTAGTTTTCAGATCTTAACTAACAGGACAAATCAGGACTTAACTGGAAATCAGTACTTATACTGAAGTCAGAACTTAAGATATCAGAACTTAAGTTATTAGAACTTAAGATATCAGAAGATATTTATCAGGAGATAATATCAGGACTTAAGAAGACGTTCAGATAAGGAAGGCGGCTGATTGAAGGAAAGAAGATTAAGGCAAACACAAGAAGAGATATGCATGGAGAATAATTCGATGAAGAATAGAATACTTGGAGGAAAAGATAACTAGTTGATATATTTTAGGATGCAGACTTATGTTCAATATCAACTAGAAGTTTATCTTGTAACTGTGTGTCTATATAAACACAATTTAGGGTTTACACTATAAGTGTTATCTTAATCGAGAATATTATTCATTGTAACCCTAGCAGCTCTCGTGATATTTGTTCATCACTGAGAGAGAACGATGCAATACTATTTTATTAATAAGATTATTCTGTGATTCATACTTATGTTCTTAATTCGATTTGATTGTAGTATACACTGTATTCAACCCCCTTCTACAGTGTGTGTGACCTAAAAAGTGGTATCAGAGCCAGGTTGTTAACACATATATAGTAAAGATCCAAAACAATCATGTCTGAAGAAGAGAAAACTCCAACCAAGCCCACCAAAACTGAAGAAACTCCAAAGACTCAAATCCATAATCGATATGAGACTATTAGGGTTCCAATTCTGAAACATTCCGAGTATCCCATATGGAAAGTGAGGATGACTGTATTTCTAGAAGCTACAGATCCAGAATACCTTGACAGAATAAATGAAGGACCATATAAGCCAACCAAGCTTCTGTTGTAGTTGCAGATCAGCCAGCACAGGCTGTACCAAAGGAGAAAAGTGAATATACAGTTGAAGATATCTCATCTATTGCCAAGGATGCAAAGGTAAGGCATTTGCTGCATAGTGCCATTGATAATGTCATGTCAAACAGGGTAATTAACTGCAAGACTGCAAAGAAGATATGGGATGCCTTGGAAACAAGATGCCAGGGAACTGATTTAATTAAGAAGAACATGAGGACTATACTCACTCAAGGGTATGAGCACTTTGACTCAAAACCTGATGAGTCATTAACTGGTTTATATGACAGATTTGTCAAACTCTTGAATGATCTGTCACTGGTGGATAAGGAATATGATCTTGAAGATACTAATCTTAAATTCCTTTTAGCTCTTCCTGAAAGTTGGGATTTGAAGGCAACAACTATAAGAGACAACTATGCTCTTGATAAAACTATTCTTGATGAAATTTATGGTATGCTCAAAACTCATGAACTTGAGATGGATCAAAGAAGTAAAAGGCATGGGAGAAAGTCAAGAACAATTGCTCTTAAGGCCGAGGAGGAATCCCCCAAAGTGGTTGTCTCAAAGAAAGGCAAATGAAAGGCTCTCATCACAAAGTCTGATACTGAGTCATCAAGTTCTGATAGTGATGAGGATTCAGAAACTGAAAGTCTATCTGAGATGGATGCTGATGAAGAGATGATGAAATTGTGTGCTCTTATGGTGAAGGGTACCACAAAGATAGCTTACAGGAAATTCAGAAGAGGAAAAAAGTTTTCCAGGAAAAGTGGAAGTTCTGATAAGAAGGGATTCAGAAAATCTGAAGGCAAGACAGGAAAATCTAACAGAGGAGATTACTCAAATGTTAAATGCTACAATTATGGTGAGAAAGGCCACATATCTCCTGATTGCAAGAAAGGAAAAAGTGACAAAGACAAGGCACTTGTCACAAAGAAGAAAAGCTGGACAGACACTTCAGATTCTGAAGATGAGGAGAACTATGCCTTGATGGCAAATGCTGATAGCAGTTCTAAAGTTGCTGAGTTAAAGGTACCTCAAACAACTTATGCTTTTCATACTGATGATATTACTGAGTTGAGATCTTATCTTAAAACCATATTCATTAGTTATAGAGATCAGACTTTAACTTGTGATAAGTTAACTTCTTAAAATCTGGCTTTTAAGAAAATGAATGACTATTTAGAAAGAGAGTTAGTTATGTACCATCAAACTCAGAAAGAAAGAGATGATGCTTTTTATGTTAGAGATGAAGTGTTAAAATTGAATCAATCTCTAAAAACTGAGTTAGAAAAGGAAAAAGAGATTATCAGAACTTGGACTAACTCTGGCAGAACAACTCATAATTTAATAAGTAGTGGAAACTGGAAAGATGGCTTAGGTTATGGAGATGATAAAAGTGAAACATAAACTGAACAAATTAAGCCAATTATTGTTAAACAGACTACTAAGCCAAAGTTAAATCATGTTAAGTTTGTAGCTAAATCTGTAAAGTCTGATTCTGAAAAGATGAAAGAAACTGAGACAGAAGTTAAGGCAGAGTCAACTTCGGACAAATTGAAACAAGATAAGCCAAGTGAAGTTAACATAGGATTAATGACAAAGAAGCAGCTTAAGTATAAGCTGAAAGAGATTAAGAATGTAAATAAGGTAAAACCACCTAGGAAAAATAGGAATGGAAAGGAAGGTGTGAATAAAAGCAATAATTATATGCCTGTTCCTAATGCTCCTAGAAAAAAATGTTATAACTGTGGAAATTCTAACCATGTGGCTTCTTTTTGCAGGAAGAATAAGAATATAAACTCCTTACCTTCTAAGTCAGGAGTTAAGAGTCAGTCTGTTAGGTTTAAGCCACAAAATCCTTATTTTCATTATGGTAGTATATGGCATTCCATTTATACTTGTAAGGAATATCATAGTTTGTACTATGATTATTGTGACGACCTCAATCTCGGGGTTAGGAAATGAGGACTCACACACCTCTAATCTACTAATTAAATATGCATAAACCCCGATTAACTACTAACAGGATCAACAGGATAAAGTATGAGACAAGATTACAACTACCAATCACCGAATATAACTTACAAACCCAAAATATTATTAAATAATCAATATCGATTCCGGCTGGGAACCGACAGATAACCCATTGTATCTTTAAACACCTCTTTACTAGGCGCGAGCTCACTCATAACCTGTACTACCTGCTCTGGCAACTGGAAGCCCTCAACACGGTAGGGACCACCAGGTATGCTCTTACGAGCAGTGCGCCTAAGCCTGGCCATCTTCTTGCTTAACTGCCATGGTTAGATTAAGACAAAACAATGAGTATAAAACTCAGCAAGTAACTAAATAACAGTTCTACAATAACAATTCTCAATATGCTTTGAACAAACTAGGGCATTCTATTTTAGCTAAACTAGGTGGCAGATTTCCGTATATTCATTTTTTTTTTGGTTTCTTTGAGATAAGGAAAGGTATCTGAAGAATAGCTGGGCTTTCAAGAAACAAGGCTCGAAACAGGATGAAAGCCGACATTCAACACAAATCATTATAGGATCAAAATAGATCTTTCGGTAGAGGAAAGCAACAGTATTTTAAGATATAGAATCATTCATATGATCAACAATTTCAGGAATCAGGGTTCTGAGCTCTAAGCTCCACAATAACATAATCAACTCTTTTCAAAACAGTATAAACCATTTTCATTTCCAAAAATCAATTTACTGAATAAAAGTTTCAGTTCCTTTTCTTAAATAATCATTTAGAACCCTTGATTGGATCACTTATCTTTCCATTTCATTATATACGGGTGATCAGCCCATATCGACCTCCATTCCGGTCTTTAAGGTACCATTCGGCATAATTTCAGCCTTAAATTGGACTAGTCCCACTAGCCTCTTACCATGACTGGACTAGTCCCACTAGCCTCTTACGTCTCAATCCAATCCATCAGGAATTCATTTGGAAAACCTTGAGTTGGAAAACAATAGGTTTTCTAAAATTCATTTTATCATTACCAAGCCTTTGAAATCATTCGGACTCTTTCAAGTCGAAACTCATTCTTAATTCAGATTTTTAAAGAAACAAAGTTCAGGGAGTGAATCAAAGATACGCAAGGAACAATTCTCAAGAATTATGTATCAAGGTTAATAAGGTACTAAATTTGAAGGATCAGAAATAACTTAGGGATCATTAGGGCGATCAAGAGAAACAGGGTATCATTAAACAGAGTTAACCAAGATAATTAAAGGTTCAATATGATCATGGCATTATAGGAAACTTGAATAGAAAGGCAGATTATCAACGGGTGAAATCAATAGGATTATCAATAACAGGTTATCAAGAACAAAGGGTACTTCAAATCAATATCAGGGTTTCATAAAGCAAGGGTTTCATACTTTAACAGTTCAATACTCTACATGGTATGAACAACATTTCCTTTATAATCATT
Source organism: Apium graveolens (assembly GCF_009905375.1). Taxonomy (NCBI): domain Eukaryota; kingdom Viridiplantae; phylum Streptophyta; class Magnoliopsida; order Apiales; family Apiaceae; genus Apium; species Apium graveolens. Next base: position 11,442,210 of record NC_133655.1, read on the forward strand.
TACACAAGTAATCAGAGTTACTTGCCTGAAATTGCTTTCCTGAGGGTTGAACTACTGCCACCTAGTATACTTTTCCCTTTCCTAGCCCGAATGCCCTCACGCTCCGAATCTACAATAAAAACCAAAATCTTAATGAGATTCCCAACTCTCGTTCCCGGAACGATCACTCTATACGATAACTCGATTATATTCTCGAACATACGAATATAGCTTATACAAATAAGCACACAGCACGTAGCACATAGCACAATTCTGTCTCATAGTTTTCATATCCTTATATACCTAGCAATCAAAGCATACTCGCTTGACCTAGGCTATTTCTCAAATCAAACTAACACGACTCTTTTACGAGTACTAGACCCATTTACAACCAAACATTTACGTGCATACTATCACTTATATCAATCGACTTCATTCCCTTTTTTTTTCTTAAATTCGAACCACATAATACAATCAACTAAACAATCCATAGATATTCACATATACGCATCCAATCATTTCATATTTGATTATCAAAACCAAGTTTTGACCTTAAGTTCATATGGCCTATTCGGCCTAATTGCAAATACCACCATAAAATCAATCAAATACTCACTTTAATTCATATAAACACGTATCTCAATTAACAACCTTTAAAGAACCACTCTCCTTTCTTTTAATCATAGAAATCCGAACCATAATTATACATATACAATCAAATTTCTCAAAAATCACACCATACAACTTTAGTTCTAGCATGATCCAACATTTAAACTAGCACCATTTTCTTTATTAACAAATTTCGAACATAAACACCACTCAATCATGGTCATGCAAGCAAGTTCTCATTACTCACTAAGATTTTTAGCAAAAATCAACTCAATTCTCTTTTTAAGCCTAAGACCCATTCGGGTTTATCAAGAAAACACACATGCAAAGATCAATCTTGACATGCAAGGTCTTATATCACATTTTCGACTTGATTTAAACCTTAACTTAGTCATTTAACTCATTCTCATCAAGATTTCCGAAGCACAAAGCCAAACATCTCCTAATGACTCAACTTTAATCAAATTATTCAATCATCATGCATGCATTCACTTAATCACAAATCAATCTCTTTTAAACCCATTTTCTATTCGGCAAAAATTCAAAATTCACAATCCAAGAACCAAACAAGGACATGCACATCTTGATCCTTTTTAAAACTAACATGCAATCACGTTTAAGCCACATAAACTTAGTATTCAACAAGATTAACCCGCAAAAACCGATTCCCTCTTCTTTATTAACAAAAGCCGAAGCAAAAGTCCACAAAACCCGAAGCAAAAATTCACATGCAACCTCAATTTTTGATTTTTCTAAACACAATCATATGCACACATTCATTTACAATCAAAGGAATCATTTAATCAAACACCCACTCGATTTTTATCAAAGAAGCCAAAAACCCTTTTCCAAATTTTCAAGAAATCTTAACATGCATGCATCATTTCAAGTTTATAAATTTCAACCTTTTTATTAACAACTATCCACTATTGATTTCATGGTCAAAAACCAACTTGATCACTTTAAGAACATAAACCCATTCGGTTATATAGAAAAGCACCACATGCATCTACTAAAATTAAAGTGTATTTTGTGTAGAGTTCAGTTTTTACATCACAACTCACCACCGGTTCACCGGAGTTCATCACCGGTGGCGGTGGCTTCACGGTGGTGCCCTCATTCGAGGGTGTCCAACCATGAGCCCCCGATTTCTTAACCAAAAACCAATGCAACAACACCACATGCAATCTAATTTCAGCACGTTAATCATAGAACATGAACTAATCAAGCAAGCCCTCGGTTCTTGGCTTGAAACCGAACCCAAAACACACACACTTCGGCATGTAAGCACCAATACACACATGCACATACTTCTACCTACACATAAGTGTTTATCATGAAGAATTAAGGATAATTGATGAGTTTGATCAAGGAAAATGGAAGGATACCGAGAGAAATTGATGAGAGAGCCGAGAGAGAGTTGTTCGAGTGAGAGAGAGAGAGTGAAAGAAAAAGAGGAGAGAAAAGAGTGAGTGCACGGCAAGAAGAAGAAAATGGGAGGGGGGAAGAAAGGAGTGTTTTATACTCCACCAAATAAGGGTAAAATAGTAATCTACTAACCCCCTTTCTAATTTGCATTTTGTTTCTCTTTTTACTCAAATGTAACAAAATTCAAAATAAAAATATTTCTCTCTCGAAAAGTCGAGAATTGTTGAAAATGACATTTTTAACGCGTAGGTCTCGAAATTAGATTTTCATCCATTACTCATAATAAGAATTTGAGCGAGCGGTTGATTTTATATGAATTTCGCAAACTCGCTTTAATAAATACCTTTTCCACATAAAAATCAATTTAAAAATGCAAAGACCCACAATTAAATTCACTTATCATTTTTAAAAAGTCTCTAAGACCTCTACGAAGATAACAGAACAAATCCCTTGTTTTTATCTATCTCAGATGATTTTATAAAAATGCACGAAGGTTAAATAAACCCTTATATAAATCACATAATTCCTTTAAAATTCACAGAAATTATCACAGAACATATAATCATGCACACAGTCTAGCAATCACACGCATATAGTCACAAAATGACTCAGGTCTGATCATAGAATCTATCCCTCTTTAATCTTTATTCCCTTTTTACGCGTACCGGGTCACGTTCAGCCTGACGGCCCGACGCTCAGCGTTTCGAATACGCTTCTCATTACCTTTGTCAACCAACACGTCTCTTAAGACGAAATACTTCATTCATTTACTTCACATATAATTCACATTTTATATTATTTAATTTCCATTTTAGGATGGGTTCCGTTCTACCGGACGGCCCGAAACCACAGCTTGACTTCTAAGCTGACTCTTTAAATTGGAACGTTTTTATCCACGCTCCTTAACTCTAGTATACAGATAAGACAAATAATCACCACTTAATCACATAATCTCATCACATAACACATACTTTACTTTCTTAATTACGACATAAAATTCTCGGTCGGTACAATCTACCCTCCTTAAAAGGATTCTGTCCCCAGAATCTAATCTAAGCAAATAGATGGGGATACTTTTCTTTCATTTCGCTTTCTAATTCCCAGGTCGATTCCTCGACTAGTGGATTTCTCCACAACACTCTAACTAGAGGTACAACTTTATTTCTAAGCGTCCTTTCTTTTTGATCCAAAATTCGCACTGGTTGTTCCACATAAGACAAATCTGGTTGGATTTCTACCGGTTCCAACTCGATCACATGGCTCGCATCAGCATTATACTTCTTCAGGAGAGATACATGAAATACATTGTGCAGATATTGCATTTGCGGTGGTAGCGCTAATTCATACGCCACTTTCCCAACTTGTCGCAATACTTCAAATGGTCCAATGTACCTTGGACTTAGCTTTCCTTTCTTTCCAAATCGAGTTAAACCTTTCCAAGGAGATATCTTCAACAAGACCTTGTCTCCAGTTTTGAATTGCACATCTTTCCGCTCTTGATTCGCGTACTTTGCCTGTCGGTCTTGAGCTGTAATTAATCTCTTTCGTATCATTTCAACTTTTTCCTTCGTTTGCTGCACTAGCTCGGGGCCAATTAACTTGCGCTCACCAACTTCGTCCCAATAAGTAGGGGATCTACACTTTCTTCCATACAACGCTTCATAAGGCGGCATGCCAATACTTGCGTGAAAACTGTTGTTGTAGGAAAACTCAACTAAGGGCAAATGATCGTCCCAATTTCCTTTGAAATCTATTGCGCAGGTTCGCAACATGTCCTCAATTGTCTGAATTATCCTTTCACTTTGTCCGTCTGTCTGCGGATGATATGCCGTACTCATTTTCAATTTCGTTCCCAAATGATCGTGGAATTGTCGCCAAAATCTCGAATTAAACCTTGGATCTCTATCAGACACGATAGATACAGGAACTCCATGACGCATCATGATTTCATCCAGATACATTTTGACCAGCTTCTCTAATGAAAACCTTTCATTTATCGGCAAGAAATATGCTGACTTTGTCAGTCGATCAATTACCACCCAAATCGCATCATGATTAGACTTGGTTTTAGGTAATCCTACCACGAAATCTATTGCGATATGTTCCCATTTCCATTCAGGTATGTCCAGTGGCTGAAGCAGTCCACTTGGCCTTTGATGTTCCGCTTTAACTCTTTGGCACGTGTAACATTTGCTTATCCATTCCGCAATTCCCTTTTTCATGTTTGGCCACCAAAAATTTTCTTTCAAATCCCGGTACATCTTCGTACTTCAAGGGTGAATTGAAAATCTCGAGTTATGCGCTTCTTGCAAAATCTCGTGCTTTAGTTCCATAATATCAGGTATCCAAATACGTGAGTTAACACGGTATATCCCTTTTCCATCCTTTTGAGCTTTAATTTCTTCTCCCGTCAACTTATTCCTTTCGCGATTCATCACTTGCTCTTGACAGCATCTAATCTTTTCCAAAATTTCAGGTTGAAACAGCATTGCATAAATGGCTTCACCTCCACATTCTGGAGTCTGCCCCACTATTTCCATATTTTCAAAGTCCTTGATTAATTCTTCTGATGACGTTAACATATTCAACTTTTCCTTTCGACTTAAAGCATCGGCTACCACATTTGCCTTTCCAGGATGATAGTTTATCGCACAATCATAATCTTTGATCAATTCCAACCACCTTCTTTGTCACATATTCAGTTCTTTCTGAGTAAAGATATACTTTAAGCTCTTATGGTCCGTATAAATCTCGCACTTTTCCCCGTACAAATAATGCCTCCAAATCTTAAGGGCAAACACTATTGCTGCCAATTCCAAATCGTGCGTTGGATACTTTTGCTCGTACGGTTTGAGTTGCCTTGACGCGTATGCTATCACCTTCCCGTGTTGCATTAACACGCATCCAAGTCCTTTATAGGAAGCATCACTGAATATCACAAATTCACCTTTATCATCTGGTAATACCAACACAGGGGCGGTTACCAATCTCTTCTTTAACTCTTGAAAACTTTCCTCACACTTTTCTGTCCAAACGAACTTCTCATTCTTTCTCGTCAATTTTGTCAATGGAACGACAATCTTTGAGAAATCTTGCACAAATCTACTATAGTATCCGGCTAATCCCAGAAAACTTCTGACTTCCGTCGGAGTCTTGGGTCTTTCCCAATTCATTACAGCTTCTATCTTAGCTGGGTCCACTTTAATTCCTTCTTTATTAACTACATGACCAATAAATTGCACTTCTTTTAGCCAAAATTCACACTTTGAAAACTTTGCATACAGCTTCTCTTTTCGCAGAATTTCCAAGGAAATCCTCAATTGCTCCTTATGATCTTCCTCCGTTTTGGAATAAATAAGTATATCGTCAATAAACACAATCACGAACTTGTCCAAATACTGCTTGAACACTCTGTTCATAAGATCCATAAATGTAGCTGGCGCATTCGTCAAGCCAAATGCCATCACCAAAAACTCATAATGTCCGTATCTTGTTCGGAATGCTGTCTTGGGTATATCTTCCGCTTTGATCTTTAGTTGATGATACCCAGATCTTAAATCAATCTTTGAGAAACACGAAGCTCCTTTCAATTGGTCAAACAAGTCATCGATCCGCGGTAGAGGGTACTTATTCTTGATCGTCAACTTATTCAGTTCACGGTAATCGATACATAATCGCATACTTCCATCCTTCTTCTTTACAAACAACACCGGTGCGCCCCACGGGGATACACTCGGTCGGATTACTCCTTTGTCCAACAATTCTTGCAACTGGGCTGCCAATTCCTTCATTTCAACCGGCGCCATGCGATAGGGAGCTTTCGACACTGGTTCCGTACCAGGAGCCAATTCAATCGTAAACTCGATCTCTCTGTCTGGAGGTAGTCCAGGTAATTCATCAGGAAACACGTCCGAAAAATCTCTTACTACCGGAATATCGTCGATCCTTACAGATTCTTTCTCCACGTCCACGACATGAGCCAAATAAACTTCGCATCCTTGACGCATTAATCTTCTCGCCTCAATAACCGTTAGAAATTTCTTCTCTTGCCTCTTTCCTTTAAATATCACTTCCTCACGATCCTTGGTTTTTAACTTCACTTTCTTACTTTTACACTCTATTTGCGCCTCATGATTTGACAACCAATCCATTCCTAGAATAACCTCAAATTCTCCTAACTTAAAAGGAATTAAGTCAGCAGAAAAATGCCGACCTTCTATAGACACATCACAATCGGGACAAATCTTATTAACAACAACTTTCTCTTGATTTGCTACCTCTATAATCAAATTAGGCTCTAGAGGGTACGCAACACAATTTAACTTATCAAGAATGCTTTCAGAAATAAAAGATCTGGTCGCTCCAGAATCCATCAAAACTTTTACTTCTACTGAGTTTAAGACAAACATACCTGCTACCACATCCACATCTTGCACCGCATCTTTCATTGACATGTTAAAGGTCCTAGCTCTGGGTTGAGCTGGTGGTGCTGGGAGAGACGGCGGTCCAGCAATTCTGAGAACATTAGCCTTCTACACAGGCTCCTTGCAATTCCTAGCCATATGGCCTACCTTACCACACTTGAAACAAGCCAAATCAGGCTTCCTTATTTCATTTGAACATTCCAAAGAATAATTCCCCTTCTGGTTGCACTTAAAACATGTTATATCCGGCTTATTACACCTCCCCGGGTGTTTCTTTCCACAGTTCCTGCATTCTTGCATCTGGGGCCTGCTATCCTTTCCCGGTTGTCCAGCTTTCTGGAAACGGTTCTTCTGAGCTCCATTCCCGGGTCTAAACTTCTGAAACTTTTTGTTCTGACCTCCACCATTATTTCCAAACTTTCCTCTGAACTTTGAACTTCCTTGCTCTTGCTCTTGCTCAGAGCTTTCAAACTTCCTCTTTCTTCCTTTATTTTCTCTTCGAGCAGCTTCCCGCTCACCATCCACTATCATTGCCTTTTAAACCAAGGCAGCATAGTTCTTGATCTCCAACATTGCTATTTGACTCCTAATCCACGGCTTAAGTCCCTGCTGGAACCTCTTAGCCTTCTTTGCTTCAGTATTCACGTACTCTGGCACGAACCTTGCCAACTCCGAAAACTTCACCTCATATTCTGCTACCGACATTTCCTCCTGTCTAAGATCCAAAAATTTCATCTCCAACTGATCTTGCATATAACTTGGCAAATATTTTTCCAAAAACATCTCAGTAAACTTCTCCCAAGATAAGTCTTTGCCTTCCAACAACGCCTTAGAAGACTCCCACCAGAAACTTGCTTCATCCCTCAAGTAATAACTTGCGTACTGAGCTTTCTTATCGTCCTTAACTTCGGCTAGCTCAAAGGCTTTTTCCATCTCTCTCAACCACGACTGTGCTTTAATCGGATCTGGCAAACCTAAGAACTCTGGAGGGTGAACAGATTGAAAGTGCTTGAAATTTCCAACTTTTGGGGCCACAGGTTGTTGCAAAAGCTGAGCAAGTCTGCTCATCAAAGTGGTTTCTGGGTTTATTTCTGGGTCTTGGGTGGGAATTTCTTCTTCTTGGTGATCTGGTGAGTTGGCCATTTCTTACAAACCTGATTGAGCAATTATTTAGCAATACGATAGTATGGCATACATATAACAACAATTTTTATGAAATCTCTTTTGTGGGTTTTAAGTTTTACCCAATTTGTACATGCAATCCTATTACTACATAATTCTCATATCAGTGTTGTTTTATCATGGCACGGAATAGGGTTTTACGATCTTTAGACATGGTTGTACGAAAAACATGGTTGTATTTAAAACATGGCATTGAGAACAGTTTATAAGATAAATAAGGTGCACAAAGGAAAGCAAGATAATAGATTTATTTAAATCAAGGGTTACATAGGAAATATTCTGGATTTTAAGGTTCTGAAACAAGGTACAATAAATAGCAGGGTTAAACAGAGGAAAAACTGGAAAACATCCCCCTATCTACCCCTAACTTCCAACTACTACTACTACTACTACACTGGTCTGAGATGCAACAAGGTAAATGAAAAAGGGATCCCGGTATCTGACCAAGTATCCCAAAGCCTACCGGCGCTGAAAACAACAACAACAATCTACGGGCTCAACCAACAGTCCCGTCTAATCATCTAGGATCTCTCTCAACACAACCAACATCCAGCGAATGATCTTATGCAGCCTCCGGGCCTCAGCATCAGCATCACTAGTGGATGGCCCCTCATCCAATCTCCTCCTGGCAACCTGCTCCACCAACTGAATCCTAGCTCTCCATTCCTTCACCACCACTGAGGTCCTCTGCCTAGAGTCTCGAATCAACCTATCTACCAAAGCTCCCAACTCAGGAATGCGGGAGTACACAAAGTCTCGGTCCTGGGCTAACTTGCCACCAACACTGACAGGAACAGTCTTAGGCATCTCCGACTCTGGCTCAGGGGCAGGGGTCTCTGAATCAAGCCTCAAGGGTGAAATCTGCATGGGGATCTCACTACTCTCAGAAGGGTCCTCCTCTGGGTCTGAACTAACATATACAGGCTCCTCTGGAGAGGGTGGAATAGGATCCACAGGGGTACCAGTCAAGCTAATCTCTGAGTCTGAATCACTACCACTACTAGGATCCTGAGAGAAAACATAAAACAACAACCAAGAAACAACGTTAGGGTCAAATAAAGCTTCCAGCTAACTCACACCCTAACTCTAGTTTCTGCTTTACCAATCAGACACTTTCCTTAGACTATACCTAATAGTCTAACTCAACTCTACATGAGTCGAACTCTCTCACGATACAGATATATTCCCAAAATACCCCCTTTTTTTTTAAAACCTAACTTGTCTCAGGGACTAGATCCTGTAGCTCTGATACCAACTTGTGACGACCTCAATCTCGGGGTTAGGAAATGAGGACTCACACACCTCTAATCTACTAATTAAATATGCATAAACCCCGATTAACTACTAACAGGATCAACAGGATAAAGTATGAGACAAGATTACAACTACCAATCACCGAATATAACTTACAAACCCAAAATATTATTAAATAATCAATATCGATTTCGGCTGGGAACCGACAGATAACCCATTGTATCTTTAAACACCTCTTTACTAGGCGCGAGCTCACTCATAACCTGTACTACCTGCTCTGGCAACTGGAAGCCCTCAACACGGTAGGGACCACCAGGTACGCTCTTACGAGCAGTGCGCCTAAGCCTGGCCATCTTCTTGCTTAACTGCCATGGTTAGATTAAGACAAAACAATGAGTATAAAACTCAGCAAGTAACTAAATAGCAGTTCTACAATAACAATTCTCAATATGCTTTGAACAAACTAGGGCATTCTATTTTAGCTAAACTAGGTGGCAGATTTCCGTATATTCATTTTTTTTTTGCTTTCTTTGAGATAAGAAAAGGTATCTTAAGAATAGCTGGGCTTTCAAGAAACAAGGCTCGAAACAGGATGAAAGCCGACATTCAACACAAATCATTATAGGATCAAAATAGATCTTTCGGTAGAGGAAAGCAACAGTATTTCAAGATATAGAATCATTCATATGATCAACAATTTCAGGAATCAGGGTTCTGAGCTCTAAGCTCCACAATAACATAATCAACTCTTTTCAAAACAGTATAAACCATTTTCATTTCCAAAAATCAATTTACTGAATAAAAGTTTCAGTTCCTTTTCTTAAATAATCATTTAGAACCCTTGATTGGATCACTTATCTTTCCATTTCATTATATACGGGTGATCAGCCCGTATCGACCTCCATTCCAGTCTTTAAGGTACCATTCGACATAATTTCAGCCTTAAATTGGACTAGTCCCACTAGCCTCTTACCATGACTGGACTAGTCCCACTAGCCTCTTACGTCTCAATCCAATCCATCAGGAATTCATTTGGAAAACCTTGAGTTGGAAAACAATAGGTTTTCTAAAATTCATTTTATCATTACCAAGCCTTTGAAATCATTCGGATTCTTTCAAGTCGAAACTCATTCTTAATTCAGATTTTTAAAGAAACAAAGTTCAGGGAGTGAATCAAAGATACGCAAGGAACAATTCTCAAGAATTCTGTATCAAGGTTAATAAGGTACTAAATTTGAAGGATCAGAAATAACTTAGGGATCATTAGGGCGATCAAGAGAAACAGGGTATCATTAAACAGAGTTAACCAAGATAATTAAAGGTTCAATATGATCATGGCATTATAGGAAACTTGAACAGAAAGGCAGATTATCAACGGGTAAAATCAATAGGATTATCAATAACAGGTTATCAAGAACAAAGGGTACTTCAAATAAATATCAGGGTTTCATAAAGCAAGGGTTTCATACTTTAACAGTTCAATACTCTACATGGTATGAACAACATTTCCTTTATAATCATTTACACAAGTAATCAGAGTTACTTGCCTGAAATTGCTTTCCTGAGGGTTGAACTACTGCCACCTAGTATACTTTTCCCTTTCCTAGCCCGAATGCCCTCACGCTTCGAATCTACAATAAAAACCAAAATCTTAATGAGATTCCCAACTCTCATTCCCGGAACGATCACTCTATACGATAACTCGATTATATTCTCGAACATACGAATATAGCTTATACAAATAAGCACACAGCACGTAGCACATAGCACAATTCTGTCTCATAGTTTTCATATCCTTATATACCTAGCAATCAAAGCATACTCGCTTGACCTAGGCTATTTCTCAAATCAAACTAACACGACTCTTTTACGAGTACTAGACCCATTTACAACCAAACATTTACGTGCATACTATCACTTATATCAATCGACTTCATTCCCTTTTTTTTCTTCTTAAATTCGAACCACATAATACAATCAACTAAATAATCCATAGATATTCACATATACGCATCCAATCATTTCATATTTGATTATCAAAACCAAGTTTTGACCTTAAGTTCATATGGCCTATTCGGCCTAATTGCAAATACCAACATAAAATCAATCAAATACTCACTTTAATTCACATAAACACGTATCTCAATTAACAACCTTTAAAGAACCAATCTCCTTTCTTTTAATCATAGAAATCCGAACCATAATTATACATATACAATCAAATTTCTCAAAAATCACACCATACAACTTTAGTTCTAGCATGATCCAACATTTAAACTAGCACCATTTTCTTTATTAACAAATTTCAAATATAAACACCACTCAATCAAGGTCATGCAAGCAAGTTCTCATTAGTCACTAAGATTTTTAGCAAAAATCAACTCATTTCTCTTTTTAAGCCTAAGACCCATTCGGGTTTATCAAGAAAACACACATGCAAAGATCAATCTTGACATGCAAGGTCTTATATCACATTTTCGACTTGATTTAAACCTTAACTTAGTCATTTAACTCATTCTCATCAAGATTTCCGAAGCACAAAGCCAAACATCACCTAATGACTCAACTTTAATCAAATTATTCAATCATCATGCATGCATTCACTTAATCACAAATCAATCTCTTTTAAACCCATTTTCTATTCGGCAAAAATTCAAAATTCACAATCCAAGAACCAAACAAGGACATGCACATCTTGATCCTTTTTAAAACTAACATGCAATCACGTTTAAGCCACATAAACTTAGTATTCAACAAGATTAACCCGCAAAAACCGATTCCCTCTTCTTTATTAACAAAAGCCGAAGCAAAAGTCCACAAAACCCGAAGCAAAGATTCACATGCAACCTCAATTTTTGATTTTTCTAAACACAATCATATGCACACATTCATTTACAATCAAAGGAATCATTTAATCAAACACCCACTCGATTTTTATCAAAGAAGCCAAAAACCCTTTTCCAAATTTTCAAGAAATCTTAACATGCATGCATCATTTCAAGTTTATAAATTTCAACATTTTTATTAACAACTATCCACTATTGATTTCATGGTCAAAAACCAACTTGATCACTTTAAGAACATAAACCCATTCGGTTATATAGAAAAGCACCACATGCATCTACTAAAATTAAAGTGTATTTTGTGTAGAGTTCAGTTTTCACATCACAACTCACCACCGGTTCACCGGAGTTCATCACCGGTGGTGGTGGCTTCACGGTGGTGCCCTCATTCGAGGGTGTCCAACCATGAGCCCCCGATTTCTTAACCAAAAACCAATGCAACAACACCACATGCAATCTAATTTCAGCACGTTAATCATAGAACATGAACTAATCAAGCAAGCCCTCGGTTCTTGGCTTGAAACCGAACCCAAAACACACACACTTCGGCATGCAAGCACCAATACACACATGCACATACTTCTACCTACACATAAGTGTTTGTCATGAAGAATTAAGGATAATTGATGAGTTTGATCAAGGAAAATGGAAGGATACCGAGAGAAATTGATGAGAGAGCCGAGAGAGAGTTGTTCGAGTGAGAGAGAGAGAGTGAAAGAAAAAGAGGAGAGAAAAGAGTGAGTGCACGGCAAGAAGAAGAAAATGGGGGGAAGAAAGGAGTGTTTTATACTCCACCAAATAAGGGTAAAATAGTAATCTACTAACCCCCTTTCTAATTTGCATTTTGTTTCTCTTTTTACTCAAATGTAACAAAATTCAAAATAAAAATATTTCTCTCTCGGAAAGTCGAGAATTATTGAAAATGACATTTTTAACGTGTAGGTCTCGAAATTAGCTTTTCATCCATTACTCATAATAAGAATTTGAGTGAGCGGTTGATTTTATATGAATTTCGCAAACTCGCTTTAATAAATACCTTTTCCACATAAAAATCAATTTAAAAATGCAAAGACCCACAATTAAATTCACTTATCATTTTTAAAAAGTCTCTAAGACCTCTACGAAGATAACAGAACAAATCCCATGTTTTTATCTATCTCAGATGATTTTATAAAAATGCACGAAGGTTAAATAAACCCTTATGTAAATCACATAATTCCTTTAAAATTCATAGAAATTATCACAGAACATATAATCATGCACACAGTCTAGCAATCACACGCTTATAGTCACAAAACGACTCAGGTCTGATCATAGAATCTATCCCTCTTTAATCTTTATTCCCTTTTTACGCGTACCGGGTCACGTTCAGCCTGACGGCCCGACGCTCAGCATTTTGAATACGCTTCTCATTACCTTTGTCAATCAACACGTCTCTTAAGACGAAATACTTCATTCATTTACTTCACATATAATTCACATTTTATATTATTTAATTTCCATTTTAGGACGGGTTCCGTTCTACCTGATGGCCCGAAACCACAACTTGACTTCTAAGCTGACTCTTTAAATTGGAACGTTTTTATCCACGCTCCTTAACTCTAGTATACAGATAAGACAAATAATCATCACTTAATCACATAATCTCATCACATAACACATACTTTACTTTCTTAATTATGACGCAAAATTCTCGGTCGTTACAATTATTATCAAATAAAACCTTCTTTAAAGAAAGTTAGCATTATTCCTTCTAGTGTAAGTTCTGATGTAAAGTCTGATACTGTAAATTCTGATAAGAAAAATGTTAACATAAACTCTGATGTTAAATCGGCTGCATATGTTAACAAACTTAATAAGGCCAAAGGATCCAAGCAAGTCTGGGTCCTTAAAACTAATCATTAGTGGTCTTTGTGATTGCAGGGCAACATGAAAAACATCCTAGTTCTGGACAGTGGATGTTTAGGACATATGACTGGAAATAAAGCCTTGCTATCAGACTTTGTGGAGAAAGCTGGCCCAGGAGTTTCTTATGGAGATGGCAATATGGGAAAAACTCCGGGATATGGCAATATCAATCTTGGGAATGTCATCATTGAAGAAGTAGCTCTAGTCTCAGGACTTAAACACAATCTGCTGAGTGTTAGTCAAATCTGTGACAGAGGTTATCATGTGGATTTCTTTGAAGAACACTGTGAAGTTGTAAGAAAATCTACAGGCAAAGTTGTTTAAAAAGGATACAGGCATGGTAACATTTATGAAGCCAAGCTTTCAACAAGTTCTGATGGTTTTGCAATCTGTCTGTTAAATAGAGCATCAATTGAAGAAAGCTGGTATTGGCACAAGAAACTCTCTCATTTAAATTTCAACAGTATAAATGAACTAGTCAAGAAAGATCTTGTGAGAGAACTGACAAAATCAGTATTTGCTCCTGATGGCCTTTGTGATTCATGTCAAAAGGCAAAATAAAGAAAATCTTCATTCAAGAGCAAGACTGAATCTTCAATTCTTAAGCCTTATCACCTACTACATGTTGATCTATTTGGTCCAGTGAATGTCACGTCTATTGCAAAGAAGAAATATGTTATGGTCATAGTAGATGAGTTTACTAGATACACATGGGTGTATTTCTTGCATACAAAAAGTGAAACTGCATCTATCTTGATTGATCATGTCAAACAACTGGATAAATTGGTCAAAGACTCTGTTAAAATTTTAAGAAGTGATAATGTCACTGAGTTCAAAAATTTGATCATGGAAGAGTTCTGCAAAGACCATGGAATAAAGCAGGAATTTTTAGCTCCTGGAACTCCACAGCAAAATAGAGTTGTTGAAAGAAAGAATAGAACTCTTATTGAAGCTGCACGAACTATGGTTGCTGAAGCAAAGTTAACAACCTACTTTTGGGCTGAAGCTGTGCAGACTACTTGTTTTACTCAGAATTCAACACTTATCAACAAGCATGGAAAGACACCATATGATATGGTGAAGAAAAAGAAGCCAAATCTAAAGTACTTTCATGTATTTGGATGCAAATGTTTTGTTCTTAAGACTCATCCTGAACAGCTATCCAAATTTGATCTAAAAGCTGATGAAGGAATTTTTGTTGGATATCCACTTTCCATAAAAACCTTTAGAGTCTACAATTTAAGAACAAGGGTTGTCATGGAATCTATCAATGTATCTTTTGATGATAAGAAGATTACTAAACTTGAAGATTTCTATGATCGTGATCAGTTGAGATTTGAGAATGAAGCTTTAAATTCTGATTCTGTAAATTCTGATAGTCTAAATCCTGATACTGCAAACTCTGATGTTATTGAAACTGTGGTGACTACGCCAAAGGAAAATGTACCTGTGCAGGGGGAGCATATTGAAGATCCAACCACATCTCAAGAAGCATCAAAACCTAGAACAGGCTCTTCAAGTTCTGATTCATCAAGTTTTGATGGGCCAAGTTCTGATAATTCTAAAGGATCCAACTCAGAGAGCATAATTTCAGGGGGAGCATCAGAAAATGTTGATGGAGACAGCATGGATTATGGGGGAGCATCCAGTTCTAGAGATAGTCTTCCATCTGCAAGGAAGTGGACTAAAGCACATACACCTGACTTGATTATTGGAGATCCTGAAGCAGGTATAAGAACTAGAACAACAACATAAAATGAATGTCTCTATTACTCTTTTCTTTCTCAGGCTGAACCAAAGAAAGTGGAAGAAGCTCTTCAAGATGCTGATTGGGTGCAAGCAATGCAGGAAGAGTTAAATGAATTTGAAAGAAATAAAGTCTGGACCCTAGTGCCAAGACCAAAGGACAGATCAGTTATTGGTACAAAATGGGTGTTCAGAAATAAAACTGATAGTGATGGCATAATTACAAGGAATAAAGCAAGGCTGGTTGTAAAAGGATATTATCAACAGGAGGGAATTGATTATGATAAAACATTTGCACCAGTTGCTAGATTGGAAGCCATAAGGATATTTTTGGCTTATGTTACTCACAAAAAGTTTACAGTCTTTCAAATGGATGTAAAAAGTGCTTTTCTTAATGGAGAATTGGAAGAAGAAGTATATGTTGAACAACCTCCAGGTTTTGTAGATTCAAAATTTCCTAATCATGTCTACAGACTTGCTAAAGCACTTTATGGCCTTAAGCAAGCTCCAAGAGCATGGTATGAGACATTAGCTCGGTTTCTTTTGGAAAATGGATTTAACAGAGGGACTATTGATAAAACCTTATTCTATCTCAACCATGGAAAGAATTTACTTTTGGTGCAGATATATGTTGATGATATCATTTTTGGCTCTATAAATGACAGACTTTGTAAAAGGTTTGCCAAGTTAAGGCAGTCAAGATATCAAATGAGTATGATGGGAGAACTTAGATATTTTCTGGGCCTTCATGTCAAGTAGAATGAAGAAGGAACTTTTATTTATCAATCTATGTACACCAGAAATTTGTTGAAGAAATTTCGAATGCAAGACTGTTCAAGTGCATCCACTCCTATAGCCACTGCAACAAAATTGGATAAGGATACTGGTACATCAGTAGATATTACTGATTACAGAGGTATGATTGGCTCATTACTCTATCTAACTGCAAGTAGACCTGATATCATGTATGCTACCTGTCTTTGTGCAAGATTTTAAGCAGATCCAAGAGAACCTCACTTAACAGCTGTGAAAAGAACTTTCAAGTACCTTAAGGGTACAACTGATCTGGGATTGTGGTATCTTAGGAAATCAGACTTTAAGCTAATAGGTTACTCAGATGCAGATTTTATAGGGTGCAAAATTGAAAGGAAAAGCACAAGCGGAAGCTGCCAATTTCTTGGAGGCAGATTAGTTTCTTGGTTTAGCAAGAAACAAAAGTCAATTTCCACATCAACTGCAGAGGCAGAGTACATTGCTGCAGGAAGCTGCTGTGCACAGATTCTTTGGATGAAGAATCAACTACTGGATTATGAGTTTGAATTTTCTAAAATCCATATTTACTGTGATAATCAAAGTGCTATTGCTATGACAGGTAATCTAGTTCAACACTCAATGACAAAGCACATTAGCATTAGGTACCACTTCATAAGGGAGCATGTGATGGAAGGTACAGTGGAATTGCATTTTGTTCCAACAGATCAACAACTAGCAGATATCTTCACAAAACCACTATATGAAGCTACTTTTACAAGATTGGTAAATGAACTTGGAATGGTTTTAGGTTCTTTCTCTAGATCTGCTTAGTTTATGTTCTGATATATCATACTTTATGATCAGTATTTACAGATATTACTATCTTTATGTAGTCTGTGCTTAAATTGAAATTACCTTAAGTGCTGATTGTTGTCTAGTGTGAATTTCTAAACTCTGATGGTGATATGAATGTTTTTGTGACTATTCAATCCAATGAGGATAACTGTGATAGATGCTGATCTAGTAGTCTTTAATATACTAAAGATCCCATGTTTGAAGTAATTGTTTATGTGGAAATCTTTTAACACAAGCAAATTCTTATATTGAGCTTAGTTAAGTTTACTTTGTGTATCTTATTACTAAGTCAAAAACTAGAATAGTGCTTCTTATCTATTAAGTTCTGATGTTGGTAAATCTTATGGATGTACTAAGTGCTGATAAGCCTCACTTATCAAAAGAAAAAGAAAAGAAAAGAAATAAATATCAGGTACTCCTTTGAGATATAGAGAAAAATGTATGTGGAAGGGAAGACCCAAGTGCATTGCCGGTATTAAGTAATATGCATTAGAAAAGCAAAATAAAATTTTCTTGGTGACTTTTCACATTCTCTGATTACTGGAAAAATACTCTGATAATAGCATAAATTCTGATAAGCAGTCGTGACTTACTTACACTGAAAAGCCACTGTAAAAAGGAATTTCAAAAGATGCATAAAATGAGCACAAAATAGTTGTGGTAGACTCATGCATGAACTCATTCTAGAGTAGACTTCATACTAATGACAGATTTCAAGCAAAGTTATTAGTTATGCCTTATTTCTAAGATGTACTGAAGTGAATCAGACTTTACTCTTTGTCTGATATTTAGCTTAATCCACAAACTTACACTCCATATGAATGATGAAAATTACAGTGGTGATCAATGTTGTTTTAGATGAACAGTTTAAGTGTCAGTTGCATAAATTCTGAGGACAAGTTCTGATGAAAGTTCTGATGATTAAGTTCTGTTGAAACCATATCAGTATTTGTGTGAAAAATTACAGAAATAAACATTCACTTTTTGAGTAAAGAAGCCATATTCTGATGACTTTTAAATTCTGATAATAATCAAGTTCTGATGCTTACGTGGCAGTATTTATTTCCTTGATTTATTTTTAAGTCAATACTTGAACGGTAATATTTTATCAGAATATTGGATTACGTGAGATAAAGACAGTCATAATCATTTGTTTAGTGGGAATAATTTTTTTTAAAAACTGCATGTGCATAGTAATCATTACTTATTTCCCGTGCCCATTAATTACTGTCTTAACTGCTGCATGCCTGTCAGGTGTAACGTCTGTTCCACTTCTCAAATAAATGTTGTAACGTGGGGTGTATAAGTAAAAGAGATAAAAGTTTTTCACATCTTTTATTTACATTTCTATTCTATTTACTCTCTCTCTTTTTCTTAATCTCTCATAATTTCTGACGGTTTACAATACAGACATTTTATCAAACACTTTTCAGGCATTCTAAATTATCACTAGTTTTCAATGGCACCCAAGGATATAATCTTTAATGGAGCAAAGTTCGTCCCCATCAACTATGCTGCCATTCTCACTAAGAGTGAAGCTCCTTCTGAATTTCATTTTATTCAGGATTTCTTATCTCATAGTAAAATTGGTTCGCATTGACACAGCCATCCAGTATATCTGGAACTCAAGTTCTGACATTCTGGCATACTGGACATTATGATGATGGTGGTAAGCATGGGACTCCAAGCATCATATTTACAGCAAATGAGGTTGAGTATGTTGTTACTCCAGGAGCAGTTCGTAAAGCTCTACACCTACCTGAATCCTGTCAATTCAGTTCTGATGTGGAGGAGCCTTTGCTACAACAAATGATGGCTAATCTTGGGTATGAACGGAGTTTGGCTAAGTTGGGTCAACTTAAACGCCCATATATTCGAAAGGAATGAAGCTTCTTCTTCGATTGCATCACGAAGTCGTTTGCCAACAAATGCTCAAATTTTGATGCCATTCCTATTCTGACACAACAAATTGGATATGCACTCCTAAACCAGTCTCATTTTGATTATGAAAAGACTTTGTTATGTTTTATAGGAGATAGAATGAAAGAGAACAGGAATATAGTTTACTTTGCTAGGTTCTGTCAGTTAATTTACGATTACTGTACATCAGATGAACCAAAACTAGCAGGTGAACTCATAGAACCTTTTAGGTTAGCAAAAAGGGCTTTTACTGATCTTTTCACTACTGACAACAAGAAGGGAGTTTTGAGACCCCTTAGCATTCCTTTATCAGTAAAGCAAGCCCTTGTAAATGCTGATACTGCTACATATTCATTGCTATATCCTGATGTCCAACCCACCAACACACCACAGCCTTCAGTACCTACTCCTGTCACTCAACAACCACAAACATCAGATCATGCCAATCAACCATCAGCACCTACTGTGAAGCCTTCTTCTTCTAAAGCAAAGAGGACAAAGACTGTACCTCAGACACAATAAAAGAAAAGGAGGATGATTCTGAGAGATGAATCAGAAGATGAGACATCGGTTCAAACATCAGAACCTGTTGCAAAAGCAGCCGAGGAAGTGTCTCCTCAGAAAACAAAGGAAACTGGGAGTTCTAGGCCCCTCAAAAGGCTTAGAAAGAGAAATTTTGATGACAAAGCTCCCAAAGTCTCCCCACCCTTGAAGAGATGGAAGAAACAAAGAGCTAACAGGGACACAACTGATTCAGATTCAGAGAATGTGGAAACAGCATCTAAGGAAGGGGATCAGGAATCTCAGATCCCAAAGGAGCCAATTGTGATTGAATCCCTTCCATCTACACAACCAGAATTTGCTGAAGCCACTGAATCTATACCTCCACTGTCACCAATTCAAGACACTGCTCAAGACAGAGTGCCTACACCTCCTGTGTCTCCTATCCTTGAACAAGTACATGTTAAAGACCCAGGTACAAGTGCTGAAATAGATATTCACAACTTGGTTGTACCTGAGGTTTTGTACTTGGAAGCTCCAACCATTCCTCAACAAACACCACCAACAACACCAATTTTAGATGCTGATATCAATGCAGATATTCCAACAACACCTCTTCTGAATCTAGATGATAAAGATCAGATATTAGGTGAGCATCATAATTTGGATGTTGATCAGAACTTAGAGGATGATTTTAAAACCTCTACAGCCTCACACACTATCATTTTATCAAAGGAAGCTGATTCTGCAGGCTCTGTAAGTTCTGATGCTGCAAATGCTGAAAATACTGGTGAAGCTGCTATAAATGAAATGTTGATGCAGCTGGTCCTTCAGTACATGCACCTCTACTAGCAGTTAATAAAGCTGATTTGATTAAAAAATTTGTGAGAGGGGATGCACCGGTACCTTGGAGTGAAACTCCAAGAGGAAAAGAATGGATAAAGGAGTGGAACAAAGTTGATTTTGTTCCTACTGCAAATATTCTTGGTGAGCATCTGGCTAAAGCTGATGAGATGCTGGTGAATGATGATTTCAAAGCACATCTCAGAGTTATTGCATTGAGTACAAGGCACCTTCAAGGTCAACACTCAATAACTCAAGCCAATGTGAACAAAATTCAAGAAACCCTGATTCAGCAAGACATTAATGTTAAACCGGATAAGAACAGGTTTTTCAAGCCTACCTTTAACAGAGTTGAGGCTATTGAGAAAGCTCAGGAGAAACAACAAGCTCAGATTGATGAAGTACTAAAGAATCAAGCTTCTCAACAAGTTCAACTAAATGAAATCCAATCTTCAGTGGAATTACTTCTCTCTCTCCTATTACCTGATGATGCCAAAAAAGGGGAGAAAGTGATTAAGTCCAAATTCAAATCTAATTTAGCACTGAAGAAAAAGGATGATGGAAATGATGACCAGGGAAACTCTGAAAGGGGTAGAGGTCATGGACAAGGCAAAGGCTTTTCATCCAGGAAAGCAGGAATTTCTACACTGAGATCAAATTCTAATGCTGATAGAAGAAACAGTTCTGACAAGCAAGTTCCGACTAATCCTGATGTTCTGATACAGGGTGAAAGTCAAGAATCACAGAAGTTTATGCAGACACTGAAGCTTAAGGGGAAGGAAACAACAGTCTACTATCAAGACCCCAAGTTACAGAATTTCAAAAAGACTATTTCTCAAAGACAATCGAGGAATGGACTTTAAAAGTCTGAAGGAAGAAGAAGCCAGACTTAAAGCGGAAAATGACAAATTCAAGTCTAAAGCTTCTATTACTGCAAAGAAACCTCCAAAGCCTAAGGGCATTGTGATTAAAGAGAAGACAAACTTTGAGGCAACCAAATCTGAATCCAAAGCCTAATCACAAGTAGAGGTAGATCCAAGATTCAAGGGCAAAACAAAAGTTGATGAACCTGTAAAGGTTTATATGCCAATTATGGATCTGGAAGTAAATTCTGATGAAGATACTAGTCTGATTTTGAAGAAGAAGAATATTCAAACAACCTCTGACAGAGCTCATGTTGTTTAAGATCAGGACTTAGTAAATTCTGATATGACAATGAAGCAAGCAACCTCTGACAGAGCTCAAGTTGTCTTGATATCAGAAGATAAATAAAAGGAAACCTCTGACATTGCTCATGTTAAACCTTCAAAAATTTTACTACCTGGGTTTACTAAAGCTCAACAATCTACTCAACCTTTGAAGACTACATCAAGTGGATTTGAAACAAGAGTTATTCGAGGAAAGGAAGCTAGAGACAAATCAGGATTGGGTAGTTCTAAAGAAAAGAGAGTAAATAATACTACCTCTGATCCAACTTCTTTGAGTGAACCAGGAGTGGGAACAACTCTTGAAAGATTGAATCAACTGGAGTCTGTACAAATGGTTTACCACTCTGTATTAAAAGAAGATATCATGCTATACTTCATGACAGATGGGAGGGTATTCCAGATTAGAAAGAATGCTATTCGTTTGAAGTACTTTGAAGAATTGTAACATGTGCTATTTCTACTTCAAGTGATGAACAGATCAACAGATGGTGCTGCCAGTTACTTAAAATCTGATATTCAAAGGCAGAAGAAACTTTACTCTGTAAAGTCTGACAGACCATACTATCCTAAGTACAGAGCTCACAATGGTGATATAGTTGAGATGAAGCCTAATACCGCCAAAATCATCACTACATTTCTTGGTATTAGGTCTTGAATTCAATCAAGAGTCTGATAAAGTCTATGTCATCAGACTGGATCAGGATATCAGGAAAGCAAAAATAAATGATTTCAGGGCTGCTATCTTTCAAACAGGTGAAGATACAGTTGAACTTAAAGATGTAAAAAGGAGGATGCAAAATGAACTTGAATATGCTGAGAGAATTCTGTTGAAGAACTATCTCAGGATAACTTCTGACATTAAAGAGATTACACACTGAAGCCAAGTCAAGAACTACAGCTGATAAATTTTGAAGGATATACAGGCTAAAGCTGATATCAGACTTTAAGGATGGTAAAAGCTACAAGGACTGTGAGTTTTAGTTACTTAGTCAAATTCTCATATGCATTTGTACTTAATATTTTTGACATCATCAAATATCTATTAAACTTGTATATTATGCTAATTTACAAGTTGGGGGAGATTGTTAGATATATTTGTGATGTCATGTCTAATGATGATTTGTGTTTAGTTTTCAGATCTTAACTAACAGGACAAATCAGGACTTAACTGGAAATCAGTACTTATACTGAAGTCAGAATTTAAGATATCAGAATTTAAGTTATCAGAATTTAAGATATCAGAAGATATTTATCAGGAGATAATATCAGGACTTAAGAAGACGTTCAGATAAGGAAGGCGGTTGATTGAAGGAAAGAAGATTAAGGCAAACACAAGAAGAGATATGCATGGAGAAGAATCGACAAATAATAGAATACTTGAAGGAAAAGATAACTAGTTGATATATTTTAGGATGCAGACTTATGTTCGATATCAATTAGAAGTTTATCTTGTAACTGTGTGTCTATATAAATACAGCATAGGGTTTACACTATAAGTGTTATCTTAATCGAGAATATTATTCATTGTAACCCTAGCAGCTCTCGTGATATTTGTTCATCACTGAGAGAGAACGGTTCCATTGTAATACTGTTTTATTAATAAGATTATTCAGTGTTACATACTTGTGTTCTTAATTCGATTTGATTGTAGTATACACTGTATTCAACCCCCTTCTATAGTGTGTGTGACCTAACATAGAACCTTGCAATGAAGCACCTCTCTACGCCTTCAGAGGATACCCAATACAGTTTGAAGGTACGATCACTCTTCCCATTCTTTTGGGTAAATTACCAAATACCGTTGAGAAGCTAGTGAAGTTCTATATGGTTCAGATTGAGAGTCCGTACAATGCCATTCTGGGAAGGCCGTTCTTGTCAACCTTCGAGGCAGTAGAATCCATACCCCACCTCAAGAACAAATTCCTAACTGAGAAAGGGGTAGGATAAATGAGGGGATATCATAAAACCGCCCGAATAATCATGCTTGAAGACTTAGAAAAAGATCAGGCTTACGAAAAGCCAGATGAAACTGGAAAGAGGAAAGAGCCGAGACCACACCTAGTGGAGGCCGAGAAACTATAAACATCAAATTGGAAAAATTCGGGATGGATCTTTCAAGTCTGATCACCGAGCCAGCCTCCGAAGTCGAAGAAGTTGAACTATATGCCGGGCATTCAGGCAAAATGGTTCGAATTGGGAGAAACATGGAAAATGACCTTAAAAAAAGGTTATTGCGGTGATTCGACAGTACCATGATGTGTTCTCCTGGGGGCCGGAAGACATGACTGGTTTGAATCCCAAGACGACTAAGCATTACCTTAATGTGCAACCCGAGGCCAAACCAGTAAAGCAGAAGAAGAGGACCTTTATAGCCGAACGATAGAAGGTTATTGAGGCCGAAGTGGAGAAGTTGCTGGAAGCTAAGTTCATAGAAGAAATTGAGTATCCTAACTAGTTGGCTAACGCGGTGGTCGCTAAAAAATCCAATAAGAAGTGGAGGATGTGCGTTGACTACACGAATCTCAACAAAGTTTGTCCGAAGGACCACTACCCCTTACCCAGCATCGACCAACTGATAGATGCCACGACCGGATACCAGGTACTTAGTTTTATTGATACTTTTTCTGGTTATCATCAAATTTCCATGAACGAGAAGGATGTGGACAAGACAACGTTCATAACTCCGAAGGGAACTTATGCTTATATTAAAATTCCCTTCGGACTTAAGAACGCTGGAGCCACATTTCAACGAATGGTGAACAAAGAGCTCAAAGAGCAAATTGGCCAAAATATGGAGGTTTACATGGACGACATGATCGTGAAATCCCTATTCCATGATCATGCCGAAGATCTGAGAGAGTGCTTCGAGACTCTCCGAAGGAATAACATGAGGATAAATCTGAACAAGTGCACGTTTGGAGTGGCAAGTGGAAAATTTATGGGCTACATGGTCAGTGTATGAGGGATAAAGGCGAACTCAGAGAAAATTGAAGCAGTTATCAATATGGAAGCTCCTAAATGCATCAGGGATATCCAAAAGCTGATCGTTTGACTGTAGCCCTTCGGCAGTTCATCTCCAGGTCAGCCGAGAAAGCACTCCCTTTCTTCACCGTACTTAAGAGGTCAAAGAATTTCGAGTGGGGGCCTGAATGTCAAAATGCGTTTGAAGAAGTAAATATGTATCTCATTAAGGCACCACACTTAATGAGGCCTGATCCGAAGGAAACTCTTCAGCTTTACTTGGTTGTGTCTGACCGAACACTGGGAACGGTACTAGTAAAAATCATTAGGGGAACCAACATCATGTCTTCTATGTGTCCCATGTGCTTAAGGATGCGGAAACAAGGTACCCAAACGCCGAGAAATTCACATATGGGTTGGTCATGGCCTCCGGAAAATTGCGACATTATTTTCAAGGCCGAACTATTCAGATCGTCACCGATCAGCCGTTGAAGAAAATTTTGACAAGGCCAGAAGCTTTGGGAAGGGTTGTAGCTTGGTCCATCGAACTGGGAGAATACGACCTCAAGTTCATCCCCCGAATGGCGATCAAAGCTCAAGCCTTGACAGATTTTATGGTCAGATGCGCATTCTCCAGACCGAAGGACCTTACACTGGAGGAACAACTCATTCGGAACCCGGATAAATGGAAGCTTTTTGTGGACGGATCGGTCGCCGGGAATAAGTGTAGGGTCGGCTTAATCCTCTCCAGCCCCGATGGGTTTGAAATACTATTTTACTTCCCCATCACCAATAATGAAGCGAAATACGAAGCCATCTTGGCAGAAATTGAGTTAGCTTGAAGTCTTGAGGCGAAGCACTTGAGGGCATTTAGTGACTCCATACTCGTAGTCAAGCACTTTTCAGTAGAATATGAAGAAAGGGATCCTCGGATGAAGGTTTACGTCGCTAAGGTAAAAAATTTTCTTTGTCATTTGAAACTTTTGAGCTAAATCAGATAGGCATGGAAAATAATAGTAGGGCGGATACCCTATCCAGGCTGGCTTCGGCTGAGTCATAGAGCTTGACTGGTTCTATCTATCTCACTGAAGCCAAGACGCCTTCAATCGAAAGGAGAGATTTCCTTGAGATACACCAAGGCGCCGATTGGATGACCCCTATTCATAATTTTCTGAAAAAAGGAATCATCCCCTTGGACCGAAGGGAAGCCCTAAAAGTAAAGTATAGGGAATCAAGCTATACTATCATCAATGAAAAGATGTATCGTTGACCGGTCAGTCAACCCCTCTTGAGGAGCTTAAATACCGAAAAGCAACAACATGACTTGGAAACAGTGCACAAAGAGATTTGCGGAGAACATGTGGTCGGTCAGTCTCTTACCTTTAAGATCCTTTGACAAGGGTTCTTTTGGCCGACTCTGCGAGCTGATGCAAGCGAATATACAATGAAGTGCAAGCAGTGTCAGCTATTTGCTACCATCCCAAAGAAGCCTCTGAAAGATATGACTTCCGTCCTTAGCCTCATTCCGTTCACTATGTGGGTCATAGATATCACCGGCATTCTCCCTACCAGGACCGGACAGGCAAAATACTGCATAATCACCATCGGCTATATGCCCAAGTGGGTTAAAACCTGGTCGTTATGAAGCGGCCAAAAAGTTCTTTCTTGAGCATATCATTCTCATGTTCGGGATCCCGTAAGTATGTGTCTAGGACAACGGAACACAGTTCGTTGAGAACAAGTTTAAAAGTTTCTGCAACACTTCGGGGTTCAACAGAAGTTCAGCTCAGTTGCGCATCCCCAGGAAAATGGGGCGATCGAAGCAACCAATAAGATAATCTTTCAAGGATTCAAGAAAAGGTTGAAGCCAAGGGAAGATGGGCCGAAGAGTTTTCCTGGGTCTTATAGGCTTACCGAACAACGCCCGGGTCTTCCACCAGGGAAACTCCCTTCAGGCTGGAATACGGAACGGATGCCCTACCAGTCGAAGTGGACCTAGAGTCTTACATAATCGAAGTCTATAATGTGGAAGTCAACAACTTCGGGTTAAGGGCGAATGTGGATTTGTTAGAAAAATAAAGAGAGGTTGCCCACCAAAGGAATATAAAGTACCTACTATAGGCAGCCCAACAATATGAGTCGGGAATAAAGAAAAGGTCATTCAGTGTTGGAGATTTGGTCCTACGGGAACTAGCCGCATCCATGCAGGCAAGACAAGGGACGCTTCAACCAAACTGGGAAGGGCCTTACAAAGTGATTGAGATCGTTCATCTCGGAACTTACAAGCTAGAAACACTGGCTGGCAAAACAATCAAAAACATTTGGCATGCTAGTCGCCTTCGCAAATTTTATCAATAAGGAAAATTTCTTTTATTTCTCATTTATACTTCATTCTGAATCCTATGTGAAAAGTGTAATGACTTAATGATCAATAAGAATGCACTTCCTTCACACAAATTTATTACTTGAACTTACGACAAACTGAGCGGGTAAATGAATATTATCTAAGAGCGATCCCGAAGATGATAAAATGTTTCGCCCGCCACGTTTGATTTGCTTAAAACAAAAGGGCAGATAAATATTATCCAGTGATAATCTAAAACATAATAATATCCTTCGCCCCATAATTACTATGAATTTTTAACTTAGAAAGATACGGAGAGGACGAACGAAGAACGTCTAAGGGCTATCCTAAGAGAAGACTTTTCCATTCGTCCTTCCCTTGTAATTTTTATCCATTATAAAAGCACATTGTAATTGAAGGAACGAAGGGGGTCTTGTGTAAGGGCGATCTCGAAGAAGACAAGACCTTCGTCCTCAACCTAAAATTTCACACAAAATTTTTACAAGTAAACCTTGAGAGCAAGGAATGTCACGTCTAGAGGCGATCACAAAGAAGAAGAGCCCTTCCCCTTCTAGGTTAAATCATGCTTAAATTTTTATAAGTCTTGCTGAAATTTTTGTAAGTGCAGTTGTCCACCGATGGAACGAAGCAAGACTCGCCTAAGGGCAATCCCGAAGAAGGCGATCCTCTTGTTTCTTCGCCCAAAATGAAAAAATCTTTTATTCAGTATTAACGGCCTAAGGTTTCCCTTCGGGCTGGCAACTTGCCCCCTTAACACTCGAGGCCGAAGTCAAATATCACATAAAATTGCTAAGACGAATATAAAAGCCAAAGATGCAATAAAAGCTAGGTCGAAGACATGGCAAAGAAATTAAAATTGCTAAGGCAAAATTTAAGCCGAAGATGCTATGGAGTTACGCTAAGTCAAAATAATGCACGATAGAAGTAAAAATGCCAAAAAATGAAAATATTAAATTAACAGAAAGCTCGAAGGCAATAAAGTACGAAGCCCGAAGGCTTGAGTATCAATTACAAATACAAAATAAAAATTACAAGGGCCCTATTGAAGTTCCGGGTCCGAGAGGTCTTCGTCTTCGTCGGAGGAGACGGCTAATGTAACGACCGAGAAAATTACGTGTGTATTATATTCTAATAAAGATAATTTATGTGTATTATTATGTGATTAAGTGTGTTTAGTCATAAAACCCTAACTTCTATGTGCTACGTGTTGTCTGTTTCGATCGGAATGTGTTTCGGGTATTTATTGAGTGTTTTATTATAAGTTATAGGTTATTTATCAAAAACCGTACAGCTCAAATAGTGTTTTAAAAGCCCGTATTTCAAACAAAATTATTGGCCCTATTTTGCCAAGAACGGCCTATACCATATCGCTATTCTGAATATCTAGATGTTTTACAAGTTTACTTTTTTCACGAAAAGTGACTTTTCTAGACCCCTTCAGGAATCAAAAACCCCACAAAAATCACATTTTTATTTTTATATGATCATGAAATTATCAAACATCATTTTTCTTTGCATTTTTGTAATATTCACAATTTTTGGGAATTTTTTGTATTTATTGGATATTTAAAAATTCATAATTGATACCCAAAAATTATAAAAATTGGGGCCAAATATTTTTATTAGATGTGTAATTAGACCCTTAATTTTATTTTGGGGTATTATTTTCCATAGTATAAATAGCTGTTTTATTATTAATTATTCATTAATTAATTAGTAAAAATCAGAAAAAATAATCAAGAAATTAGTGTTGGTGAAGAACAGGGCAGGAATTAAACTGCAGATTTCAAGGTGATTCTGTTAACCAAATCTTTCATGTGAGTAACCAAAATGATCCTCTTGATCTCTACTCTCTATTCATATCATCAATTTCATGTGTTGTTGATTTTATTTTCAATTCGTATTTTAGGGTTCATGAACTGAAATTAGGCGTTTTGATTCCGGGGGTTATTGTTTGTAATTGATGATTGCAATAGTTTCATGTACTAATTTACAGTCGATTTATGCTATTTACTTTATCAAACGACTGCTCTAAGTGTTAGTTCTTATTCTAGGGTTTATGCATATTTTAATTAGTTCATTTTTGATTTTATATGAATCTGAGGTTACTTTGCTGATAGATATTAGATTATAGAAGTTATGAGCTTTATTTTGACATATTATTTATAATTTTTCGTATACGAAATCGATACTTCGAGTTTTGGCCAGAAAACGTTGTGTTTTGATCGGAGAAATTGCTCCCGGGGTTATTAGGCGATGATGTTGGCATGGTTGTCTTCCAGGAGTGATTTGGAGTGAAAACCCACCGAGAAACAAATCAAACAGTGTCTGTTTTGGCGTGGAAATTAAGCTCGTCGGATTCAGTTGCAGCTCGCCGGAGTTTCGCCAGTTTCTGCTGTGTTTTCGCCGGAAAAGATGAAGGGGACGTCGTTGGTTGCAGGGGATTCGACGACTATACAGTGGAGAAGGATTGGAATGATTCTGCAGCTTGAATCGTCCTGGAATCGCCGTGATTTGGCCGGATTGTTTCGCCGGAAAACCCACTGGCGTCGTTGCCGGTGGGGCTGTTCTTCAGGACCCGTTAACCCGAACTCCGACCAATTTAATTCTAACTGTAACCCGGTTTTGATCCTTCAAACTCAGTTTGAGTTTCTGAAATTTGTTTATGAATATTTAATTAATTATTTTTATTTCTATAAATCAGAAAATTAGTTTGTAAATTCCAAAAATTAATTAAAAATTAGTTTTAAATTCTAAATTTTTTTATTAATAATTTCTAAATTATTTTATTATTTTAAAAATTTAATTAATTAATTATTTAATTATTTAATTATTTATTTAATTATTATTTAATAATTAAGTAATTAATTTAATAAATAAGATTAAATTATCGAATAATGTGATTAATAATTCGATAATTGAGTGAATAATACGAGTAACTTGTATTTATACAAGTAATATTTCAATAAGTTGGAATTGTTATTCAAGCGTTCGTTTATTTATACGAGTGGAGTTGTAATAATTATTCGTATCGACTAATTATTTATAAATAGTCGAATTATTTGTATAATTGGTAATAATTTGTAATTAATTGTAATAACTTGTAATTAATTCTAAAAATTAGGGATTAATTATTTTAAAATTCAATAATTCTTAAATAATTATTTAAAAATATAATTAAGGTTTAAATAATTGTGATTAATTAATTATAATTGATTTATGATTAATTAAATCTTGTTTATTGTGTAGTAATTAAACCGTTAGTCCGATTCGAGTGAAACGAAGACCCTTAGACTCAGAAAAATTACCCGATCCCATCAAAAATAATTATAAATTATAATTTATTTCGGAAGTGAGTCAGCTTGTGGTGATTAATTGCTTATAGGCCCTATTAGGGGTAGACTCGTGTCAAATAAATCCTGAAAAATTATGAAGCGAACCAGATAGTGTTAGTTAATGCGAATATAAGTCTAGTATCGCGCCTTATGTGTTATGTGCATTACGTAATTATGTGAACCTTATGTGTTATATTATATATGCGAGTCTGATAGAATCGTATGGGTAGACGATTAGGGCTACGTGGTATCAGTTCGAGATACGCGTATGAAGTAAGTTATCTAAATGAGTATCTTTCCTTGATCGATTCCATATCCTCAAGGCGAATCAAGCAAGAGGCAGAAGGCAGTGAAGCATACGAGGTGAAGTGCACACCAGGCAAGTTTTCCCCTATTCTAAGTTTAGAATACTGAAAATTATCCCACTTTCTATATCAATTGCACCTTGATAATTCTTGTTCACATATACTGATACACAGTTATTGATTCTTGTTCTATTTTATTTTGATTCTTGATTTCTCCCAATTTATTGAATCCTCTATTCATATTCCAATAATGATACCCTTATTACATATACTCTGATATATCCTGATATTGTGATACATCAAAAGCATACTGATTATTCCGGATACTAAGCTATGGACTGGATGGTTATGATGTGGGTCGTGTATTAACCGGACCCTTGATTATTAGGCTATAGTTGTCTGGGTACCCCTTATGTTGGTTGGGTCTATGCAGTTGGGTATAGATCCACACTGTATCCTGACTGATCAGCAGGTTATAGTGCATATGTTGGTTCTTGTTTCCAGTCTCGTTCATTTGGCATTCGCAGTAATGGCAAGTTATTATTCTTTACAGAAGCAGATGGTTGTTCAAACCAGCGGATTACCATTTCATTTATTCTTTCTCTTTACTATATATATATATATTATTGCAGGCTTGTTGAGCAATTTTAGCTCACCCCCTTTTATTGTTATTCACATTGTTTTTCAGTTAAGGTTGAGAATGAAACCCATCAGAACCCGAGTAGTCAGGAAGCGAGTCAAGCATCGGGACCCTCTAATACCAAGGGTGTTTATCCCTATCCCAGAAGAGAGCTTTGAGTTTCCAGATCAGGTGTTGCAGGATGAGTAATAGTTGTAGTTTGAATAAAAGTTGTTTAGTTTGAAATGTGAATAGAATAAGGTTTTATAATAAAGAGAGTTCTTGAGATAATTGTTTAGTTTGGTTTGTAATAAAGTTGGTTTGTCGTTCTTGTTTTCAATCCTTAACCTTGAAAAGATCTTGAGTAGTAGTAGTTCGGGGTAATTATTTTATTTATGTCTTGCTTGTACAGGTTTAGTGAGTAGTTGATGTTAATAATGCCCCAAATCTATACCCCCGATTCGGAGGGTGTTATAGCTAAGGGCTCTGCTGCATCACCAGGACGACCGATTGGATCTTCTAGATACTCATCCAGGAGCTCCTTACACTCCAATCCAAGCTCATGCGTCTTCTTAAGCACATGATCGACATCAAACTGAAAGCAACCCTCTTCAGTAAGGTCCGGGGTCTTCTGCTTCTTCTGAAGCTCCCTCCGTGCTTTCTTCAGCTGGGAATTGCGCCCTTCAATCCACCTGTTGGCCCTCGCCAGGTGTTCCTCCAGCCTTTTCTTATCACCGATCAAAACCTTGGACTGGCTGTCCAGTGTCATGTTCTGCAACTGCATATGCCGGAGTTCTTCCTCGGTCGCCGTCGTCCTCCTCCCCAACTCCGAAACCTTGGCCGTTCGGCCCTGCATCTCCTGAACCTTATCTGTAACAGACGCAGCCCAAGGGGTGGCCTGAAAAAGGAGAAAACAATAAGGCAGAATATTATTAGGTCGAGATATAGGGAGATATAACAATAAACTAGAACAAGGTGAATAAAAAGAATGTATATATATACAAAAGGCAAACACTTACCAGAGAGAGAAAGGCCAAAAGCTCCAAACATGCTTCCATCGGGGTGGCCGCAACATAAAATGTTTGGTCGGCCGGAAGTTGATGCCCTCGAGAGAGGTCCGGAGCGACCTCTTTCGTCTCCTTCATCGCAGGGTAGACGGCATGACCGCTCGTCAGCACCCCCCACTCTGGGATATACGTCTGGATGACGTTGTCACGACCCCTCTGCCACTTTAAGCTCTGCTCAGCTCCTCCATGGCCGCCCTGGCCCTCTTCCTCCCCTACCTCGACCGTGGGCGGAGGCTCCTGCCTACCCACCTATGGCTTCCTCTCGAGCTCCTTCTGAGAGGGCTCGCCTCCCTGTTCCTTCTCCGCATTCACAACCTCTTCAGCCGTCTTCTTGGAAGCGGCCTTCATCCTTTTCCTTTCTAGAAGGGCCTCCATGGAAGACACTAAAAATAAAACAAGGAATAGGTTTAGATGAAGCAGGTAAAATAAGAGCAGTTCAAACAAAGATTAATTATCTAAGGAAAATAAAAGAACGATGGAGAAAGATTCGTTACCCCCACCCCCACAAACCATAAATCCATCCCTGGTTTTGGTAATTGTCGGGGGTCAACTTCGTCACATTGGCATCAACCAAGTGGGTGTAAAACTCCTTCTTATCGTCGCTCAGATTAGGCATAATGAGCTTTGTGGGGTCGACCTCCCTCCAAGTCGAAAACTGGACTAGCTTCGGCCTGCTGATATAACACCAGTGGGTGTGGGTCATCTTGTTGTTAGAATTGGTCGACATCCAGTCTGGACGACCATCTCTGCGGGGGATGGTGTAAAATCTTGGGCTCCTTGGATTCTTCTGGAAATCATAACGGTACCAAAAGAGCCTGGTCAACGGCTCAACCCCCGCCTGAAAACATCTGTTCTGGTAGCAATTTATATGGATGAACCCGTTCGGGTCCATCTGTCCTAAAACGATCCCCATCTGGAAAAATGCATGCCGAAAGATCTTCAATAGCGGGACTCAGAACCCGCACTTAAACGCCTCCTCAGAAATACCGACCACATGGTCGCCGTAACCCCTCGGTACCCCCGGGGTGTAATAAATCCGCTCTCCTTCTTCGGCGTGATACAACCAGTAGGCCCCGCGAGGAACCTTGTACTCATCGTACATAGCTTATACCTTCCTACTTTTTTGTTCGTAACGAAGAAGAGGTTCCAGGGCATGAATGAACAACTCCGTAGCTTACAACTTTGCGGAGACCTGTGTTTTTGGTAAACAGTGCCTTCATCGGATCGAACCTATTATTGGCTGTAAGAAAAGAGGTGACAGAACTAAACAAGTCTTGCCCCGTCCGCTCAGGCCAAGAAGTTAAAGTTCCCGCCAAAGTGTTTGTTCGGTTCATGTCCCTATATTTGAAAATAAGGAGGCAGGTTAGTTCATGTACTCGGGCAAAGAAAATAGATAAAAGACACAAAGAAAAGGACTGAGATATATCCAGCACCGAACGAACAAAG
This sequence comes from Apium graveolens, assembly GCF_009905375.1. Classification (NCBI taxonomy): domain Eukaryota; kingdom Viridiplantae; phylum Streptophyta; class Magnoliopsida; order Apiales; family Apiaceae; genus Apium; species Apium graveolens. Next base: position 11,475,761 of record NC_133655.1, read on the forward strand.
CTTTGGAAAAAAAAGGGTCCCAGGTCGACTCCCGAAGGATGTTCTAAGGCAAGATCTTCCCGAAGGAAATTCTCACCCCCAAACACCCTGCAGGCCATCTTTAAACCCACTAGGACGAAGGACGGAGACTCCTAGGGTCGGCCCCCGAAGGATGTTCTAAGGCAAAATCTCTCCGAAGAAAGTTCTTGCCTAAGAACACCTTGCACGCCCTCTTTAAACCCCGTTAGTGCCTCCAAAAAAGAGAAAAAGGGGAAGAAGACAACCCAAAATCCGAAAAAATGCAGAAAAACTTCAAAAAAGACACAACAGAAAGGAAAAACGAAAAAGATTTCAAATGAGGCATGCAAACTCTTAATCAAAAACAAAATATTTACTGATATCGAGGTGTTGCTGGAGAGGTATGTGGTGGTCTGGAAACGTTGAATTTACGCTACCTGTCTCGGCGATTTTCCTGCCCTAAAAAAATGTGACTTGAGAGTGCTTTTGAAGAGCTTTTGCGACTTGGATGAGAAAATGAGAAAACTATAAACTGATCAAGTATATATAGGTCCCCAAAAACCTTTAGGTGCCAAAAATTGATTGGGAGCCAAAAGGTCGGGTATAAAAGATTTTTGAAAATCAAGGGCCACGATTGAAACGGTTGGAATTCATGGGCCACGATGAAGTCACGGATATCAATAATAGGACAGTTGTCCTCAAATGGGACCAATCCCCCACGATGTCGCCACGTGGACGGACGAGGCAACATGATGATAAAAGGAAAGTGCCCTAGGGTTTTCACCCCAAAATGAGCCAAAAATGATGTCTCTCGACCGATCGAAGGTCCAGCTGACATACAGGGATATGTTAGCCATGTGCCCAATAAGACCCAATGACAGAAGGCCCATTAACCTTCTAGACCACTGGGTCGAAGTCCCATCGAGCTCCTTAAGGCATCGGGCTGAAAGCCGATGCCCGCTACTTCACCCAGCCATTGGAAATTAAAGGTAGAATCTTAACATCGTCCCCTTTTCTCTCATCTAACGCTCGCCTTTATTACAGAGGTAACGGACAAGCATTTGTGGTGAGTTTTGGGTATAAATACCCTGAGAAAGGTGAAACAAAGCTAATTCGACATTCATTCTCTCAAATATTATCTACCTTCATGTATTCCCAAAACCCACTATACATCCAGATTCTTATCCTCACACCGGAGTTGAATCGGGGGGCAATCCCTCGCATTCTCTTCCATTTTAGGTAGCAGCTGAAGACAGTTCTTGGCAGGCCGCAGGTTGTTCTTGCAATTCGAAGGAGATCTGGGCATAACAGTAATATTATATAATAAAATAAATGAAATATAATATACAATACCAAAAATGACAGTTGAGGTAGTCAAGTAAAAATTTAATTCGATTTCTGATTTATATAGATAAAAAGCGGTTTAAAAAAAAATAAAATCGAATCAAACTATTTTAAAAGAATTTGTTTGATCTGGTTTATTATACGTAATTGTTTGATTGCGGATTGAAATTTGGAGAAATCGATAATTTCGATTCGGTTTAGTTTGGACCCTCAAAACGGCCCAAACTAACCTATGATCACTCGTGTTTAGAAACAGTACATCAAATCAAAATCCTCTTCTCACCGTAATTAAAAAAATCCATTTTATTTCCTTAAAATACTTCATTGAGCATCAAGAATTTAAACTTAAAATGTAAATTTATTCATGTTCTTTAAAATGAGAACACAAAACTCATATCTTAAGTTTGAATGTACGGAATATATGAATTAGGTTTCTCGTCTATGTATCGTGGTACATCTCGAATTTTATTGTACGAGTGATGAAATGATCAGAATTAAAAATTATGATTAAAAATGAAATACTTTCTAACATAAAATTATAACTCGTCCACATAGTAGTATATAATTAAATTTACCTAGTTATCTCGTATTAGTGTCCAAAATCGATACACAGTCATAGGGTATTTATTGATTTTTTTTTAAATATGATGTTTCTTCTATAAATATGTATTTACTAAATTTAAAATAAATTATACGATACTCCACTTAAAAATTGGAATACTCATATCTCGTAGGTTTAAATGGCGAAAAATTTTAAATTATTTATATTCACAACTTTTCAATTAAAAAGTAAATGAATGAGTCTTCACCGAAAAATGGTAAAAGTAGCATTTGCTTTTATCTTTTCTTCAGGTATATTGCGTTATATTAAGTTCTAGTCTTATAAGTGTTTTCATCTTGATATGTGATCCATCTTATATAGTATTTTTTTTATTTTCGTATGTAAACTTTTTATTATTGAATAGACCGTGTCATACAAGGACAAGTACCACAACTGGTTTGTGAGACAAAATTATGCACATGATCTTATTGCCATAGATTTAAATATCATCAACACATTTTGGTGCATTATATAAAAGTGAAGTTAGAAGATCGTGATAAATAAGAGGTACAAAAAATGTATTACAAAGCGATCCTCCCAAAAAAATGAGTTAACTGATGTTTGTTGTACCCTTGAAAATTTATATTTAGAACTACAACTTTTTCTATTCTTTGACAGAAAAATTAGAGCATGAATTAGCATTTTAATTAGTTATCACTTGTTTAGTGAAATAAAATAACACATGTTGCATTTGCATTTTAACAAAAACATAAAAATTAATTTCTATACCTGAGAATAAAAATATATTTCGTATATCTTTCTAATTTAATATTTTTTGTCTATAATTTATTTTTTCAAAAAAAAAATTACCATTGTATTAAAAAGTGGATGAAGGCCTGAAATAACATTTTTTATATTGAAATGATCAAAATAACAATTATGGAAAAGAATGGCGGAAAATACCGGATTAAATATGCAGATATTTTGTTGGTAAATGTAAATATTTTGCATAAATTTATATAATATTAACTTGTACTTTTTATCTTCTATTAATGAATTCAATTATATTTATAAAAAGTGAGATTCTCGATTGAAGATCTGTTTAATTTCTACCATATAATGTTCTGAATTTGGAGTTTATAGCCCATGTTATTGGATAAATTTCGTAACAACGCGAAATCAGAGGTTTGCTGGAATAGTAGAGCAATTTATGTACGAGTGTTGTACGAGTGTGGCTATTTTTGAGATTAGGTTTATAAAAAATAAAGAGGCTGGACTTGGAAGGTGTCTCGATTTATCTCATATATCGGATCTCTTTACCAAGATGCATGTGTACCAATTTATATTAGATTAAGCCTACGCAATTCTGTAAAATTTTGGGCATATGTCTGAGAGAATTTAGGAATAAGTTTCATTAATTAGTGCTAATTACTCATTTTATTTGATTTAATCTTGGCGTTATGATATCTTCTTTGATTTATGTTGATACAAGAAGTATATTTACTTTATATGTGAAGGATAGACTTGTGAACTCATTTCTGAAGACAAATTTACATGGGCTTATTTGAACTACATAAATGGGACCAGTTGATAACTGTTTCTGAAGGCACACCATCAGTTATCCACATAAATGTTGAGTCCGATACAACTGCCCATAAAATTGAGCCTAATGTTCAAGGCGGAAGAAAAATATTATTGCATGGAAAACCAAATTTTAGATGGATCCGGATACATAGAAATTACTTATTTCCAAAGTCAAGAGTATTGGTTGGGGCCTAATTGTAATAAAAATACAACCCTAAATTTAATAGAACTACATGGACTTGATCCCTATAAATAAGAGTACGTAGGCACCTTGAGAGGGATCCATAAATCATTATTGATTAACCTACTCTCAAGAGCAGTCCCAAAAATCCTAAAACTCTAATTATATTCATATATTTACATCTTTATTCTTATTATCTCTATCCGAATACCTGAAAATAAATTTAATCTTGAAGCTTAGTCCTTGACGAAAATTGGATTCAACATTTGGCGCCGTCTGTGGGAATCATTTAGAGAAAAAAGAAGAAGATTCATCTCAATTAAAGAAGTCACCGATGGCCCGTCAAACATCTTACCATACTTATATTCATACATACAATACATTCAGCAACCTAATCATCGGTGGAACCTCTCACGATGGAAAATCCACCGCCACTCGAATCATCATCGACAATGAGGGCCGCAAAATTCATCAGGGAAATACTTCTTATGCGGGTCATCATCAAGTTAAATATCAGCCTCATATTACAGATGCAATAAGTATCATCATGGCGATAAGAGACAAATCTAACACTCAAAAGAAAAGTGAAAATACAAAAACAAGGATCGCAAGTTTGGAACAAGAAATCAATAATGCATCGGGTGACGCAGAGCGGGAGGCATCAAGAGTAAAACATTGTGAGGCTGAAAGGTTTCGTCATGAAGAAATTCAGAGAAAAATTAGGGAGTTGGAAGATCGTGAACACAAACTTGCCAATGAATGACGCCGACTTTGAAGGAACTTAAGCAGAGAAACACCCTCATGTGGTCAGACACATAACCAACGATTACCTTCAGGAAACCGATCACCAATGAGAAGAAGATCTAGAACAATTGATCGACAACCAAAAGTAACTGGTGGACCGCATGGAGGATCACCGCCTCGTGGAGGTAATTTACCCCTTGATGATGATCGTAGAATTAATTGCAGATGAAATCATGAAGGTCATGACAACATGCGTCGTAATAATAATATAGGTCATGGAAGTAACAGCAATGGTTAATAAAAAGACGATGATGATTATCATCGGCATGATGATTACCACATGAGAAACAATAATGACGGTCACCATAAGAATATGTATGATGATGATGACAGGGCCAATAATCACAACAAACATGATGAAACAACCCTTATGCGAGTGCAATTGGAAAATTTGGAAAGAAAGAGCCGATAAACTATGATGAACAAAGGACCATTTTAAAATTCTGAGCAAGCTACAGTCGGAAACTTGCAGAGTCAAGAGAAAGAATATACCAACTCATATAATCTGATGAATTATTATTCGTAGATTATTATTGGCATCATCATCATCGGATAAGTTTGAATAAATTAATATTGATAAGCTAATATCTTGTCTATTTTATTAGGATGTATCGACTACTATTCATTTAGATTTTTTTTATCGTTGAAGATTTTATATTAGCTATTTGTTAATAAAATTTCAGTTTCTTTCATAAAGTGACATATATGTTCAATTTTTTGATATAATTTAGCTCAGTGGTTTGATTTTGTTTCGAATACAAGTCATTTGGGATTGAAAAACTTATCCAACACAAACAAGTGTTCAACGAAGGTCACCGGGGGCAACGAATTCGACATACTCCCAAATAAGTGATCAATCATCAAACACTTGGGGGCATCAATCTGATCTAATCCTAACCTTGTGACCTATCGACAATTAATTGGGGACGAATAATTTGACAAGGTCCCGAATTATGATCTATCGACACTCACAAAACTTGTGACCTATCGATAATCAGTTGGGGGCAAAAATTCGATCAAATCCCGACTTATGATATATCGACACTCACAAGAATCTCGACCCGTCGGAAATCAACCAGGGACAATGGTTAAACCAATTCCCAACTTATAATTTACCGACACTCACCTGAGGACAAGAGAATCCTCTATACTACACTAGTGATATATCCCTTCAAAATTAAAACAATAAATCACTTAGGAAAGAGGATATGTCGGGCCATATATATATGATTCAGTTCGAAGCTATGATGATCGAACTGCCAACTTGACATGTTGGGAGATGATAAAGTGATGATCTACAGTTTTTTAGAATTAACAATTTTATAGATCATAAGGTCAATATGAAATTATCTCATCAGCGCACAATCCAAGTTATATGTGTTCAATACAAAATTTCGGGGATTCGAAGTATAGGATGAACCCGAAAACAGTGTCCAATATTGTGATGATTCAAAGCCACCCAAAAATTCAATGAAACGTGCAATGATCTCTTAACTATTGGATCATATATGATGATAGAAAACAGATCCAAAAGTGCTCGATCCGATGCAAACATAATAAAGATTATGAAGCAAACACTTGGAAGAATTTCAGAGAATTTAAGGCACCAAAGAAAATGTTATCTCATGGGCCTCATGAAGAGTAATAAAAGAGCTCATTTCTTCCCTAATATTGTAAAGTTCACATCGACAATTATTTATTTTAGTTCTTTTTAAGAAGAATACAGTCCAACTCTGTAAAAATTGCATTTGCAACAACTATAATTGTAATATATAAAATTATAAGACTGGCATGACATATCTATTAGAGACACTTCAACTTTACATGAACTAATGTGTAACTGATAACAGAGAGAAGAAGTATGAATGAGTCGCTTCCAATGACAAAATTACGAAGGATCCCCCCTATGCAAAAAAATAATAAAAATATTAGTGATGTTTGAAATTACAAAATTCAAAAAAAATATGTGATCAGATTTATTCAAAGAAAAATATCTCTTCGACCACCACTCAAGATTCTACAGTTTCAAGAAAAACCGGTATCCGAAAATCATTATTGATTAACTTACTCTAAAGAGCAGTCCCAAAAATCCTAAAACCCTACTTGTGTTCATAAATTTACATCTTTATTCATATTATCTCTATCCGAATACCCAAAAATAAATTTAATCTTCGAGCTTAGCCCTTGACGAAAATCGTCTTCAACAATTTAAAAGATATCGTTTCGGGATATTGTCAGTGAGTTATTCTTAAGATTGATTCTTTTCTCATTTTGGGGAGATGATAAAACTTGGGCATTAAGTTATAATATTAAATCAAAATTAATTATTGTTATATATTAGAAATTTGGAGATATTAGGCCATGCCAAAATGTGGCATAACAACTAGCCCCTAGTTCCTCAGTGTAGTTTGCTGCAGTGGAGAACTAAAAATTCTTCGATCTTCCAAATTTCCCGAGTCACTGGAAAAAACTAAAAATAGTAGATCATTATACCACATGGAGCACTACAGTGCTCATAATTCGTATGGGAGTGCAAGTATAAGAGAGCTAATATAGGATATATATTTTCCAAGGTTTCAAAGGTACAAGTATAAATAATATCTTTTGAAAATTCACGGTGGTCTTTATTGTCAAGTTAGGACCTTGGTGTTTTGTATATAGCCTGAATTGGCATATACACTGTTCAAGTATCATTGACTCCTCATAAGGATGTGTCTTCGTTCAGTCTTGAGCCCCTAATTTGGTTGGTGGGGCCTTTAATGAAGTAAAATATCCCAGACTCCCTTTCGAGAGTAGTACCTTTGAATAATTCAGATGTTCGCTGACTTCTTTACTTAATTGTGTAGCTTTGAAGGACTTATAGTTTGCCCAGGCTACCCTACTTGATTATTTCAGTTTCCAAGTTTGAAATATTTTTTATATTTACGTATTATCACGACATTATATGAAAATTATTTTGAACGCAATCCAAACACAAAAATAAATATGGCATTTTAAAAATATCACGATATTTTTTTCTAAATGATGTTTTCGTAAATTAATTTTCTTCAAAATTATGTGTCTCGCATATATATAAGATGCAGCTTGTACGATCTTCTAAATATTCATAATTATTTAAAATATATATCTCGTACGATATTTTCAAAATATACATGTCTCCCTGAATAAGGGTTCTACACTAGTGTTACAACCACAATGATATATTATTCGTATAAATTAATATTTTTAATATAAAAATATTTAAAAACATATTATGTGTGCATGCTTGACCTAATATAATTAATTTTGCAGAAATATTAAAAATGAGAAAGATAAAAAATCTTATCTTTCTTTATTCATTTTCTGCCGAGTCGTAGTTTTTGAAAGCTTCATTTTTTCGTTTCCCCTCAGTTGCCCTGCATGAGCTTCTTTCTTCGACTCTTTTACTATTAAACAAACCTCACCAATGAATTCACCTCTTGCAAATCAGCGGACCATGTGTGTAATTTTATTTTGCCCACGTGCATCAGAACATTAGCTAGCCTATTTGTTAATGTACTTCTTTAACGTTTATTGTACGTTGGTTTCTTGTAGAAACTTTAACGTACAGTAACCAACTCCGTAGTTGTTTGGCCGTATAAAAAACCTTTGCCGTTAACAATTTTTTTAACCCTATAAATTGACAAAAACCCAAAATCCCTTTTGATTGATTCCTATAAATTGTAGACTCTATATGCTTTTCCAACAGCATATTCAATAAAAATGACTTCATCTGATTTGACATCAAACTTCCCATGCTGATCAGTTTGATTCCTTAAGATATAACATTTACGGCCAAAGACATTAAGAAAGTTCAGTGTTGGCTTCCTATTCTTGAACTATTGGTAGGGTGTCATGCATTTTGCTTGATTAACCAAAGAAATATTCTGAGTGTAACATGCGGTATTTACAGCTTCATCCCAAAAATATGTTGGTAACTTTGATTCTTCTAGCATTGTCCTTGCAGCATCAATAAGAGATCTGTTTTTCCTTTCCACAACACCATTTTATTGAGGGGTTCTTGCAGCAGAGAATTCATGCATGATCACATTCTCTTCACAAAATGATCTCATCACAGAGTTCTTGAACTCGGTTCCATTATCATTCCTGATTCTTCTTACTTTGAAATCAGGATGATTGTTGACTTGTGTTATGTGATTGATGATGATTTCACTAGCTTCATCTTTGGACTTGAGAAAATATGTCCAAGAGAAATTTGAGAAATCATCCAAAATTACTAGACATTACCTTTTCTTTGAGATTGAAAATATGTTTACTGGTCCAAATAAGTCCATGTGCAGTAATTGTAGAGGTTCTTCAATTGTTGAATCAAGCTTCTTTATGAATGATGCTTTGATCTGTTTTCCTTTCTGACATGCATCACACAGTCCATCCTTTTAGAATTCCACTTGAGGAATACCTCTTACCAAATCTTTCCTGACTAGCTCATTCATAGTCTTGAAGTTAAGGTGGGACAACTTCTGGTACCATAGCCAGCTTTCATCTTGACTTGCCTTGCTAAATAGACAAGTGACAGATTCTGCATTTGATGAGTTGAAATCAGCTAGATACACATTCCCTTTTCCCACTCCAGTGAGAACCACTTTGTTGCTTCTCTTGTTGGTCATAACACAGGCTTCAGAATTAAATATTACTGAGTTGCCCTTTGTCACAAAGCTGGCTGATACTCAAAAAATTGTGCTTGAGTCTATCCACTAGGGCAACCTCTTCAATGATGATATTATCCTTTGAAATCAAGCTGTATCCCACAATATAACCCTTGTTGTCATCTCCAAAAGTGATACTTGGGTCAGCTCTCTCATTGAACTCTGTGAGCAGGGTGGAATCTCCAGTCATGTGCCTTGAGCACCCACTGTCTAAATAGCAAAGATTCTTTTTGTTTCCCTGCACACAACAAAATCAAATCAAGTTGATTTTGGTACCCAAGTTTCCTTAGGTCCTGTTTTGTTAGTCTTTTTCTTAGGTTTCTTAGGTTTTTCTTCATTTGACTTAGGCATTTCAGATTCATCCTTAGTCAATTATATAGAACCCTTAAAACCATTCATCATTGCAGAATTACCATGCACATGATGATTAACATGACGAGGCATATTTTGTGCAAACATGTTATTCCAGTAAGGCATGCTAAATGGCATTTGTGGCATACTAAATGCATCATAGTAAGGATTTTGTGCAAATGGTATATTAGCAGAGTGTGCATTCAAATTATATGCAGGCATAACATTAACAAGTATTTTAATCATGCTGGGAAATGAAGGAGGTGCAGGCATGGGAGCAGGAATAATAAGTTTGCAATTAACAGACAAATGATTAACACTACCACACTTAACACAAATTTTCTTGGTGCATATTTATCAGGTGTGTAGTTGTTATGTTTGTTAATTCCTACTTTTCCATTTCTATTATTTTTCCTTTTAGACTTTGTTCTCACTTCAATTTTCTCCAATCTGTCATTTAATTGCTTAATGGACAGATGCCCTACATCGACTCTCTTGTTTTGTTTCACTTGACTTGTTTCTACTGGAACAAAGTTCTTAGAAACTGATTCATATTTATTATTCAATTTAGCTAGCTTAACTTTGCTAACTGGTTTACTTGCACTCAACGGATGTGGCTCATTGTCTTTCGACAGATAATTTTTTTGATTATTCTACAGATAATTTTCATCATCCGTCGAATCCACATCCGTTGAAAGTCCTTCAACCAGATTGAGATTAAGCTTCTCCTTGTTTTTTTTCCAGGCTGTATCACAAAAAGATTCTATACCTTTAACTTTAGTAATTTGAGCATGGACATCTCTAGATGATTTCCATGCCTTAATTACTTCATGTTCTCTTTCAAGATGCTTTCTTAAAATCTCCTCTTTCTTTAGGAATTCAGTCAATTTATCTTTAGCAATCTTGCTTTCTATTTTCAGTTTTTCAAACGCAACAAATTGAGTTTCTAAGACAATGTTTCTTTCACTTAAAACCATATTGTTCTCTTTAATATTAGTGTTTTATTTAGTGAGAGACTTAAGTGTAACTCGCATATGGTATAATTCAGTAGACATGTAATTTATGGTATCATTACACTCAGCTTTAGATAAATGTGCTAGATTAGTGGTGATTACCTGATTACTGGATGAACTGACTTATGTTTCATCTGATTTGGCCATAAGTGCTAGATTGACATAGCTTGTATCATCATCCTCTTCTAGTCCATCTGCAGCCCAGTCATTTTCTTGTGTGATGAAAGCCCTTTCCTTTTGCTTGAGCAACTCAAAGTATTTCTATTTATAATCAGCAGACTCAAACTTCTTTTTTCCAGAATCATGCTTTCTGCATTCATTAGCAAAATGACCTGCTAAGCCACACTTGAAACACTTGAATTTAGACTTGTCAACCATGTTTCTGTTTGACTTAGCTGCTCCAAAATTCTTCTTGAATTTGAGCTTGGCAAATCTCCTGGATAGAAAAACAAGATGCTCATCTATGTCATCCATGTCATCCTGACTAAGATTGTCTTCATGTTCAGCTACTAACCCTTTTCCCTAGTCTTCACAAACTCTATGGTTTGGTGCAGATTCAATAGCTTCAACCTTTGTCTCCTTCTCCTTTTCTTTCTCAGCAACCAATGCAATGGATCCTCCCTTCTTTCTTCCTTTCCCCATCTTCTCATCTTGCTCTATTTCAAGCTCATAAGTCTTTAGAATCCCATATAATCTATCCAAGGTGAATTCCTTGTAATCTTGAGAATTTCTCAATGAGACTGTCATAGGCTTCCATTCCTTTATCTAAGGAATTTGAGGTTTGAGTGTTTTGTTTGATAGATCCTTCCATGAAGTTTTAGAGCATTCAGTAATTTTTTAAATCTACTGAAAATGTCAGTGAGTGACTCACTTTCTTCACTGTGGAAATGCTCATATTGCTGAATCAAGAGTTATATTTTATTTTCCCTTACCTGCTCAGTCCCATCACATATAACTTGAATTGTATCCCAGACATCCTTAGCAGTTTTGCATTTTATGATGTTGTCAAACATGTCACCATCAACACAATTGAACAATATGTTCATGGCCTTTTTATCCTTATGAACTTGTTCAATATCAGGATCAGACCATTCTGCTCTAGGCTTAGGGACAGATGGTTCATTTCCTGTAGCAGTTCTCATAGGGACATGTGGACCTTTCTCAGTGCAGTCCACATATGCTTCATCTTGAGATAGGAGATGCAGGTGCATCTTCACCTTCCAGTGGTGATAATTATCTTTGTCCAGAAATGAAATCTTTACTCCAATATCTTTTTTGCTCATCTTGTTAGTTGTTGTGATCTTTAAACTCTTAGTTCTTCAAGAGCTTGCTCTGATACCAATTGTAATTCCCAAACAATCTAAACAAGAATTACAGAAGGGGGGTTGAATATAATTCTGGCTTCTTTTAAGAATGATTCTTCTACAAATAAATAATTGTGTTTGATTTGCAATGGTGCGGAATAACAATATAACATAAATCAAATCACAAAGCAATTAAATACAAGTATTTAAAAACTTTCTGGTGGATTGAACTTTTCCACCAGAAATATATTAAGTAGAGAACTATGTGATACAAGTAGTACACAGCTGCTTATAAGTTGAACAACAAGAACTACAGAGAAATTCTTTACAGATTTTGCTTTATCTATTCCTCTAGTTTTTGCTTACTAACTTGGATACTATTCAACTTGCTACCCTTGGTTTATATATCACCAAGTTACATGATAAAAATACAAACTGCATCTAGTCTAACTTCATGCTGCTACACTTTTCTTTCCAGCATCTTTAAATATCATCTGTTTAGCATGGAAATAGAAATGCTTCTTTGTTCTCTAAACCTTTCAAACAGGCTGCCACATTCCATTTGCAAACAACCAACGCATGTGACTGTCAAGTCACTATCAACAGCTCTTTTGAATTTGAACATCCGTTGGAACTTTGACTGATCATCCGTTGAAACTCAGGTTGATCATCCGTCGATACATATGTTGATCATCCGTTGAAGCTTTGTAAATCATTCGTTGAGACTATCTTTTTGGCAGTTAACTCTACTTCATTTACACAAGATTACAAGGCATCTAATATTTAAAATTAACCATCCTATCTTGTATATCAATCTAGTAGTTAACGTGACTTGAACAATCTACAACATCTAGTTCACTAAGCTATCCAAGTATGCAGAAATGTGCTACTAGTCTTATTGTACATAAGCTACTCTTTCAACGGATGTTAAAAATGATCATCCGTTGAAAGCTACAATTTTACTTAACCAAAATCTACTAAGTGTTTTATTCAAGTTATCATCAAGTACACAACATATTTCTAACACATGTATTTTCGAACCTAAATTTTTTTTGCAGAAAACACCTCATAGCGTTCATGGGGCTCCACGAATATAGGACTATAGTTTGATGTGGATGTGGACATTTTTCGGTAAAAGAGCAATATTAGTATCAGTCAAATGATCCTCAAACCGAGCGCCGGAAAATAATTCTTGACCACCTGCACTACGTAGTCTCCTACTATATTCCAGATTTTTTGGTAGAACCCTGGACTCATCCGGTCTGGTCCATGGGATTTATCAGGATGCATATGGAATGAGGCTAACTTCACCTCGTTGTTCTCAATTGGATGTAACAACTCATCATTTTGTTCTGCTGTAATCCTGCTAGACATACAACCAATGACTCTTACCCATTCTATTTCAATTGTTTTGAACAAGTATGAATAATATTCGACCATCACCTCTTTCAGACCTGTATACCAGTCTACCACTTGTCCATCATTGTTCTGCAAGTTGTTTACTTGATAAACTTTCCTTTGTGCAATATAGTGGCTGTTTGGGAAACCTTAAAATAAGTAACTTATGACTTAAAATGAATAAGTGTTAAATAAGTGATAAGTTGATAAATACTTATAAGTTTTATAAGTGTTTGGATAAACTTACTTATAAGTCAGATTTTTTTACTTAAATGGATTAAAATAAATAATTATTAAATACAATTATCTTAATTCATGAATTTTAAATTAAAAAATATTTTAAAATTTTATTTTAAACTCAATTTTTTTAAAAAAAAGTGAAAAAATACAAATAAGTTGGAAAAAAGTACGTCACTGCTAACATTCAACTTATCAGCTTGTAAGTTGTAAATTTAACTTATAAGTTGGGTCGACAAACACTCGTCGATAAGTTGTTGCGGACTTATAAGCCAATAAGTTGGCTTATTAGAATCCCCAAACAGACCCATAGTCTATAAAATAGCTTCGAAGGTGTTGGCTAATAGACTCAAAACTTTTATTGACAAGGTAATATCGAATACCCAAAGTGCATTTATTTTTAGTCGATTAATTACAAATAATATCATGATATTTTATGAAGGTATGCATTACATGAAGAGGAAGATGCGGGGAGAAAACTAATTGGATCGCGCTTAAACTTGATACGAGTAAAGCGTATGACCGTATAGAATGGAGTCTTTGTTAGGACGAAAACACGCGCTAATATTCACGCAAGTATACACGATCGCAAGTAATATAGAATTAATTCTAGTTCGTTCCCACAGAGACTTATTTAGGTTAATTTCAATCAATGCACTTATGCAATAATGGTATGGTTATTATTCAATGCTAAGACGAATAACAAATTGGTTTTGTTCATAACTAAGATTATTAACTAACATGCAATTAACTAAGAGATTAAAAGGTTGATTACTTATATATAACACAAACATGGGATTGTAAATTTATTACTACTTCATTAAATAGCCTATTTGTTCTTAACCTTAACATGCAATGGTGATGACACTAATCAGATAACACGAAACTAGTAAACGCCAAATTTTGTTGTACGAATACCCTACTACCAGACATCCACAAAAGAGATAGAAGCTGGATAGACACCAATTATATTGAGACCCTATATGTCTATAGAATTTGACAACATAACGGTTTAACGAACAAGTTATCTATCGTGATTACATAGGGAAAGTAAGATGGTTAAAATTACCTACGAATCATGCATATCAAATACATGAACCTATGCTAGCATGGCAAGTTCTAAATCTCTAAATTCACTGTCGCTTCATTAGAGATTAACACGTTATTTTATAAGTTCGCGACGCTCATAAGACGAATAAGCACAACCAATAATATGATATCATACAATCACCACACACTAAGGTATCAAAACATATTAACTACTAAAATCTATAAGTAATCCGCTAGAAGCCCACGATAACGATTAACCCATAACCGAACTCATCATCGCCGTGGATTCCGATGAAAGCATGGTATAATAAACTAGGACTTTATAAAACTGAATAAATAAACAAAGTACGTTAAACAAGAGTATGGGTTCAACAAAATAAGAAATGAGCATCCAAGATTACAACTTAGAACAAAGAATCACAAGAATAAACTAGATCCTTTTCGCCTTAGTTGAATTTGTGCTATAGGTATTCTCGTTGTCTTCTCATTAAGCTCTGTTCTGAAAAACGTCTTTAAGTTATCTTTATATAGCAGCCCAATCAGAAGAGAAGTCCAGAAAATCACTCTTGTACTTGAAACATGATTCTGAATTCTCGATCCGGCGCGGGTGCGCGCTTCACCAGCGCGGGCGTGCTGATATTCTGCTTCTATCGCGCGGTCACGCGCTAATACAGCGCGGGCGCGCTGACCTTCTAGAAAAAGTGCTTCTGCTTGTTTTTCTGGCTAGTTTGAGATGGCGATCCACAAGCTTTTATTCAAGACACCTTCCTAACACCATTTTAGCATCTTTGCAATGCTAAACCTCCTTGATCCCTTATTTATGCCTGAAATGCAAAAACACTACAAAACACATCAAAAACACAAATAACTTGAGTACAAAACATCAATCCAAACTTTTATAGAGCATTCTAAGTGGACATAAATGCCACTTAACAGTCTTTTCCGGGCATTGCTTAATAAAATAGGGTTTGGGGCTCCAATGGTTGAGTTGTTTATGGCTTAACAAAGTATAAAATTGAACATGCTGGTAAAGAATTTGGCAACATAGCCTTGGGAAATGGTCTTTAGCAGGGTAATCCGATGTCGTCGTACTTATTTATAATATGCACAAAAGATTTCACTTCTCTTATTAGTGAGCATGAAAGGAGGAAGTTAATTACTGGTATTCTAGTAACAATGGGCACCGTCTTTATTTCATGTGTTCTTCGCAGATTACTCATACATATATTGTAAAGTGGATACAAAGTGTTCAAATCATATTGTAGATATGCTGACAACTTTTGAGAAAGCATCGGGGCTGAAAATAAATTGAGATAAATTATCTATATTTTTCAATAAAAACACGAACTCTAATGTAAAGAAGGAGGTCTGCAGTGTTTTGGGGTTTTAGGAAGCAGGTGATGATACTCAATATCCTGGATTACCAAATATAGTGGGGAGAAAGAAGTCATATATATAAGGCTACATTAAAGATCGTATACAAGGAAGGGTTCGGGGATGGGATAAAAAACTTATTTATGAGGATGATAAAGAAATTTTGTTAAAGACAATAGCACAAAATCTTCAAAAATATATTACGAGTGTGTTTTTACTCCCACTAAATCTGTGCAAGGATTTAGAGCAACTGATGTGTAAGTTTTGGTGAAGGTCTTCGAGTAATAAGGATAACAGTACTTTCTTGAAGGCAACAAAAGGAAATAACCCTAGATTTATCTTAAATAGTATTTTTGAATCTCAAGATCTCCTAAAAAGGAATGGCGAGAAGGGTAGGCTCAGGCCTAAACGTGAACATTCTACATGAGTCTTGGCTCTCAAATGAAGAAGACCAATATGTTCATTCTAATAGAATCTAACAATTCTATAAACATATAATTCTCTAAAATAGAGACAAGGACTATAATCATCATATCTAATTTTATCGAGATTAAACCGAAAGCGGAAGCGTACCTGAATCCATATGGCGATAATCGTAACGGTATCTGAATCTGTATAGTGTCCTTGATTATTGTCTTCCTCAACCAAGTACTCCTTAGGGATTCTCAAATAGCTCTCTCTGATGGGTAGAAGATAAGCCGTTACGTGTACTTGATATATTGGGGACTATAACCCTTTTATATACCACCTAATTAAATCTCCCACTATAATTTAATTGGGCCTGGTATTTGGTATCCACTTATTAGGT
The DNA here is from genome assembly GCF_009905375.1 of Apium graveolens. Taxonomy (NCBI): domain Eukaryota; kingdom Viridiplantae; phylum Streptophyta; class Magnoliopsida; order Apiales; family Apiaceae; genus Apium; species Apium graveolens. The sequence goes on from NC_133655.1 coordinate 11,492,432, forward strand.
CCATACAATAAATTAAAATCTAATTGGGTTTCTTATTTGATCACTTAATTTAACCCAATATAATAAATAGCAAATATAATTGATATATTCATATGTAGCCCATAAAATAATAATAATTATTATTAAAATAATAATAACAATCTCTCACTTAGGCTTCATATAAATCCAGAATCAATTATATAAAACTTTAGTGCGCAACTTTATGCTATTTATCGCCCTTAGATTTTACCAAAACAATTCGGTCTGTCTACTTCATATGCATGAGCTTCTGGCGGCATTCGTCACAAACTTCACGTGACTAAACCTTCCACGGTCACCACACAAATATATTCAACGACATGAATCAATGTATGGAGAAGTGGCATGGAAATTACATATAATGTGATCTATATAATGTCTAGTTCCAACTAGTCCTTAGTCAATCTCTAATGAGATTGATTCCAATTTTCCCAACTCAATGTTAAACAACAATAAGAAAATTGAAAAAAGTAGAGTGACATTTAATAAAATTCCATCAGCTGTATTCTGCAGAACATAAACAACTCAATGTTTATTACATAAAATACCAAAATACAAACTCCCACTAAACCAGAGTATCACATAAGGTAACACCCATATGAGCAGTATGCTCGTGAAAAACCTTAGGTGTTAACGCCTTAGTGAGCGGATCCGTAATCATGGAGTTAGTGCCAATGTGTTCTATTGAAATCTGTCCACTCTGGATCTTTTCTTTAACAACTAGGAACTTAATATCTATATGTTTTGCATATGTAGTGCTCCTGTTGTTGTTTGAATACTCCACTGCTGATTTGTTATCACAAAATATCTTTAATGGCCTTTCAATACCATCAAGGATACGCAAACCAGTGACAAAGTTCACAGCCATAAAGCTTGATTGGATGCCACAAAACATGCTATATATTCTGCAGCCATGATGGATGAAGCTATGAGCGTCTGTTTGGTAGACCTCCATGAAATCGCTCCACCAGCAAGTAGATATACATAGCCCGAAGTAGATTTTCTTTCATCTTTGAATCCCCCAAAGTCAGAATCTGAATATCCAATAATTTTTAGATGATCTGATTTTTTGTATGTGAGCATGTAGTCTTTTATTTTCTTCAAATACCGTAAGACTCATTTCATTGCTTTCCATTGCTCCATTCCCGGATTACTCAAATATCTTCCCAACATTCCAATAATGAATGCTATGTCAGGACGAGTACAAACTTGAGCATACATTAGGCTTCCCACCGCCGATGCATATGGTATCCTTTGCATTTTCCTTATCTCAAGTTCATTCTTGGGACACTGTTTGAGACTAAATTTGTCTCCCTTAGACATGGGTGTATCCATTGGTGCACAATCTTTCATGCCATACCTTTCCAGGATCTTTTCGATATAGCTCTTTTGTGACAATCCAAGAATACCTCGAGAGCGATCTCGATGTATCTGAATTCCTAATACAAAAGAGACGTTACCAAGATCCTTCATCTCAAATTGATTAGTGAGAAATTTCTTGGTATCGTGCAATAAGCCTATATCATTAGTAGCAAGTAAGATGTCACCAACGTATAAGAGAAGAAAGATATATTTGCTCCCACTGAACTTGTGATATACACAATGTTCCACCAAGTTCACTTCGAAACCATATGATGTGATTATATGATGAAATTTGTGATACCATTCACGAGAAGCTTGCCTGAGACCATATATGGAATTCTTTAATTTTCAAACCACAGTCTTTGGATCTCCAATGACAAAGTATTCTGGTTGCACCATATAAATTGTCTCGCCAATGTTTCCATTGAGAAACGCCGTTTTTACATCCATCTGATGTAGCTCTAGATCATAATGAGCCACAAGTGCCAAAAAAATTCTAAATGACTCTTTTGTGGAAACCGGAGAGAAAGTTTTATTGTAGTCGATACCTTTCTTTTGAGTGAATCCTTTAGCGACTAGACGAGCCTTATATCTTTCGATGTTACCACTCAAATCCCTTTTGGTTTTAAATACCCATTTGCAACCAATAGGTTTTGAGCCTTTAGGCAACTCGACAAGATCCCAAACGTCATTGTCTTTCATAGATTGCATCTCTTCATTCATGACACCAATCCACTTTTGAGAGTTAAGACTCTGCATGGCTTGTTGAAGATTTAAAGGATCATATTCCCCAATGCCAGTTCCATTTTCATGTTCTTGTAGAAAAATAACATAATCATTTGGAATTGCGCTCTTTCGCTCTCTAGTGGATGTCCTTAGTGGCACTTCTTATGATTCATGAGGTTGTTGAGTTTGCTCAATTAGTTCCTCATGGGGAATTTCCGTGTTGTCTTGAACCGGAGGGCCTTGAACAATGATAGGTATCATAATCTGATCATTACTCTCGACAGAGTCATAAATATGATCATGACTATCTTCTTCAAAGACAATACTTTTACCTATATCTTCCCTCCCAAAATTAACATCCTCAAAAAATCTTGCATTATCAGTATCAAAGAAGGATCTAGTAGCGGGATCATAAAATTTAAATCCGCGAGTACATTCTGGATACCCAACAAAATATCAACTAACCGTCCTAGAGTCCAGTTTATTTTCATTTGGCCTATATGGCCTTGCCTCAGCTGGACAACCCCAAACATGTAAATGCTTAATACTAAGTGTTTTCTTAGTCCAAAGTTTGTAAAGAGTTTCGGCCTCTGCTTTAGTTGGAACCCGGTTAAGGATATAAATTGTAGTCTTTAGTGCATCTCCCCAAAGTGATTCAGGCAAGGAAAAATGACTTATCATACTTCTCACCATATCTTTAAGAGTACGATTTGGCCTCTCAGTAACATCATTCATATTTGGTTTTCCTGGCACAGAATACTGAGGGACAATTCCACACTCCTTTAGGAAGTTAGGAAAGGGTCCTGGACGTTGCTCACCTGATCCTTCATATCTACCGTAGTATTCACCACCACGACCAGATCTGACAGCTTTAATACTACTGTTTAGTTGAAATTCAACTTCAGCTTTATACTCTTTAAACACGTCCAGAGCTTGTGACTTCTCATGTATCAAGTATAGGTAACCATACCTAGAGTAATCATCTATGAACGTGATAAAATACCATTGACCGTTCCAAGAGGCCGTAGGGAATGGTCCACATATATCGGTATGAATCAGTTCCAAGACACTCGTAGCTCTATTGGCACCTAACTTTCTCGAGTTTGTTTGTTTTCCCTTAATACATTCAACACAGACTTGAAAGTCTTTTAAATCTAAGGGATCAAGAATTCTATCATTCACAAGCCTCTGAATTCTCTGTTTAGAGATATGACCTAATCGTTTGTGCCACAACATAGCAGAATTCTCAGTTAACTTACATTTTATACCTCTTGCACTTGAGTGTAAAATTTCATTATTAAAAGCAACAATATTAAGCATATAAAGATTATCAATCAAAGAACCAGTGGCAACCACATTTGAATTTAAATAAAAACATACTTTATTATTTCCAAAAGAACAAGTGTAGCCATATTTGTCCAAATAAGAAATAGAAATAAGATTCCGTCTAAAAGACTGTGCAACAAATGTCTCAAATAAATCCAAATAAACACCAGTTTTTAATAATAATCTAAATTTTCCAACGGCTTCAACTGAAACTTTATTACCGTCGCCCACATAGATGAATCTTTCGGCATCAATTGGCGGTCGGCTCCACAGGCAACCCTGCATAGATACACTTATATGAGTAGTAGCACCAAAATCTACCCACCAAGTATCCTTAGGTACAAAAGCCAAATTAACTTCAGAACAAACAAAGACAGAAGTCTTACCCTTCTTCACACGCCAACCAGCATATTTGGAACACTCTTTCTTCATGTGTCCAGCCTTCTTACAAAAGTAGCAGGTTGTTCCCTTATCCTGCTTCTCTTGCAACTGATGCTTGGGTTTTTCACTTGCAATATCCTTACCTCTCTTTCTTTTCTTATCATGAGAGCTTGATGCCAAGTGAGCACTCTCAGTCTTCTCTAGCAAAACCCTCACTTCCTCTTGCACACAGTGTGAAATGAGCTTATTAAGAGTCCATTTTTCCTTTTGAGTATTATAACTCACCACAAAGTGTCCAAACTGAGGAGGCAGAGAAATAAGAACCAAGTGAACAAGTAACTCATCCGAAAGTTCAAACTTGAGTTCCTTGAGTTTGCCAGCAAGACTAGACATCCCAATGATGTACTCCCTTATGATCCCCTTTCCTTTATACTTCATGGTCACGAGTTTTGACAGAAGATTACACATTTCTGCTTTCTCATTCTTAGCAAAATATTGCTCAATCTCGGAGATGAACTTCTTGGCACTTGTACTCTCTGCAATAGAGCCCCGAAAGCCAGTTGGAATCGTTCACTTCATGATCGCCAGACACATGCGATTAGAGCGTTCCCATTTCTCAATTTGATCCATTTTGGGATCATCCGTAGTGGGAACTGGTTGCTCTTTCCTTAGCGCAAGGTTAAGATCCATACACCCAAGAACGATTTCAACATTCTCTTTCCACGTGACATAGTTTGTTCCATTCAACATTGGAATCATGTTCAACTAAGCGGAAGCAGAATTAACACTAGCAGTAACTGAAATAGAAAACAAATATACGACATATGCTCCAAACTAGTATATACAATAATGTGATAAATTTTAAATATTGGCAACACCATCACAAGATACCTAGCGCAACATTAAATTTTAGTCTTTTGACAGAAAATTTAATTTGTAATTGGTACTCTCCACGCAATAATCAAGTATTAACAATTTATTTCTGTCAAATAATATGCCTTTCTTTGGACCGACTTATTATTCACATGAAAAACTTAATATTGTTACATACTTATTATCACAAGAATATATTAATTTTGTCCAAACGTTACCTTCCTTTGGGCCGAATTTTTTTGCATAAAATTAAATATTCTATCGTCGTAATAATAATTTTAAATTAATTAATCTACACAAAAGAGGTCACTTTGGAGACATATTGCTTCAATCAATTAACTTAAAATTATATGACCACCTAAATTAATAGGTTAATAATAATTTTTCAATAAAAAAATAACTCACAAATATAATATATTTTTACTAACTAAAATATGTAAACGCAAGATCCTAGTACATCTAAGTTGCCACGACTATCCGGATACTACTCATGAATTTCATGTACCACTATAAAAAAATATTACAATTACATAAACTAAAACTATGAATACGTTCACATAGTTAACCGGAGTCACTACTAGAAAAATGCCCTTAGACATCGGTTATAAACCGATGTCTTTTTTTTAAAAAAAACTGATGTCTTCGCATGTGTAGAGAAAGGTAGGGGTCTTTAACATCGGTTTTTAGCCGATGTTAAAGATGTACACAGACATCTGTTTTTTTAGCAAACTGATGTATAATTAGCCCTTTTCTTGAATAAAATGTTAAAACTAGATTGTCAAAAATGGTATTTAGGAGGTTAAATAGCACTTTAAGCATATAACAGGGAAGCACTTTTAATTGATAGACATCAGATTCTTAAATAAATCGATGTCTTAGTCCGTATTTTACATCGGTTCATTTGCTAAACCGATGTTAGACATGTATTATAATATCAGTTTTGTTTGAGGAAGCGATGTGAAAATTCTACTTTAACATCGGTTTTCTTTCGTTTTACTTTTATATACTTGCACAAAGCGATGTGTTTTAACATTGTAGACATCGTTTTCTTTCCAATAATTCAATTTGTTTTGTTGGTTTAGACATCGTTTTTAGTTTGAGTAGGTGATGTATTTTTAGTTGATTCACATCAGTTTTATAACAAGAACCGATGTTTGAGTTCTTATTTTTTTAAAAATAAGCCTGTGCATTTGTGCATAAACCCAGAAAAAGCAAAAAAATACCAAATGAACATCCAACAAACAACCAAATTATATACTAAATTAACTTGCATGTCTACAACCAAAATCCAACCGCATTCTCTGATAACCAACATCTAACTTTCCGACTTCCAACAAACAACCAACATCCATATCTACAACAAAAAACCAATCCACCAATCCATATTCATCTCCATATTCCAACTAAAATATATACAACTTAATATACGTCTAAAATTTACCAACATAAGAGACCACTAAAGTTTACAAAAGTATATGGTTTCCTCACTAGTTTGCAAAAATCAAGTCAATAAAAACTTTATATCAACTCCTGGATATATTATGCAGCCTCCATTCACACCTCGTCAAGCTCGTCCGTCGTATAAAACAAACGGGTCTTGGTTGCCCCCTAATTTTTAATTAACGTGACAAGGAATTAGCACATGAATTATGTAGAACTGTTTACTTTAATAGTTAACACGTGAATTAGATATACCTTGGTTCTAAATGTCATTTCTCTGTCTGAAATGATTTCTTTCATATAGCGCAGAACGACGTAGCCGCATTCATGACCACCAGGATGTTTGGGCGATCCCTTTACAAAACAACAAAAACCACTTTCTTGTTAGGTAAGTGCTTTACAACCCAGATTTATAATGCATGCATCTGATATAGTTCCCATGCCTGAAAAACAAATACCTTTGAAGTTTTGAGAGAGGGAGGGGGGTGAGACTTTTCTGCATTACCAAATGGCATTGCAGAATCTAATCAGATCTACATATAGTTACTCATCTAATAAAAGAGAACTAGGTTCTCTAAAATAATACTAGATATAAAATAAGAAGGAAAGGCTAGGTCTAACCAAACTATGCCACCAACTGTCTATGTTACGTTGAATTGAAAGAGGCAGACCGCTTATATTTTCTCAGCCTGTTACTGGGCATGTCACCTATGTTTTCTGGAACAATTTTCTCTGCAGAATTATATAAGCTCAAAAGTCAAAATTCAAATACAAATGCATACACATTCTAGAAGTGTTTTGTCATCAGGTTGCATGGTTGAAACATAATTACTATTATTATTTTTGCTAAATTGAACCCAAGTAATTACTTGGTGTGTGATAACTTGTCAGATCATATCAGAACAAAGCAATCAACACAAAATTACTAGATAAAAAAAAGGGAATATTTAGGTACAAAACAGACACATGGTCGCAGTATAAGATCTTAGTAATTACCTCTTAAACTGAACTTCGATGATACAAGACTATGGTCCATTATCACCTGCATAATTTTTTCTCCCACTGGTACGCTCATTTGTCTTTGGATTGTCTTCTTCAAAATGAATTTAACTGTCGAATTTAAATGAATCACTTGCTATAAGTATCAACAAACACAAGGAGCCTGAAAACAAAAAGAGACTACGAAGAGTTACTTGCTAAGACACGCCAAGGTTTTCTACTGGATTAAAATCAAAATTTGGCATGTTACTTTAGGAGATAGCATGATATATATATATATTTAATTCCTGATGAAGCTTACTGTGAAAGGATTATCATTCTTGACATTTGTAGTTTTAGTTTTCTCTGAGTTTCCCTTCTCAAGATCTACATCTGCAATGAATGGATAAAAAAACATCTACATCGTCCATATACTGGTTTACTTTGTTTTGACTGATCAAAACAGCAGCCAAAGATAGAGCATGTTTCAATGGACGTGGAACTTGTAAAACCTTTAAGAACGGAACTTTTGTTTCACATAAAGGAAATATTAGGGGCTTGATCAGGCAGAAGTGTGACGCAATCTTGGTCCTGCACAAAGGGAAAGCAGCTGAAAAATATCAATACAACTTTCATACCAAAAGCTAACTTAATCTATATAGAGTAACAAGGGTAGACCAAAAGATTTTGAAGATGAGACAAACTTATGATGATAATCAACCTCAATTATTTTAAACCGCAATTATTTTAAAATGTCAATTTCTATGGTAGTACACTAATCAGTTTAATCAAATAGTTGAAGGCAGAGAACATTGAAGTTACAGATTTGTACTTGTACTTGTAATTAGAAAATAATGCCAATATTATGATATGATTAAGAATGTGAGCTATACAACAACTTTACAAATAAGAAAAACTGAAGTTACATATTTGTACTTGTAATTGACAGTGCATATTCACAAAATTTGGTAGCTCGCTAGCTCTGAGAAACATAATAATACTGCAGGGACAGAAAGCCATGTACCTTCCTCAACATCGATTGGTTACTCTAAACGACAAGATACTTTTTCCCAAAACAGGTATTAAAGCAAGGCATTACACCAGTAATCTAATAATCTGTCCTACAATCAATCTCATTAATACCCTGTAACACCAAGTAAACTACTAGAAAAATATGTCATCAAGTGATTTTACATTTACTTCATGTAACATTTAAAATAAAACTATTAAACTTTCATATCCTCGTTATAACTTGTGCCTTCTTGTATTAGGAAAAATAAAATAACACATCATAGCTCAAATAGTATAAGAGTGATGGTAATGGTAGAACTAATATTAGCAAGGACAAAACAGCTGTGTAGTAAAACAATAAGGCAACTGGAACATTGACCTTAATGATTCTTAGATTGTGAATGCCTAATTTAAGTTTCTCCGGACAAAGAAATTTTTTTCCTTTAGGTATGTAAAATATTAATTATTATACAGTATCACAGGATCACATTAACATAAAACAGAAAGTGGTTGTGCAAATAACACAAGAATGAAGAATATTTCAAAATGGAAATGAATGTGTTGCACTCCTTTACGAGGATAAATCGAGAATGCTGAAGGGGTAGAGTCTTCTCTTCTAAGAGATCATTACAAAGATGCTTCCAATTGAGTTAAAGAACGTGGTAAATCGAGAATTACATACCATATGAAGAAGAAACTTTTTCGCAGCAGGTAAACAACTGTTTCTATTGCGTCTTCCACAAACATTTTCCAGAAGCAGAACACCAAGACTATAAACATTTGCCTTCCTGGTAAGCTGTCCTCGCATTGCATATTTTGGGATGAGATAGCCTCTAAATTGAACACATTTAGTGGTATTTAAACTAAACACACACATGCATCTAATAAAATTAAACAAGAAAAACATACACATGCATGCAAAATCTTACCTAATCGAGCAAACCCACTTCAAGATTAACCAAACCCAGCTCCAGAGACCTAAAATCAAACTCGAAAAAACATAAAATAAAAAAAACTCGATTAAAATCAAAACATAAAATTTGAAATTAAATTCGAAAAAACATACTTTTCACACACTAATCGAGTAGTCCAGACTTCCTTCAAGGCTCTTCAGCACCAATCGACCTCGATTTATGAATTAATCGAGTTTATTAATTCATATAAATTTTAGGGGTTTTAGGTTAAAGAGAGTGAGTGAGAAGAGAGACAGTGAGAGATGAGAGATGAGAGAGAAGAGAGACAAAACAGTGAGAGAGAAGAGAGAATGAGAGAGAGAGAGAAGAGAGAATGAGAGAGCTGAGAGAAGGGGGGAAACTGTTTTGGTTAATGGGGGAAGATGAAAATAAAAAATTTGGTTAAGGGGGAATTTTTTGGTGTATTTACGGGGGAAAGAAAGAAACTGGCATTTTTTTTAAAAATGATTATAGATATCGGTTGGTTTAGATACTAATGCCTTACAATACCTTTAAAATTGGTTTTAAAGCAACCGATGTTAAAACTGCTTTTAACATCGGTGACATTTCTAACCGATGTTAAAGGGGTGATATCGTAGGCACTATTTCTAGTAGTGAGTAGTTAGGCCACACAAATAATCAAGCCAATATACCAAGAGTCCAGAATATCATGATACCAAAATGTCCCCTCGTAGTACCATTAACATGAGTTGTAAACTAGTATAAAACTAAACATACAAACCCAAAAATCATAGGACAATGACATGGGGTAGCATTCACTAAATTCATAATTTATATAACTAAAGAATCATGACCCTGAACTTAAGAGAATTGCAGAGTATATGCATGAATTATAAAACGAAAGTCGAACAAAATCACATAGCCAGACAAAAGCAATTCACGTGTAAAAAAAACACAAACTATACACGAGACTTACGTGCCAAATGCCGCAATCTCGAAATAAATAAAAATTATAATTCCCGATAACTAATATATGAAGAAACTCTGATGCCATTTGATAGAATCTAACAATTCTATAAACATATAATTCTCTAAAATAGAGATAAGGACTATAATCATCATATCTAATTTTATCGAGATTAAACCGAAAGCGGAAGCGTACCTGAATCCATAAGACGATAATCTTAACGGAATCTGAATCTGTATAGTGTCCTTGATTATTGTCTTCCTCAACCAAGTACTCCTTAGGGTTTCTCAAATAGCTCTCTCTGATGGGTAGAAGATAAGCCGTTACGTGTACTTGATATATTGGGGACTATAACCCTTTTATATACCACCTAATTAAATCTCCCATTATAATTTAATTGGGCCTGGTATTTGGTATCCACTTATTAGGTCCATACAATAAATTAAAATCTAATTGGGTTTCTGATTTGATCACTTAATTTAACCTAATATAATAAATACCAAATATAATTGATATATTCATATGTAGTCCATAAAATAATAATAATTATTAAAATAATAATAACACATTCAATTAGTGAGGCCCTTGAAGGACAAGTTGTTTCCTCCCTTATGGTTACGAGACAACATCTGTAGGATGACTTAATGACCAGTTCAATGAAAGAGATCCGAATTTGATCATGTCCATCTCGATAAGAAGTGCAGATGCTGATACTTGGTATTGGAGAAATGACAGTACACGGTGAAAAATGGGTATATTTTGTTGCAGAGCCTTAGGGGAGCTTTTTATTCAAGTTATAATTCAGGTTTATGAAGAAAAGTTTGGAATCTGTAAGTTTCACCCAAAGTCAAACACTTTTTATGGCGTGCTTCATCAGAGTGCCTTCAAACTAAGGACTAATTACGAATAAGAAAGGTGCATGTTATTAAGGCTCGTGTTATATGTAATGCATATGTTGAACAATAGTACATTCTATCATCATGTGTTCTTTTGCAAAGGCTTGTTGGGACGTTCTCGGCAGAACACAGCTAGTGCGATATTGTGTTTCGTTTTCAGAGTGGCTGGCTATGGTTTTTTTACAGCATAAAGGTGATGAGCTAAGTGTTATAACTTTACTGTGTTGGTCAATTTGAAGATGCAGGAACACTGTTGTCTGGAAATAAAGAGGAATGGAATCAATAGAGGCGGTTACGTCAGCAAAAACTCTCTATAATCAATGGAAGCAGATAAAACCTATGATACAAAAACTCTTGGGTTCATGACACAAGTGGGTGTTGCAGAGTATTGAAGCGTACATAATGAGAATACGATTAAAGTAAATTGTAACACAACAATTTTTGAAGCTTTTAATTATTTGAGTTACTCCGGAGTGGCTCATGATCATGTGGGTGGACTGATTGAAGCTATAGCTCGGTGCAAGCGACTTAGTATTGTTCTTAAAGCTGCAGAAACAGTAGATATCATGAAAATCTTAAGCTGGATCAAGACAAAACAGTGGAACAATGTAGTGGTCGAAACAGATTGCCTTTTAGTTGTGCTGACAATTAGGAGCTTCACAATTATGCATTTATATCTTAGGAGGAAAATAGAAGAGTGTAACCCGGTTTTACTGGAGTTAAAAAATGGAGTTTGTAAAACGGTATGTGAACCAAATAGCTCATTATCTAACGAGGTTTACAAGTTCCATAATTGATTGTGTCTTCGAGTGCTCGTAGTTCATTTTGTCATGTGATTTGATGTTTTACTTATCGGTTTTCTTATTGTGCACACGATAAAGGCGGAAAGTTGGAAGTCTAGCCCATTTTGATGGCTGAAATTTTTGTGCATGTTGGGGTCCACCAACATTACAAAAAAGAACTAATGAAAATGTGTCCGCGAGGTTTACAAGTTCCATAATTGATTGTGTCTTCGAGTGCTCGTAGTTCATTTTGTCATGTGATTTGATGTTTTACTTATCGGTTTTCTTATTGTGCACACGATAAAGGCGGAAAGTTGGAAGTCTAGCCCATTTTTATGGCTGAAATTTTTGTGCATGTTCGGGTCCACCAACATTACAAAAAGGAACCAATGAAAATGTGTCCGCAAGGGTTGAGAGGAGAATTTATGAGTATGCCTCCTGAGCCAGAGACTGTCATTTAAATACGGTTTAAATTGGTTTACGTGATTTGCAGGCAATTGCGTGAGCCCGTAGGATTTACCCACCCGAATGATACTGCCTGCGGATTACCTAGGATAAAAAAAACATTAAACTTAAAATTTTTCGTACTTATCATGTGTCATGCCACATAATAAAAAATTCGTTTGATAATATATTTTTTTCTTGGCACATATTTTAATAATACATAATTATCATCTACTTATATAAAAGGATAATAAAATGCCTGCTGCAACTGCTCACTCTATCTCCCCTTTCCAAATCCTCCAATGGACCTCTACAAAGGCGGCGCGTCCTTTCCACGCGCCTACCCTCCTCACCAAAATCTCCCCTCCGGCCACGTCACTTTCCGTCTCCTTTGCCACGCGTCTCGTATCGGAAGCGTCATCGGAAAATCCGGCTCAATCATCAAACACCTCCAGCACGAAACCTCCGCCAGAATCCGCGTCGACGAGTCGCCGGCGCCGCCCAAGTCCGGCGACCGAGTCATCATCATCACCGCTTCCAGCTCAATTACTCGGAAAGTGGTGTTTAGTGATGAGGAAATTGAGGTCTCTGCTGCTCAAGAGGCGGTAGTGAGGGTTTTCGAGAAGATTCTCGACGTTGCCGTGGAGGAGTTAGGGTTGGTTTCGTGTCGGTTGCTTGCGGAACAAAGTCATGCTGGATCAGTTATTGGGAAAGGAGGGAAAGTTGTTGAGAAGATTAGGAAAGAGACTGGGAGTAAGATTAGGGTTTTGAGTTCCGAGAAATTGCCAGCTTGCGCTTCTCGGAATGATGAAATGATTGAAGTATGTAAATGTTTATTTAAGTTCAATTTTAGTGTTTTTGTTATTAAATATAAAAATGTGGGTTAAAAATGTGTTTTTTATCGATTATTTGAATTGTATGGTGTTTTTGTGTTAAAGGCGGAATCTTTTTGTGTGCAATGTGTCAAAATTTTGTGGATGAATTTAGGATTTAGAATCTTGGAATGTTTTGTTGTAGGTTGTACATTTTAAGAAGTTGTAGTGCAGAAATGTTATTATGAATGTGTGAAACAATTGAAGTATGGCAATTGAGTTTTGTTTTTTATTGAAGTTGGATTTTACCGTTGTTATTAATTATTGAAATTTGGGTTAGGGCGAGTGGTTTTATGTGAATTGTTTGGTGTTTAATGAGTTAAAGGCGGGATCTTTTATGTGGAATGTGTTAAATTTTGTGGATGCATTGAGGTTTTAGAATCTTGGCATGTTTGGTTGTCGGTTGTACATTTTAGGAAGTTTTAGTCTAGAAATGTTGTTATGAATGTGTGAAATGATTGAAGTATGAAGTTGTGTTTTGTTTTATTGAAGTTTGATTTTAATGTTGGTGTTACTAATTATTGAGATGTGGGTTAGGGTGCGTAATTTATTAGAATTGTGTGGTGTTTTTTAGTTAAAGGCGGGGTTTTTTTTAAAAGGCAGAATCTTTCTGTGTGGAATGTGTTAATTTTTGTGGATGCATCTAGGATTTAGAATCTTGGAATGTTCGGTTGTAGGTAGTGCATTTAAGGAATTTGTGGTCTAGAAATGTTGTTATGAATGCGTGAGATGATTGAAGTATGAAAATTGTGTTTTTTTATCGAATCTTGATGTTAATGTTTTTGTTATTAATTATTGAAATGGGGGCTAGGGTGTGTGGTTTATGTGAAGTGGTGTTTTTGAGTTAAAAGGCGGAATTGCGTGGATTGTGTTAATTTTTGTGGATGCATTGAGGATTTAGAATCCTGAAATGTTGGGTTCTAGCCTGCAGGTAGTTCATTTCAGTAAGTTGTAGCCTAAAAAAATTGTTACATATGTGTGAGTTATGTACTGCTTTGTGTTTTTTTGTTAAGTTAAATTGGTGTCTTTTTGTTTTGCATGTGATAGTTTTTGTGGATATTTGGAGAATCGGAATCTTAAAAAGTAGTTGTACTTGTACAACTTGAGGAAGTTTTTGTGTAGACATATTGGCTTGTTCATATATAAAATGTAAAAATGTGATTTTGTGGGGCGTAAAGCCTGGGTTTTTTATAGTTCCAATATATTCAAAAGCAGTCAGCACCCAGTTGGGTAGTACCTTTATTTTGTTTGATACTTCAATGGTGGCAGAAGGGGTAGCAAAAGTAAAGTCTTATCAACCTTTTGTTGTAGAATCCTCCCTCCTCGTATATGTATTTTGTTAAAACTTAAAAGATGACAAAATTACAAGGTTTGCTTCATGAATTGGTGTTTTTTTGCTGGCTGTTGTGACGGCTCAGTGCACACATCAAAATCAACTAAGCATTTGATTAGGAATTTACCATTTTCGATTGTGTTAGGAAGTGAGCACATGGTATAGATCAATTAGGGTTTTGATAGGTCATATTGATATTTTAGAATCCTTTGTGGTAAAGATGGAGACTTTGCATCTTATATGTTATTTATTTTGACTTGCAACTAGTACTTGAATTATGGAAAGCTTACAACAGAAGTGCTTATAGAAATTATCAGTAGTTTTAGTGACACAAAGTTATTGTTGGTAATAACTCTATTGTTTTTTTTTTCTTGTAACATAACTTCATTGAGATGTACTCGATGACTTCATTGAGATATACTCGATCTATGCTAGAATATCCTTCTATGCCAACTTTTAGTCCTTGCACTTAAAAATTTGGTCTTATATTTTTAACAGATAGAGGGTGACTTTGTTGCTGTTAAAAAAGCACTTATTGCCGTCTCTCGGTGCCTTCAAGATTCTCCTCCAGTAGGTAGAGTGCATGATGTAGATCAACAGGAAATCCGAGCCGATGGGCGCATGGATGTGCCTCCAGTTCGGAGTTTTGTGCCACAGCCAAATTCTGGAAGCTCTCTCAATCATGCTCCAGGACGTCCTTTTTCATCGGATGCCGACCATCATTTAAACACAAGTTTAATAATGTCACAAGAAGAAGTGACTTTTAGGATCCTTTGCCCCCATGAAAGGGTAGGGGTTGTAATTGGAAAGCAAGGGATGGTTGTCAGAGCACTACAAAATGAATCAGGGGCATCTATAAATGTAGCAAGTCCTGTACCTGATTGTAAGGAACGATTAGTAACTATCACTGCCACTGAGGTTTGTACGATAACAATTTTTTTTTTGCGTTTTGCTTTCTTTTTTGTTGGGTTTTGCTTATTGTATGAGTACTTAGTTTCTGTTTGTTTTACTCATGCAGAATGCAGAGTCGCAGTCTTCGGCTGCACAAAATGCTGTTATTCTTGTTTTCAATAAATCTACTGACTCTGGCTATTCAAAGGGAATCGATTCAGGTGGAAAACGATCACATGTTGCTGCACAAGTTGTAGTTTCATCAAACCAAGTTGGTTGTTTGTTGGGTAAAGGAGGCGCTATTATATCGGAGATGAGAAGGGCAACTGGGGCTTACATGCGTATAATTGGTGGTGGCAAAGTCCCAAAGTGTGTTCCAGAAAATTATCAAGTAGTACAGGTGTAATCTCTCATCCTACTTTTTTTTCCTGGTTAATAATTGTAAGAAACCATTTCGTATGCTATAACTCAACAGCGGTTCACGTTGTTAGAAGAGAAGTACTAATTGATATGCATTTCTTCATTTTCCATTCTTCTCATCTTTTTGTTGCTTAAAAAGTAATATTGTAGTTTCTCTTACAGCTTGAGTGCATTAGTCTCTTCTGAATGGCCCCGTCTCATGTATTTATTCCGAGTAAGTTTAGGGTTTGTGGTCACATATTTTTTTTCATTATTTCCAACTGACTTGGTTGCCTTGAAAATAGGCTTTTAGTTGATAGACATTTTTTCACTGCTGGGGTTTTTTTCGCTTTCAGCATTAGAAATAAGGATTTAAGATAGTTTTATGAAAAAATATGAAGAGTGGTAGTGTGATTCACCAAGTGAATTGGCTTGAGAAAAGGGCCATTTATGATACCATACTATTTTTTGGGCCAACGTGTTTCTGTAGCTAAAAAACAAATCCCCTATTTAAAATTTCTATTTGATTATATGACCATCGGTTACTCCTTAGACATCTATAATTTGAAAATCTTGTCTCGCTAACCAACGGATCTTCTAATAAAGTGGAACTCTTCATTAAGTACCTAGTTTGTACATACATGCAGTTTAAGATTCCTCTACATACTATTTATACTTGAGACTGTGCCTTTTGCTGTTGTTATTTTCTTTATCTCCTACTGGACCTTAAGGTTTTTCCATACTGTTTACCAATTCTTTGGATTTGCATGAATATCATTGCAGGTTTATATTGCCATCTTCCATACTTGTTACAGCCAATATCTCCTATTTACCTACTTAATGATAGTTTCTTTTTAATTTCTGCGAAAAATATAAAGAGAGAAAGAACAAATAAATTGAAGTGTGTTATCTAATTAGAATACTTGATGTACAAAATTTGAACTTGGATGTACTTAAATGGTTATTCAATCATCAGATTACAGGCGATTTTGCAAGTGTGCAAGAGGCTTTATTTACTGTAACTGGTAGATTGCGTGATATTCAGTTCTCTAACAAAGGGCAGAATGGTGCTGGAATGAGGAATGGTGGTCATCGACTAACTACTTTAACTCAGAGGATGAGTGATCTAGGGCTCTCACACAATTTGGACGGGTCCCCACAGGTAAGTTTCCTGTCTGTTCTGATTCTCTTCATCCATATGATATTTGAAGATTTCTGATGCATCAGAATGTCTTTACTTTTAGACAGGAGCTGGAATAAATTCAAGGAGCGTCTTGGATAACGGCAAAGAATTAAATTCTGTTAATGGTGTTGTCGAACATGGCAGGTTGGCATAGTGTAAACCTACCTAACACATAGTTATTTCCTTTTTAATTTAATGCACTGAATAAATGGAAATTTCAATGGGTATATGTTTGGGAAAGGATATTTAGGGTTTATGGTTTGTCACTATTAATATATTTATTGTAGGTTGCTTTGATTTTCCGGCGGGACCTGCACCCTGATTTAATAATTTTTAAAGAAGTCCCGTGTTTTCATAATTTAATGGGGCTCAAATGATTGTACCATCCAAGTTTTTCTTATTTAAAATCTTATCTTGTAACGTCCATGATTATTATTTGATCCGACCAATAAACTAAATACTGAACAATTTATATTTGTACGCTCTTAATTTTGTATTTAAAAAAAATAAAAACAAGCCGGTCCAAATACTCTATGTTACTTGGGCTCTTCATTATACCTTCAAGTACCCCTGTCTTGGACACTCAGACACGGACCCTTTAGGCAAAAAAACATGTACTTTTTTTTAAATGTTATCGAGTCCGATACTTGGACACAAATCCATGTTAGACACTTCTAGCCGATTCCGAGTAACATAGCAAGTACTATATCTAAACTCTGATCTTAAAAAGTCCATGATTTTATTATTTAATTCTGCTCAAAAGACTAAATAGTCAGTAATTTATATTTTTACTATTAATACCCTACCCAGATACCGACCTACTATATTTATTCCCAAACACCAACCAACTATAATACCTCCCAATTACCAACTCCATACCAAATTTAATGTTTTGATTTTATATGGTATAGATATATTTTTCTATATTTATTATTCTGAAAAAAGGTTGTGTAATACTTTGTAGCTTCTAATAATCTAGTTTATTGATAATAAGTCCAATATTTTATGAACCTTAGTCCGATAGAGTTTTATCTTTAAAACTTTATGCTTACCCCTATTTCATTAGATTTGATTATTAAGAATTTTATTGAATGATACACTGAGTCTCCTTTTTGTTTATGGATTGTGATGCATAGTTTATTCTCCCTTCTGCAGTTGGGAAAATCCGGATAACCATACCATTTGGGTAGTGAATTAAATCACCTATGTTTATCCTTGTTAACTTGTAATTATAATAAAGCATTCATTCGTGGATCCTGTCCTGCATCAATATGAAGAAAAGATCTTCCCTTCCTCGAATCCGGTTGGTTACATTCTTCATCACTGGCCAAACATTTCTTATTAAATCGTTTCTGCTATAGCCACCATTTCCCATCCCACTGCATCCAAATTTGTAATACTTCCTTCCCTACCTGTCCCATCACGGTTTTAAACCATTTGCGACTTATGCTTGCCGCTCCATAGCAGTGGGAGCCTGGCAGGGGGTGTTTCTGCCAAAGAAACCCGCAGTTCTGTCACACACATAATTTAGGATCTCCATGTCAAGGTTCCGATTGTGTTGAAGGTCAATAATAAGATGTAAATGCTAATTTCTTGGGCACTTTCTAATTTTGTAGACATGTAAATTTTGAAGATTCATACTGTATAAAAGTATTACATAGACGAAAAATAAAAAATCACAACCAATAGCATATTTTTTTCTTTATATATTGTAAACAGTATTGAACTATTAATATAATTGAGGTGGAAAAAATGAATTATATATATATATATTATTTTTAAAATAAAAAATATTTGGGGTGTACTCTAAATATTCACTTGGTACTTTTAAAAACTGCAGCTGTGCACTTGTAAGATTTGCATAGCTTATGTAGATACTAGGTCACATATTTCTATAATGAGACCTGTATAGTAAACATTAGTTGTATTTGTAGGACTATTAATTTAATTTATTGATTTCCCCTCAAAGGTGGACCTGTGCAATTTTGCTTTCCTTTTTATCTCCTAACTGTGCTTTAATTGGACTTTTAGCAATTTGTGTTCATTAGCTAATCTCCCCTTTTTGAGCGTCTTGCAGTGCTAACAGAGCTATCGTAGTAACAAATACAACAATTGAGATAGCAGTTCCTGAGAATGTGATGGGCTCTGTATACGGGGAAAATGGTAGTAATCTTACTCGTTTAAGACAGGTAATGGTTTCGCATGTTTATTTGGGGCCAAGGTGCATTGCATGTTTGTTAGTTGAATAAACGTGTGACCGCAAAATATTGCAAATAAGTTGCCCTTCAACTTTTTCATGAAGCTTAAAATTGTTATAAGGCCATGCACGGGGGGCAGTAGGGTGGTTTTTGTGTATTTATTTATTTGACTTGTCCTTCATAGCCCAAGATAATGTGCTTATTTTGGTCTATTTTAATTGTAAAATATATCTATTGTCTCTTACCACTCCTGCTTTTTTTTGGTTGTTATGGATCAGATTTCGGGTGCAAAAGTTATAGTTCATGAGCCTCGCCCTGGAACAAGTGACCGAATTGTCATTATATCTGGAAATCCTGATGAAACCCAGGCAGCTCAGAGCCTTCTTCAAGCATTCATACTTTCCGGATCGTCATGACAAGTACTACATTTTGACCAGGTCTTCCTCACATGTGACCACTTCCCTTGAATGGAGAAGAGTTTTGGATTAGTAGTTAGTTTATGACACTCCGACAATTTGTACACTGGCTTCTTTTGTATCATTGCCTTTTCAGGTCATACTTCTTAGCTGATCAGTAACCCTTTTCAGGTCATACTTCTTAGCTGATCAGTAACGAGGTTTTATCGTTTTAGACAACATGTTCGTCTTGTAGAACTATTTTTTTGAAAATGTACAATATTGTATTACTTTTATGTTGGGAAGAAACGATACAACCGTACCATCATACCTTGCACTCTCCTTGCTCCCGAGTTTTTAAAAGGAGAGGAAGTAAGTGATTAGGAGATAAAGTACTTTCATCCTATTTTTGGAGTTAAAGTTTTGGGATGAAAGTATGCTAAATTTACATTCATTATCCGTTGCTTTCGTTCCTTTTTAAAATTCGGGAGCACAACTAGGATCAAAAGTGAAATTACTTTACTTACCTTACACTTGCTTCCCTTCCTCTTTATAACTCGGGAGCAAGGTCTCGGACAAGACCTCAAGTGCCGGGTGGCTTTGTTCTTACCATCACAATACCTGGTTGCATTGCGGGATAGTGGCATTATGGACATCTTGATTCTGTCAACATCTCAATTATGATTGTGCTGGTTGATAGTAATCAATACTGTTCATTTTGTGTCTTATTTTAAATTTCCAAGCTAAATTCGACGCTGATGGAGTGATGGGTCAGCAACCAACTTAAAAAAATACTCCCTCAGTCCCTTTCAATTGTTTACATTTCTGAGTAAGTGTCCGACACGCATTTTAAGGTACATAAAAAATATAGTTATGTAACTTATTTTTGTAATTTTCTTTTTCTGAATAAAAGTTGAATGTTTTAATTTTTATTCAGAAAAACAAAATTGTAAAAAAAAATTACAAAACTATACTTTATATGCACCTTAAAATGCGTGTCGGACACTCTCAAAAAAATGTAAACAATTGAAAAAGACGGAGGGAGTAGTATTTTTGGTAATTTCTCAATATTTTTCCGCGATCGTCCATCGACACGGACTATCAGGCCAAATGTAAAACACAAATGTTTATTACAGTACCACCTCTATGTGAAAATATTCAGAACGAAAACAAAGTCCAACAGATACACATGCTTGCATTTCAATTTACTACTCCTGAATCCTGATTAGGCTTAGACTGCAACTTAGCCAAAATACAACTTTAAACCCCAATAACTAATTTTCATTTCCATAAGCCTTTTAGTCCAAAATTATCCCCTCCTTTAATGTGTTTCGATTTTTATTTGTTTTCGAATAAATTTATTTTGTTATTCAGAGTTTAGTACCCCTTCTCTTGATTTTTCTATCCTAGATATTAATTTTTTATTCTTTGTTAGAGTTATTTTGCGTTTTCTATACCTGTATATTAATTTTTTGTTCGTTGTAAGAGTTATTTTGTATTTATTTAAGTATGAGTTAATAAACTACATTATATTACACCTTAGCCCAAATACAACTCTAAACCCTAAACCCTGATAAACCATGAGCCCAGATTCAAAAGGGTTAAAATTGACTCTAAATGAGCCCAGATTCAAAAGGGTTAAATTGACTTTGGACCCAGAACGTCCAGTCATCCAATAATTTTATTTTTTTTACACATCTACACCTATCTTAAGTTTATTACACATGACAAACACACGTCAGTCACATTTTGGCACACGCCAACCACATATATTACATGTACACGTGTCCATCATCTGAATGTTAAAATGTCTAAATTCTAGAACATTTCAACGGCTATAATCTCATGTACCAACCCTTAAAACCTAATTGAAAGCCTATAAAAAACCTCTAAAAGGTGATTCATATATTATAATGTGTAGCACACCAACATTTATATAATTTTATTCTTATGCTTCTTCTTTAAATTCTTCTCTCATTCTCATTCCGAAGATGTCGCGAAAACAAGTTTTTCTATAATTATATTTTGTAGGAGCTATCTAGGGGCTACAGTACACAGTCCATTTTGTATTTTGTAATCTAAGTTAAAGTGTGATATGAGGAGTCGTCGAAGGAGAGTTATGATGAGTGGTCCTAGAATCAAATTCAAGTGCTCAAGTGAGGTACATGTATTTCTCCAATTACAACAAATTATTAGATAGTGTCTTTTATTTTGTTATAGATGTAATAAATTACGAATTTTATGATAGAATGATAACTTAGGTGAAGGAAATTTTAATTATTGGATAGTATTTTTTATTTTGTTATAGATCTAATAAATTACGAATTTTATTTATAGATCTGATAAACAATGATGACTTAGGTGAATGAAATTTTAATTTGATCTATTTTTAGTCACGTTTTTTATTCAATTTTAAATATTTGTAGATCTGAATTTTTATTTAATGAATTAATTATTATTTAAAAAAAGTATTCCGATTTCCTAAAAATTACCAATAAATCTTTTGAAAATATAAATACACTACTTCGACACACTCGATCATTTGAATCTAGGACACCACAATGGACAGCAAAGAAGAAGAAAAAGTGCCCGAAGCTAAATCCAGCCCCACATCATCAAACGACGCCGGATCACTCTGTGGCTTTGACTCTCTTCATCACTTGCTCCAGGCCTCTCTCCCTCCCAATCTTTTTCAGGTACTAGTCTTTATTACTTTCAAAGATTTCATCTTTCTTGCTTATTTCTTTTCGGGGTCATTTTTTTACAGTTTTACATATAATAATCTTAATTATCAAGACCTTTTGACTATAAAAAATGAATCTTGATGATTAGAGCCTTAAAGATTTGATCTTGAGTGAGTACTTGCTTTTATAATTTTTGTAAGCCAATGGGTGTATTAATTTGACTATTTCTTTTCTGGGTCATTTTCTTTTACAATTTACATATAATAATCTTGATTATTAGGACCTTTTGACAAAAAAAGAATCTTGATGATTAGGGCGTAAAAGATGTGATCTTGAATAATTGCTTACTTTTTGATTTTTGTTGGTTAATGGATAAAAGGCTCTAAGAATTTAGATTGGGTTGATAGAACTAGTATTCGTTGTTAGGCCAAGTGAAACTGGTATTCGGAGGAGTGTCTTGTTGGAGAAGGTTTTTTCTTGGTACTGAAATGGGGAATTTTAGTGTACAATTAGAGGATCTCCACTTTGGCCACATAATGCCTTAGACAATTCAGTTTGGCCGGACATAATTAATATCGTTTGTTGAGATAAGTAAAGGTGATATTTTGAGGAATGTCGTGTTTGAGAAGTTATTGATTAGTTCGGAGGTGTACGAGAGCTTGGAAGAAGGCGCGATGAGAGTAGAGGTTCTTGCACAAATTTGATAGACCATAGAGAATTAGGTGAAACAGATTATCAGCCGCCTGAGAGGGTGCATTCATTAAATGGTTGAGGACGCAAACATTGTGATATTTCTTTCTTCATGTGACAGATACATAAAGAACGAAATATCATAGCATTTGCGCCTTCAACCATTTTATCAGTGTACCCCCTCCAAGGCAGGTAACTTGCTTCATCAAATTCTTCGCAATCTGTCCGATTTGTGCAAGAACTTCTTCTCTCCTTGCGCTTTCTTCCAAGCTCTCATAAACCTCCGAAGTAATCAAGAACTTCTCCAACATGACATTCCTCTGAATATCAGCTTTGTTTATCCAGCAAGCGATATTGGTTCTGTCATGCCAAACTGGATTGTTGGGGTCTTCTGTAGGGAGAATGGTGATTCCCCAGCTGTAAACTTAGATTCCCCCATTTTAGTACCAGGAAACCTTCTTCTTCTGAACTTCAGCTTAGCTTGGCCCATCAAGCAATATTAGTTTTGTCAGGCCAAATTGGATTTCAAAAGTCTTCTGTACGGAGAGTCGTTCTTAATATGTACGATTGAAAAGTTTTTTTTGGTACTGAAATGGGGGATATTAAGCGTACAATTAGAGAATCACCACTCTCGCTATGGCTATGGAAGGCTTTAACAATTTAGTTTGGCCAGACAAAACTAATATCATTTGTTGGGATAAGCGAAGGTGATATTTCGTGTTAAAGAAGTTATTGATTTCTTCATAGGTGTATGAGAGGTTGGAAGAAGGTGCGAGTAGAGTAAAAGTTGTTGCACAAATTGGACAGATTGTTAAGAATTAGGTGAAGCAAGTTACAAGTCTGAGACTGTGCATTCATTAAATGGTTGAGTGCGCAAACGTTGTGATATTTTTTCATCATGTGACAGATACATAAAGAAGGAAATATCACAACATTTGCACCTTCAACCATTTTATCAGTGTACCCCCCTCTAACGTAGGTAACTTGCTTCACCCAATTGTTTGTCGTCTGCGATTTGTGCACGAACATCTCTTCTTACGTTTTCTTCCAAGCTCTTATACACCTCCGAAGTAATCAAGAACTTCTCTAACATGGCTTTGTTTACCAACAAGCGATATTTGTTTTGTCACGCCAAACTGGATTCTTAGAGCCTTTTGTAGGGAGAGTGGTGATTCCCCGGTTATATACTTAGATTTCCACATTTTAGTACCAGAAAAAACCTTCTTCTACATTGCATTTCTCTATAGTTCAGCTTAGCTTGGCCCATCAAGCCATATTAGTTCTCTCAGGCCAAACTGGATTCCTGGAGTCTTCTGTACGGAGAGTCGTGAATCCCCTATAGATGGATTCATAATTTTTACGATGAACAATAGGGCCTAAAAGATATAATCCTGAGTAAGTACTTGCTTCTATAATTTGTGTTGGATTTGTTGTTAATGGATTTTATATTTGTGTATACAGAAGGCTTTAAGAACCTAGTTTGGGTTGACATTACTAGTATTTATTTTTAGGCCAAGTGCAACTGGTATACGGAGGAGTGTCGTGTTGGAAAAGGTTTTTTTTGGTACTGTGAAATGGGGGATACTAAGCGTACAATTAGAGAATCATCACTCTCGCTATGAAAAGCTTTAACAATTCAGTTTGCCCAGACAAAACTAATATCTTTTCTTGGGATAAGCAAAGGTGATATTTCGAGGAATGTCTTGTAAAAGAAGTTATTGATTACTTCAGAGGTGTAAGAGAGGTTGGAAGAAGGTGCGAGTAGAGTAGAAGTTGTTGCACAAATTGGATAGCTGGTAAAGAATTAGGTGAAGCAAGTTACCAGTCTGAGAGGGTGCATTCATTAAATGGTTGAGTGCGCAAACGTTGTGATATTTTTTCTTCATGTGACTGATAAATAAAGAAGGAAATATTACAACATTTGCACCTTCAACCATTTTATCAGTGTACCTTCTTTAACGCAGGTAACTTGCTTCACCCATTTGTTTGCCATATGTCCGATTTGTGCAAGAACTTCTTCTTTCCTTGTGTTTTCTTCCAAGCTCTCATGCACCTCCGAAGTAACAAGAACTTCTCCAACATGACATTTCTCTGAATATCGGCTTTGTTTACCCAATAAGCGATATTTGTTTTGTCACGCCAAACTGGATTGTTGGAGCCTTCTGTATGGAGAGTGGTGATTCCCCGGTTGTAGACTTAGATCCCCTCATTTTGTACCAGAAAAATCCTTCTCTATAATACATTTCTCTAAAGTTCAACTTAGCTTGGCCCATTAAGCAATGTTAGTTCTGTCAGGCCAAACTGGATTTCTGGGTACGAAGAGTCGTGAATCCCCAATAGATGGATTCATAATATCTACGATGAACAGTAGGGCCAAAAGATATAATCTTAAGTACTTCCTTCTATAATTTGTGTTAGTTAATGGATTTGTTGTTATTGTATTTTATATCTGTATATACAGAAGGCTTTATGAAACTAGTTTGGGTTGACATAACTAGTAATCGTTGTTAGGCCAAGTGAAACTGGTATACAGAGGAGTGTCGTGTTGGAAAAGTTTTTTTGGGTACTGAAATGGGTGATCTTAAGCGTACAATTAGAGAATCACCACTCTCGCTATGGCAATTCCGTTTGGCCGGAGAAAACTAATATCATTTGTTGGGATAAGCAAAGGTGATATTTCGAGGAATGCCGTTTTAGAGAAGTTATTGATTATTTCGGAGGTGTATGAGAGGTTGGAAGAAGGTACGAGTAGAGTAGAAGTTGTTGCACAAATTGGACAGCTGGTAAAGAATTAGGTGAAGCAAGTTACCGGTCTGAGAGGGTGCATTCATTAAATGGTTGAGTGCGCACACGTTGTGATATTTTTTTCTTCACGTGACTGATACATAAAGAAGGAAATATCACAACATTTGCACCTTCAACCATTTGATCAGTGTACCCCCTAAAATGCAGGTAACTTGCTTCACCCATTTTTTTGCATTTGTCTGATTTGTGCAAGAACTGCTTCTTTCCTTGCATTTTCTTCGAAGCTCTCATACACCTCCGAAGTTATCAAGAACTTCTCCAACATGACATTTTTCTGAATATCGGCTTTGTTTACCCAGCAAACGATATTTGTTTTGTCACGCCAAACTGGGTTATTGGAGCCTTCTGTATGAAGAGTACTGATTCCCCGGTTGTAGACTTAGATCTCCCCATTTTTGTACCAGAAAAAACCTTCTTCTATAATGCATTTCTCTAAAGTTCAGCTTAGCTTGGCCCATCAAGCAATATTAGTTCTGTCAGGCCAAACTGGATTTCTGGAGTCTTCTGTACGAAGAGTCGTGAATCCCCAATAGATGGATTCATAATATCTACGATGAAAAGTAGGGCCAAAATATATAATCTCGAGTAAGTACTTCTTTCAATAATTTGTGTTAGTTAATGGATTTGTTGTTATTGTATTTTATATTTGTATATACAGAAGGCTTTATGAAACTAGTTTGGGTTGACATAACTAGTATTCGTTGTTAGGCCAAGTGAAACTGGTATACGGAGGAGTGTCGTGTTGGAAAAGTTTTTTTGGGTACTGAAATGGGTGATCTTAAGCGTACAATTAGAGAATCACCACTCTCGCTATGAAAATTCAGTTTGGCCGGAGAAAACTAATATCATTTGTTGGGATAAGCAAAGGTTATATTTCGAGGAATGGCGTGTTAGAGAAGTTATTGATTATTTCAGAGGTGTATGAGAGGTTGGAAGGAGGTACGAGTAGAGTAGAAGTTGTTGCACAAATTGGATAGCTGGTAAAGAATTAGGTGAAGCAAGTTATCGGTCTGAGAGGGTGCATTCATTAAATGGTTGAGTGCGCAAACGTTGTGATATTTCTTTCTTCATGTGACTGATACATAAAGAAGGAAATATCACAACATTTGCACCTTCAACCATTTGATCAGTGTACCCCCTCTAACGCAGGTAACTTGCTTCACCCATTTGTTTGCATATGTCCGATTTGTGCAAGAACTGCTTCTTTCCTTGCGTTTTCTTCGAAGCTCCCATACACCTCCGAAGTAATCAAGAACTTCTCCAACATGACATTTTTCTGAATATCGGCTTTGTTTACCCAACAAACGATATTTGTTCTATCATGCCAAACTGCATTGTTGGAGCCTTCTGTATGAAGAGTACTGATTCCCCGGTTGTAGACTTGGATCTCCCCATTTTTGTATCAGAAAAGCCCTTCTATAATGCATTTCTCTAAAGTTCAGCTTAGCTTGGCCCATCAAACAATATTTGTTCTGTCAGGCCAAACTGGATTTCTGGAGTCTTTTGTATGAAGAGTCGTGAATCCCCAATAGATGGATTCATAATATCTACGATGAACAGTAGGGCCAAAAGATATAATCTCGAGTAAGTACTTCCTTCTATAATTTGTGTTACTTAATGGATTTGTTGTTATTGTATTTTATATTTGTATATACAGAAGGCTTTATGAAACTAGTTTGGGTTGACATAACTAGTATTCGTTGTTAGGCCAAGTGAAACTGGTATACGGAGGAGTGTCGTGTTGGAAAAGTTTTTTTGGGTACTGAAATGGGTGATCTTAAGCGTACAATTAGAGAATCACCACTCTCGCTATGGCAATTCAGTTTGGCCGGAGAAAACTAATATCATTTGTTGGGATAAGTTATTGATAAAGAAGTTATTAATTATTTCGAGGAATGGCGTGTTAGAGAAGTTATTGATTATTTCGGAGGTGTATGAGAGGTTGGAAGGAGGTACGAGTAGAGTAGAAGTTGTTGCACAAATTGGATAGCTGGTAAAGAATTAGGTGAAGCAAGTTATCGGTCTGAGAGGGTGCATTCATTAAATGGTTGAGTGCGCAAACGTTGTGATATTTCTTTCTTCATGTGACTGATACATAAAGAAGGAAATATCACAACATTTGCACCTTCAACCATTTGATCAGTGTACCCCCTCTAACGCAGGTAACTTGCTTCACCCATTTGTTTGCATATGTCCGATTTGTGCAAGAACTGCTTCTTTCCTTGCGTTTTCTTCGAAGCTCCCATACACCTCCGAAGTAATCAAGAACTTCTCCAACATGACATTTTTCTGAATATCGGCTTTGTTTACCCAACAAACGATATTTGTTCTATCATGCCAAACTGCATTGTTGGAGCCTTCTGTATGAAGAGTACTGATTCCCCGGTTGTAGACTTGGATCTCCCCATTTTTGTATCAGAAAAGCCCTTCTATAATGCATTTCTCTAAAGTTCAGCTTAGCTTGCCCCATCAAGCAATATTTGTTCTGTCAGGCCAAACTGGATTTCTGGAGTCTTCTGTATGAAGAGTCGTGAATCCCCAATAGATGGATTCATAATATCTACGATGAACAGAAGGGCCAAAAGATATAATCTCGAGCAAGTACTTCCTTCTATAATTTGTGTTACTTAATGGATTTGTTGTTATTGTATTTTATATTTGTATATACAGAAGGCTTTATGAAACTAGTTTGGGTTGACATAACTAGTATTCGTTGTTAGGCCAAGTGAAACTGGTATACGGAGGAGTGTCGTGTTGGAAAAGTTTTTTTGGGTACTGAAATGGGTGATCTTAAGCGTACAATTAGAGAATCACCACTCTCGCTATGACAATTCAGTTTGGCCGGAGAAAACTAATATCATTTGTTGGGATAAGTTATTGATAAAGAAGTTATTAATTATTTCGAGGGATGGCGTGTTAGAGAAGTTATTGATTATTTCGGAGGTGTATGAGAGGTTGGAAGGAGGTACGAGTAGAGTAGAAGTTGTTGCACAAATTGGATAGCTGGTAAAGAATTAGGTGAAGCAAGTTACCTGTCTAAGTTACCTGTCTGAGAGGGTGCATTCATTAAATGGTTGAGTGCGCAAACGTTGTGATATTTCTTTCTTCATGTGACTGATACATAAAGAAGGAAATATCACAACATTTGCACCTTCAACCATTTGATCAGTGTACCCCCTCTAACGCAGGTGACTTGCTTCACCCATTTGTTTGCATATGTCCGATTTGTGCAAGAACTGCTTCTTTCCTTGCGTTTTCTTCGAAGCTCTCATACACCTCCGAAGTAATCAAGAACTTCTCCAACATGACATTTTTCTGAATATCGGCTTTGTTTACCCAACAAACGATATTTGTTCTGTCACACCAAACTGGATTGTTGGAGCCTTCTGTATGAAGAGTACTGATTCCCCGGTTGTAGACTTGGATCTCCCCATTTTTGTACTAGAGAAATCCTTCTATAATGCATTTCTCTAAAGTTCAGCTTAGCTTGGCCCATCAAGCAATATTTGTTCTGTCAGGCCAAACTGGATTTCTGGAGTCTTCTGTATGAAGAGTCGTGAATCGCCAATAGATGGATTCATAATATCTAGGATGACCAGTAGAGCCAAAAGATATAATCTCGAGTAAGTACTTCCTTCTATAATTTGTGTTAGTTAATGGATTTGTTGTTATTGTATTTTATATTTGTGTATACAAAAGGTTTTATGAAATTAGTTTGGGTTGACATAACTAAGTGAAACTGGTATACGGAGGAGTGTCGTGTTGGAAAGGTTTTGTTGGATACTGAAATGGGGGGATCTTAAGCGTACAATTAGAGAATCACCACTCTCGCTATGGAAGGATTTAACAATTCAGTTTGACCGGAAAAAAACTAATATCGTTTGTTGGGATTAGCAAAGGTTATTTCGAGGAATGCCTTATTAGAGAAGTTATTGATTACTTCGGAGGTGTATGAGAGGTTGGAAGAAGGTGCGAGTAGAGTAGAAGTTGATGCACAAATTGGATAGATTGTAAAGAGTTAGGTGAAGCGAGTTACCAGTCTGAGAGGGTGCATTCATTAAATGGTTGAGTGCGCAAATATTTCTTTCTTCATGTGAAAGATACATAAAGAAGGAATCAACCATTTTATCATTGTGCCCCTCTAAGGCATGTCACTTGCTTCACCCCAATTGTTTGTCATCTGTCCGATTTGTGCAAGAACTTGTTCTCTCCATTCGCTTTCTTCCAATCTCTCGTACACCTCCGAAGTAATCAAGAACTTCTCCAACATGGCATTCCTGCATTCCTCTGAATATCAGCTTTGTTTACCCAACAAGCGATATTTGTTTTGTCACGCCAAACTGGATTCTTGGAGTCTTTTGTAGGGAGAGTGGTGATTTTCCGGTTATAGACTTGGATTTCCCCATTTTAGTATCAGAAAAAACTTTCTTCTACATTTCATTTCACTATAGTTCAGCTTAGCTTGGCCCATCAAGCAATATTAGTTCTGTCAGGCCAAACTGGATTTCTGGAGTCTTCTGTACGGAGCAATAGATGGATTCATAATATGTACGATGAACAGTAGGGCCTAATATATATAATCTTGAGTTAGTACTTGCTTCTATAATTTGTGTTAGTTAATGGATTTGTTGTTATTGTATTTTATTTCTGGAGTCTGCACATTGAAGATTAGTCTGGTGGTCA
Source organism: Apium graveolens (assembly GCF_009905375.1). NCBI lineage: Eukaryota > Viridiplantae > Streptophyta > Magnoliopsida > Apiales > Apiaceae > Apium > Apium graveolens. The sequence goes on from NC_133655.1 coordinate 11,522,683, forward strand.
TCACCTTTCTGTTTTATAAGATGGGTATGTAATGATGACGTTACTATATTTTTCAAAGCATTTGTGATAAATAAATATTTTGTAGGAAGTGAGTCGTGTGCTTCTTGGTCTGAATTGTGGGATACCTCTGGAATCTGCACATATTCCCGAACCTGCCAAGGAACTATCCCTCAAACAGGACTTTGATCTTCAGGTAAGACCAGATGAGATATTTTTTGCAAGTTATGTGAAACAGGGAAATGACATGTGCTTCTTATACATCATTTAAGATATTAAAAATAGTAGAACAGTATCTGATTACTACTTTCTGTGTTCCCCCAGGCATATTCCTTTCATGCTGACAAGGAGATACTAAGAGAACCTCGAGTAGTAAGAGTTGGTCTCATTCAGAATTCGATTGCTCTTCCCACTACTGCATCCTTTTCGGACCAGAAAAGAGCCATCTTTCAGAAGTTGAAGCCCATAATCAATGCTGCAGGTGTTTCAGGAGTCAATATATTATGCTTACAAGTAAGACTTAGCATTAAAAAACTGGAAGTAAATGTAGTGTGATCATATACAAGTCAATTATAACGGCTAGTATTCTCAACAGGAAGCTTGGACAATGCCGTTTGCATTTTGTACTCGTGAGAAAAGATGGTGTGAATTTGCTGAGCCAGTTGACGGAGAATCAACACAGTTTCTTCAGGAATTTGCTAGAAAATACAATATGGTCATAGTAAGTCCAATTCTTGAAAGAGACTTGAAACATGGGGAGACAATGTGGAATACTGCCATCGTAATTGGTAATCATGGAAACATAATTGGCAAGCATCGGAAGGTATTATTTGTACATATTTACATCTTCGTTGCCATTAATAATTTACTCCAAGCTGCATGCTAAGCTGAATACTTGTTTACTGTATGGCAGAATCATATACCCAGAGTTGGTGACTTTAATGAGAGTACATACTATATGGAGGGAAATACTGGACATCCTGTATTTGAGACCATTTACGGGAAGATTGCTGTTAATATTTGTTATGGAAGGCACCATCCCCTTAACTGGTTGGCTTTTGGCTTAAATGGTGCTGAAATTGTTTTCAACCCTTCAGCTACTGTTGGTGAGCTAAGCGAACCAATGTGGCCTATCGAGGTTTTTCTCTTTTTCCTCAACTTAATTGTGTTTAGCTCATTTTGGTTCTCAAAACCTACTTGCAGGAACTAGAAACTGATTAGTTTCGAAAAGATTTGTAAATATATTTTTAAGCAATTGGCAACAATCTATCTAGCGTTCCATTCACATTACTAAAACTGTATAATTTGAATTTGTATAACATCAATAAAAAAGTTAAGCACTGATAGTTAAATGGGCTGTAAGGTTGGTATCAAATTCTTACTGTGCCAGTTTCATACCTTACATATTTGTTGGTTTCCAAATTTCTATCGGGTTAAATATAAAGTATTCGACGGTATAAATTGACAAATTTGAAATACTAAAAAAAATTCAGTGGGATTTATCTTCTGTAAATTCATGTTGGGCTTTTTTAAAAATTTTAAGTCTTGACATTATAAAAATACAATTAGATATTCTCTTTACAGTACCCCATATGCCCGTTGTATTACTGTTCCCATAGTTTTCATAAATCCTAGGGCGGTCTTGTGTATAAATATTGGTGTTCCCCACCACCACCCATCTGAAAAACATGAGTATTCAGGAGGTGCCCATTAGTAATTAGACGCGGCTGAATCAGATGAAGGTGATGAAGAGGTATCATAAATTTTTAAATCCGTTGTCGGACACCCACACACGCGGAAATATGTTTGAACCTAGACGGAGACTAATTAAATATGATATTTCTTCATCTCCATCATCTGATTCCATCGCATCCTGTATTGACTTGCCGGAAAATCATGCTTTCCAGTTGGGTGGTGGCGTGGTGCTGTAAGATGACATGTGGATTCTGTATTCTGTAGACATAAATCAATGTATATATCCACACATACAGCAGCTAATTTTATGGAAACTCATGTGTCGAGTTATTATTGTATTTCCGTAACCAAGTTTTTTTATATATTAGGGGTGTGTGTGTGTGTGTGTATATGTATAGGTCAGAATCCACAAATTATCATAGACAACCTCCACCAATTTGAAAAACTTAGAAGTCCGCAAGATATGTTAGTTTTTTTCTTTGCTAAATGAGATGTAACTATGTAAGTTTCAAGCAGGCCCTTTATAAATTTAGTACCTACCTAATATAATTTTCAACGTAATTACTAGTGTTTGATTTGTTTCCCAAGTATGAATATTAATTTTGGAGTTATAGTGATGTATATGGAAAAATGATAGTAGGCAAACTATTAATTTAGAATTGCATTTACCTGATCTTTTGCAGTTTTAGTGAAGTGCAAGGAATGTTTACATGATTTCATTACAAATGTGTATATAAACACCATCGTTTTCCTTAAAATGGAAATCAAATTTTAGCTTACAAAATGATAATCATTACAAAATGATTCCGGCTCTAAATCTGGGATTCATCCAATTTCTTGGGATAAATTTGACTTGTGGACATGTTTGCAGGCACGGAATGCTGCTATTGCTAACAGTTACTTTGTTGGATCAATCAATCGTGTTGGGACTGAGACCTTCCCTAACCCATTTACCTCCGGTGATGGTAAGCCGCAACACAGTGATTTCGGACATTTCTACGGCTCTAGTCACTTTTCTGCGCCAGATGCATCGTGTTCGCCTTCTTTATCCCGATATAGAGATGGATTGATGATATCAGATATGGATCTCAATCTGTGTAGACAACTCAAGGACAAATGGGGTTTCCGAATGACTGCCAGATATGAGCTTTATAAAGATATGCTTGCTCGTTACGTGGAGCCTCAGTTTGAGCCCCAAGTTATTTCCGATCCATCAGTGCATAAGAGCCTTTCTTAAGTACCATTGTATAATGTTCTGATAGATAATGACAAGTGAATATCTGTGTGTTCATGAAATAACATGTGTATTTTGCTCGTATTTTTTAGCAAGAGAATTTTATTTGTTACGATATAATCATCTTCATAGATAATCAAAGAGGGACTATTGACATTTATCTTTGGTGGTCTTTTCGAGTTCCTACTTGGATTCGACATAAGATTTTCACCGGCCTAAACTGCAGATGAAGGGTCCAGGATTATGCAATCATGCCACATATTTTGTGATTTGTGTGTTAATATAGTGTCTCCAGAAGACCATAAAATCAAGGCAGGGGATTGTAAACAGCAGGAAGGATGAAACTACATCCTTGTTAAATTTGTTATGAACTGGTTTTGAATGTCGATATTAAGATACTAGCTAAGTGTCGTTATGAATCAAAGGCTTCTAGTCTAGTTATTAAACGATAAATAATTTTCTAATTTATGAAGAAGCCCATTTGACATACAATCTCAACCACTCAGAACCATGAAATCACCATTTTTCAAAAGTATACATATATATATGAAGATTTAGTGGTTTATTCATTTAAGTTTTTAGGGTCACGTTTCTTTTACAACAAATTAGACTATGAACTTTTTCTAGGTAACCCGCAGCCGCTATTATTTGGGTGTGTACTGGGCAAATCCTACAGGTAAATCACGTGAATCAAGGTAAACCGCATTTAAGCGACAGACTCTCGCTTAGGAGGCATAATTGTAAATTATTCTCATGAAACCTGTGTCCAAGAGGATAGTTATCCCCTTTTTAACCAACTGAGCCAGCACTTGCGGGCGACTAAGAACTCTTAGAACCTATACATTAGGTAAGTTACTGACATTCCCAAGAAAAACTCGCCTTACTTCGTATTTTTATATTTTTCAGCTGAATTTTGTATTTTATATTTAAATTATGAGATATTTTGACAATTAAATTCAGAGAATCTATTAGAAAATTAGTGTCCTAGAGCAACATTTTCCTGATTTATAGTATTAATTAGGATTTTCCTGCAGAATTCGCTTTATTCTTTAGTATTAATATATTATTTACGTAGAGTTCAACTTTAGGATTTTGTTTTATTTGTAGTATTGATTAGGATTCCGCAGCAGAATTACATATGCAAAATATCGTTTTGATGTATTATATTTTGTAAACATTTTTAAACATACACAACGATGTATATATGTTTAAATCTTGAGAGTCTATTTAAAATATCGGGTTCTGCAGCAAAATTCACAGAATTCACATATTTATGAGATACTATTTTAAATATTGGTTCTAAGTTGAGCTCGTTAATAGATTGATCCATGAATTTTATTAGATTTTGTAAATTTCTGAAATGTTTAAATTCTACGAAAACTTGGATATTGACTTTTTTAATTTTATAAAGATTTTTTATTTATTATTATTATTTCATAATATCATATATCAACTAATAGCATTGTTACAATATTATAATTCAAAATAAATCACAAGATTGAGTAACTAGTTTAACTCGTCTGCTATCCTCAATCGCGTTATATTCGTCTTCGTCATCTTGTTGATTTATGGCAGTACGAGGTCCATTATTTTATATAAAATTAGAAATGTTAGCTCTCCAAATATGTGCTTTAGTTCTTTATTGTTGACATAAAAATTTCTTTGTTGAAATGAATCTAGAATTAGTACATAAAATTTTTATTTAAAATATAATAATAATAAGATATCATAAATTAAATTAGTCTTTAAAAATAGAGAATTTACCAAAAATACTAACTTTTCTAAGTTTTTTTGCAATTTTACTATTTTCTGATTTTTTTTTTGTAAAAATACGGAATCAAACAAAATCAACCAGAATCAACCAGATATGCAACTAGTTGAATAAAGTTTTTTTGTTTGATTTGAGGTTGCATGTAGTTGCAGAAACTCATCAAAGGTTGCATGCAGTTGATTCCAGTTGCCAAAAAACCGTATTTTTGCAAAAAAGATAATTGAAAAATAGTATTTTTGCAAATTAAAAAGTATTTTTGCAATTTTTTTAAAAAAGTGACAATATTTTTAGCAAAAATGTTTTTAGCCTTGGGTATTTTTTAAAAAAGCCCTTAAAAATATTTATACTAAATTTCATGATTAAAATTACTTATAAATAAATTTTTAATGGTATTACGATATATGACCAACTAGAGATCCGATTGATTGTAATTTGTGAGTAAACATGTTTAAAAGGAGGACAATTATTCAAAATCCTTCGAGTTGTCATCTAATACGGATGTATTTAATTAAGATTTTGAAAGATTTTTTTGGATTTTGAAAATTCCAGAATAATCAATTTGGATTCTAAAAAATCATTTAAAAGGAGAATTTCGTACAACAATATTTTGGAGATTGATGGTCGGAATAAAGATCAAAGGTGGTGTTTGAGGACGGAGTAAGGTTGTGTATGATGGTGGATGAGATTGTATGATGACTTCTCAAATAAGAATATGGTTTTCTTTATTCTTTATCAAATGTCAACTCATGTCTCATACAAGTGCCTACGTACCATATTTATAGGGATCAAGCCTTACGTAGTTCACGGGAAACAAGTTATCTAGGTTAGGGTTAGGGTTTTTTCTATCCGTGCAGTCCAAGCCCATATCTAAGTCAGGCCTTCAGCCAAACAGTCACGTAAACCTCGACCGGCCCTACACGCTTCTTACAATCTCGCGACATCTCCGCATTTCTTCCAGTGATTGTAGGAATGTCCCGTGTCGGCCCCAAAATTCATGAACAACTCAGTCATCTATGAGTCATTTTCCATATTTCAGATAAATTCATCTAATGCGAGCCGACCTGATCACCTCGGCTCGCACCAGCCCTTCTTAGACAAATAAATTAGCCCTCTCCTTCATTATTCCACTAGAAGCGAGCTCACAAGCCCAGCTCGTGTGTGTATAGGCTCATTCAGCTCATACACGATGTGGGCTGGAAGTCATGTGGGGGGCTTGCAGCCCCACCAATCCTGATTATAAGGTGATGCGAGCTCATGAGCCCAGCACATACAATGTATCCACGAGCCCAAATCATACAATGCAAGCTCAGCTCATATAATGAGCCCACGAACCCAGCTTACACAATGAGCCCACAAGCCCAGCTCGCACAACGAGCCCACGAGCCCAGCTCGCGTAATGAGCCCAGCATATAAATATTTTGTGTTCTTTAAAGACTCATGCTTTTAACAGACAGACCTAGGTGCGAGCCCATTATCCCAGCTCGTGATTTCCAGTAATATAGGCCCAACTAGGGCCCATGCCCAAAAGCGGGCATAACAACTACCCCTCAAAATTCCTAGTCGTATTTTGGGGCTTGGAATTTTTTCTTAAACACCTGATTATATGTTCCTGGGAATGCGAGCCCACAAGGTCGCTTCTACCTTTACACCTATATTATGCGAGCCCATGGGACCGCGTGCATGTCTGGCCGCCTCGCACATCTCCCAATAGTAGTGTCTTTTAACTGGTTGAAAGCTGTAAGACAGCTGTTATAGGGATCTGTTGAAAGAGATATGTCCTAAGTCCAATCATGTATGAGGATTTAGGAATAACTTTTATGTAATCTGTTTTGATTTCATTGATATTAGTAAAAGACTTGTTTTATTTTTATTGCGGGCTCTATCTATTTTAAGTGTTTAAATAAGATATACCACAGTTTAGAGTAAAACTTTTTATGAATTTTGATGAGATCATAATAATGAGACCTAAAAGATGATAACTCTAAACTTAAATAGTTCCTGGTCGTAGGATTATTAACTGGTAATTAATAATCCGCAAAGATCAGTACATACTATGCTTGCTTCATTATGAAGGTTGTCTGTTCTCATAGAATTTGTGTGGTGACAGTAAAGCTAGTATGTAGGTGCTTATTATAGAATAAGTTCACTGAACATGACTCACACAGCTGAACAACTGATGGAGTTCACTCACGTGTCAGTAGTTTTTCACATAGTGATAGTTGTACAAGTATCCTTAGACTTGAGGTCATCATAGTCATCTTGTGTACACTGAACTATGCTTTGGTTTAGTTCTTAGTCTCCAGGGACAATTATAAGGGCTCTACTGGGTATAGGAATTTGTACACGAAGATAGTGTATGATCAATAAAGGATCTACCCCTTCCAGTGAAGAAAGAGAATGTTCAATGCTGATCCACTTATGCTAGTTCAGGAATCTCTGGCCAGAGTGAATAAAATTAGAAAGGAGTTTCTAATTTACATTAAACAGAACTAAGCATAATAAATGGCAAAGCAAATGATTAAATAAGATAGGCTTGACACGAGTTCCATGCCTTATATTTAATCATGACATTGCAGGGTAGAAGGAATTAATTGTACGGTAACTATTCACTGAATGGGTTCTTGGTATTCTAAGCAGTGAATTTCTATTATCCGGATAGTCGCGATATGCTGAGAAGTATCCCTCGCGATGTAGAGTAAATATGATTAATTAATTAATCATATTTAATGAATTAGAGAATTTATATAAATAATGATAAAATTGTTTTATTATTATTTATTTCTACTACCGGCTTAATATTGAACCTACAGGGTCACACCATAAAAGAGAATGATTTAATGGTGGAGGAATTAATTAATAATGGCTGGTAATTATTTATTTGTGAAATAAATAATTAATTAGAAAATTTAATAATTGATTAAATGGGATTTAATTAATTATAAATTAATTAAGAAAAGTTTTTAATATTATTAATTAAGAATTTAATTTTGGAAAATAAATAAAGTGAGGGAATTATTTCTAAAGTGTTTAGAAAAAGGATTAATAATTAAAAGGTGTTTTAATTATTAGTTAATAGGTTAATAAAAATATAGGGTTAATAATAATAATATTTTATGGGAAAATTTTCAGCTGAAAATTTTGCCTATAAATATACTATTATAAACCCTTATTTTGCCTTAACCTAAAAATTTACAAAAACCCTAATTCTCTCCGCCTCCTCCTCCATTACATCGATTTCTTGGTGGATATCGGTGGAGTGCTTCACACTTGAGGAGCAGCTGCTAAGAATCTCCGCTCGTGGTTCTTGGATCGCTTTTAAAGGTCAGAAACGATCCCTCGATTTACATCATCATCTGTATGCGTATTATATGGATTTTATATCAAGAAAAATATTTTACCATGCTTCCGTGATAGATAAAATCCTACATCTGTGTCATCCACTAGGATGATGACACGTGTCATCATCACTTTCTCTCTCTTATCCCCTAAAAATATGAGATATTCACTTGCCATTTCTCACTTTTCCAAAAACATTAACAAATTGTTGTACCTTTTGCTCAAGTATCTATCACGACCAAGACAATTATCCCTATCAGGACAGTTTACATGCGGCGTTATTCTTCGGCGACAAATTCTTCGAGATCTTCATTTGAATCATCTACATGTATCGTTTTGATCCTAAATCATGCATTTTCATTGTTGTTTGTTCATATGTATTATGCGATCACACACCACATGTTCGATGCGAGTCCATTTTGACACACACACACACTCACAAATCGCGATGCGAGCCCATGGGCTCGCATAAACTTTTAGGTGCGATCCCATTTTTGTGTGCGATGCGAGGACATTAGCTCATTTATATTTTTACTTTATAGGATCACACACATAATATTCACCATCTTTTATAGATGTGAAGTGCGTCTTCAGCCCGCTCTTATGGGTCATCTCGCTCTTCTTCGAGCCCGGCTCACTCTTCAGTTACCCCTTCTCTTTTTAACCAATATCCACCCGAATAACGAGGCTTCAAAGATTTCCAGTGCGAGCTGACTTCTCTATCTGGTCATTTCAGTCAACCCATTTCTTCTAACTCCGCTATTACCCCACAGGGGGCCATGAACATAGCTCGAGTAAAAAATGAGATGCGGGCCAGCGGTTCCAGCTCACTAAACATCCACCTCGACCCTAACCCTGAAGACTATACCAGGGAAACCAACATTTATGATTGGAGAAGCAGACCTATGGATCTTTCCAAGATTCATAAATCACTTGGAGTGGAGGAGCTTCTCAAGCGCGAGCCCACTCCTATCGACAATGAGCGAGCCGATGAGATCTTGAGGGAAATGGCTCAAGAAAGAGAGGCACGTCTTAAAATGGCTGCAGACACTGCCCTCGACCCCATTCACCTCGACTCCGAGTCCACTGATAGTGACCTGGGCAGCGTTTATTATGATATTAACAAAGGGAAGAATCTGATTGTTTCAGAATATCCCATTATTGGGCTCGAGGGTGAGGAGGACGACTTGTACTGGTCCTATGACCCTCCAAGAAGCGAGGGGGTGGCATATGTGACAAGCCAATTTAACATTTGCAACTACAGTTATGTCCGAGCTGCCTCCCCAGAGCCATATTTGCCTCCTGCCCAGCCCAAGCTTGAAGGTGAGATCATTTTCAGAAAGCAAATTATTACATATGGGGAGGAAAGCTCTAGCTCGACCCAGGAAGAGGTGAAAGTCTTAGCTTTCCACGACCTAGCATCTTCAGTTGCTTAAAAATACCCGGTCAACGTGGTTGACCAGTTCCAGCTCGAAAGCCATGTAATTCTCCCCAGGCCGCACATGTGATGCTACAAATTCGACCACCCCAAGAACGGGGGTAGGGTTCCTCGCATGGTCCAGTCCACCTTCCTGTTTAGGCTGGGGATTTCTTCACCTCTCCATCCATTCATCAAAGAATGTAAAGTATAATTTAACGTAATATGTAATCGAGGAAATATAACTCAACATGAAATAGAAACAGATAAATTATATTAATTGTGAAGCACATGAACCCTGAAGATGAAGACTGAATAAACACAAAGAATCAAAAGATGGAATTAATGCTCTAAGTCTGTAACGAGGTCATGGAAAGAAGTTCATTAATATGTTCAAGCCTCCATAAAGAATAAAATGTTAAAGGACTTCCAGTGTCAATGAAATATATTGATTTGAAGTATTGAAGATCAAGGGTTCAGTGAATGAAGTAATGAATAACCAACCAAGTTGTATCAGCTAAGAATTATAAAAGAAATTGAATTAAATCAATTCAGTGTTAGTTGTTTGTGAACCAGGCCAGTGTACCAAGCATCAGCACATCAGAAAGGAATTAATTTGATCATGCAGAAGATTTAATATTGATACAATTTACAGGGGTTCAAGAGATTGCAAATTTATTTAAGTCAAAAATTACTCTAAGGGAAATCCTTCCCTAGTGGTCTCCAGTTAGAATTTATTCTAAGATAAAAGTAACCCGTGTGGTCGCAACTAAGGAGGAATATTAACCAAGGCAATTTCTTGCCTTGTATGCGCAAGATAGAAAAACTACTAAGGCAACAATCCTATCTTCTATGCGCAACTCAGGAAATTGTCCAAGGGAATGTAAATTCTCTCTATGCGCAACTTACAAAAACATTCTAAGTCAAAGTTCTTCCTTGTACTCGCCACTAAGGATTCCCTGTATGCACAAGTAAGGAGTTAAAGACAAACTCTTCCCTCTTGTCGCCAGTAAACTGTTGGTGAAATTCATTGATTCAAGAAGCATTTGTTTTGGATTTGCATGGCTGAGAATAGGCCACCTGTCCAAACATTTGAAAGACTACATATGGAAACAGAATGAATTAATTTCATTCAGTTATCTTCCTCAGCAATCAACTGTATTTTTACGAAGCTCCATTGAAGACCATTTATTAGTTTGTAAACATACTGTTATGCTGTTGAATTTATTATAGCTAATCATTTGATTGATTAGAGTGTATCAACCTCAAGGTTTATATTAATAAAATAATATATTCCTCGAATTTTTTGTGTCTATTTTGATTCTGTAAATATAACGAGGAACTTGAAACGAATCGAAAAAGATTATAGGTATCATATTCAACCCTCCCCTTTTACGATACTTTGGGACTAACAAAAATGTATGCGAGTATTATCAACTCGCCCCGCTTCAAATTAATCCAAATGGATACAGGGCCGCCATTAACTTGTATATCATGTATCACAAACGCGGATTACCTCCTCTCACCGCAAGGCAGCTGAATTATTTCCTCAACTTGAAGCACTCGGCAAACAGCTTCGGGTATTTCTACCTTACTGTCTGGCCGTGTTACAACAAGAAAAACCTGATCCATAACGGGCCGAGAAATTCGGGGAAGTGGAAGAGTTCATACTTCTACATTCATGAAGTCCCTCGAGTTCAAACCCAATTTTACTACAACCCATGTAAGACAAGTTCCTTCCGGCCATATTTCCTTTTTTTATAGTAGTTCATTTTAATAATCAATCTTTCCTTTTTATTTATCACCAGCCACCCCGCCTCGCACTGTCCTCCACGGGCAGGAAAAGACAAACGCAAACAGCCTTCTCGAGCTCCCAACTGCGGAAAGGAATATCTGCAAGCTCATTACCACCTTGAACCTAGTCGAGTGTGGGTTTCTGAAAGAGGGAGTAAGTCTAACTACCCAAAAGAAGAAATCAAATAAAATAGCCAAAAACGGGTAAGGGTACCAGCCTCGCATTTTGCTAATAGTGCGAGCCGGTGGGCTCCCACACTTTATTTTTCTGCACACATCTTACTTGTATTTTATTTGCATATCTTATATTGCGTTTTATTTGCATCTCTTGCTTGCTAGCACCTTTACTTGAAATTATTTGTGTTGCATCTTTTTCATGCTCATGTCTGGCCTGTGCTAACATTTCTTTTTGTTGATTATTTCAGAAATGACCATCTTTCCATCCCTTTCATGGAGGAGGCGGAGCAAGCCGCCGCAGCTTTGGGCCAAGTCCAGCCAGTGGCAGCGCCATAGTGGCTCACACATAGGAGATTCATGTTGCTCACAAGACAACTTTGACTGAACACCTCAAAGGTGGTGCCCTTCTCCAAAACTCAAGAGGCGTCGAAGCTCCAATTATGGGAGAACATACGAGCCCGATCCTAAGAGGGTCCTCATCTTCGTTCCCGCTGATGTTCTATCTCCATCGTCCTCATCTACCAACGCAGTCGCGACCATATTTGGTCCTCATCTTCCTGAAACTTAATTGGTTTTTCTGTTTTGGATGAAATTTTGGCTAAGTCAAAATTTACATCTCGACGGATGATCATTATCCATCGAGTTTGATCATCCGTCGGAATATTATTTATTAATAAAAATCAATTACTTTTCTGGATTATTTTATAACCCGACGGATAATTGTTTTACTCTCATCCATCGAATTGTCTCAATCTTAGTCGTTAAAACTCCAAACATTATCCATCGGGTATACTTATAGTTTGTAAGTATAACACGACGGATAATTGACAGAATTTTGACAGTTTATTTATTTTTAAATGGCTATTTTGGGTTATTTTGATTGGTTACTTTATTTCACTTTATTATTTTTGACAGTTTATTTCTGAGATAGTATAAAAGCAGAATTCATTTTTATTCTATTATTTTATCATTCTCAAATTAATTGCTCTAACTTCTTTCTTCTCAAAAGAAAATGCTCTCTCTGCAAATTTCCATATCTTAATAATGGCAGCAGTAGTCAAAATCATGTCCCAGTCTGGATTCATCTATAAAAAGAACAACTTCGTAGCTCTTGTGAATAAGGAGATTCCACAATCTGGAGACTTTCACAAAATGATGGACTTTATGAAGAGCTGCAAACTCAGTTATGCTATGCTGAAATCACCCACAATCTACTGTGGAGTTATGGAGGAGATATGGACAACTGCGGTGTACCAATCTTCTGACAAGACCATAACTTTCTCTCTTAAAGATAAGCAGTTCTGCATTAATAGTGACATTATCAAAGCATGCTTTAAAATTACATATAACACTACTACTATTCCACACACTGATGATAATTTAGTAACCATCCTAAATTCTATGGGCTATGCACTTTTAACTTTCAAGTTAAGTGAGATTAGGAGGCTAGGTCTTAGAAAGGAATGGAGCTATCTGTGTGATGTGGTAACTAAGATATTTTCTGGTAAAGTGAGTAATTTTGATTCTGTTAACATTTCCATGCTTTATATGCTAGTTACTGATAAGTACTTTAACTTTAGTGACTTAATCGTGTTTGAGTTAGGTTATAAGTTAGGGGAACTTAATAAGAGAGGTAAAAGTGTCTATTATGCTAGATTCTTTATGATGCTTGCTAACCATCTTATTGAGAACATTGCCGTTGAGAACCCAACCAACAAACTGAATTGTTGGGTTCAAGAAAGGAGAATCATTATAGATCTCAACAGAGCAAGTCACCACAAAGAGGTGCCCTTCTTCTACTTTCCAACCATGGAGGGCCCTCAGGTAAGTGAGGTAAGCACCACTGTCTCCACTCTTCCAACCTCACAAATTTCTTTGCCTTCAAGTGTTGCTATGGCATCTGTGTTAATGACCCAATAGATGCCTACCTATGATACCAAAACAACAACTTCAAAACCCAAAACAAAGAAAGCCCCCTCTAGTTTCTCTCAAAAGAAATCAGTTGCAAAAACTACCAAACACAAATAGGGGAGTGTGAAGGAGAGTGAGTTAGGTGAGGGACAGGGTGAAAATGAAAGAAACCCTAAGGATAAGGCTGGTGAGATTAGTGTACCCAAGCCTAGCCACACCACAGTTTCCCAATAAGCTGTGGTTGTTAATAATGAAATCAGCTCAATTCTAGTTTCATCCTCCCAAAAGGATGTTACTATTAAAACAAGCTCCCAACCAGGAGCACAGGCCAAGAGGCTTAGGGACACAAGTTCACCACAGACTTATGCCAGAAAAAAAGATCTAAAACCCTTGGGGATGTACAGGGAACACACACAGTGCAAACTGGAGCTAAAGACTCAGTCACTGCACCATCTCAAAGTCAGCTTGATGTGGCTCCAATAAATGTGGAGTCACATCCAAAATCATTAATCATTGAAGCACCTGAAACACCAAATTCACCCACACACTCACTAGATATAGACATGATTCATACATCACTTCCAAATTCTCCATCTTTAACTCTCTTGAGACATCTCTGCCCAAATTTTCATCAATATGCACAGAGTCTACAATAGTCTCCACTCCAAACTCATTCATTTCTTCTATCCCGGTGGATATTATTTATCTGTCAAATAGTGATTATATCCCGACGGATGTGCCTAATAGCAGTCATCCGTCGGCTAGCCAAACTACTATACCGATGGATGTTACTCATCCGTCGGTTCTCTCTGCACAACTTCAAATCTCAATAATTGTCACAATATAGATGATCTAGTAGTGCAATCACTCTTAGAACTGAGGGCAGGGAGTGAATTGAGTGAGATGATGGGTTGCGCCCAGGCAAAATGAGAGGAAAAGAGTGAACCAATACAGACCATTTCTTCAGGTCTAGCAAAAGTGAGTGAGGAGAGTCCCATATTAGATGGTGAAGGTGAGGGTGAGGGTGTGAGGGTGGGAAGCCAAGGGGAGCCCTTGATGCAAGAACAGAGAGAATATGAGAGAAATGCATGTACATGAGATATAAGGATCCAACTGATTCAGCACTTAAAAGAAGGATTTCCAAAATCTACAGAAATGGTAAGGAAATCTGTGTGGTGGTTGGACACCCTCGGTTTGTAGAAGCTAAGAAGGAAGAGAAGGAAAGAATCAGGCAAGAAAAGAAGTAGGCTGCCTTAGATGCTAAGAAGCTCAAGCAAAAGAAGGAACAAGCTGCTATCTTGGCCAAACTTCAAGCTGTGAAGACTACAACTGAGATCTCTACACAACCATCTGTGATTGCTGAACCTCGAGATCATAAAATGCATCAAGAACCACAACAGAAAAGAAGATTCAGATACAAGCTTCATTCCAAAATAAAATTGGACTTTAGTGATGAGGAAATGGAAGACTACATTTCCAAAAAGTCTACAACTTCAACTCAGACATCCAAGCCCTCATTGATACATGAAGAATTCAAGGTGGATCCAACTAAGAATTTTCATGGTGAGCCTATTATTCCTACGGATGAGCCATTAGACTGGGAAAGTCTGCCAATTCCTGAATTCAACTTACCTATCTTCAACAAGCCAAAGAAGACCCTAACCAAATCTAAATCTGCAGTCAACAAGGAAGATCTATTATACATCTGTGACATCAAGAAGTTTTCAGATTTAAACCTCTACTTGGATGAACTAGTAGAAGTAAGAGGAATTGATGCTCACAGACATCTTCCTGAAAGATTGGTGTTTAAGTACAAGGCAGGGAAAGAAATCACATGGTCTCTTCACAGGATTCTAGAAGAAAGCCAATCTGTACTAATAAAGATCTACTCATCTTTCAAAAAGAACTTTGGATTCAATGTGACTGCAAGGAGATTGGTTCTGAAGAAGATTGAAGAGCTAAGGAGTAATAAAACCAAAGATGCACTTCCAAAAACTCTATCAATTCCTTTCACTGGAAAAAGAGTACATTTGAGGCCTTATTGGCTGATGGAATTCATGGATGATAAGGGAGTTAGAAGATTCTTCAGACTGGATGACCAATTGAGTATCTCTAACAATGAGACTCTATTGGAAATGCAAGAAATGCTGCATCTGTCTGAAGCTGATGAACTTGAATTCCACAGACAACTCCAGAATAAAATAGAGGAAAACAACAGGAAGCTTGGGAAGAAATTCAGACAATCAAGGAAATAGAAATATCTGCTCAGACTAGAGGAGCACCTTGATAATAATTGTGAGAACTCTTTGTACACTTTGCTTTGTTTAATTTTCAAAAAAAATTATAGCACTTATCATTTTTATCTACTACTTTTTAATCTGTATTTTTAGGGTGTTTTGTTATCATCAAGTTTCTTTTAAGTTGTGGCTACAATTTCAGTAGACATAAATTGGGGGAGATTGTTAGGAATATGTTGTGAACTTGATGATAAGTTAAACAAAATACCTTAGTAGATATAACTTAGTGAAATTTGTAGCACTCGACGGATGATCTAATATAGTCCCGATGGATAAACTCTATAGTCCCGACGGATGATAAACTAACATCCATCGAGTGAGTAGCTTATGTAACAAATAAGAACTGTAGCACTTTTCTGCAAACAACTTGTAGTTGTCAAGTAGATTGCTTAGGGTTCTGTAAGTCATGTTGACTACTAGATTGATATACAGAATAGGTTGATTAATTATAAATATGAGATGTCTTGTAATTCTGTATAAGTGAAATAGAGTCAAGTGGCAAATAGACTTCCGACAGATGATCTACAAGACTCCCGACGAATAATCAACAAAGCTCCCGACGGATGACAAGCATAGTCCCGACGAATGATCAAGTTCAAATAGCTGTTGACAGTGACAACACAGTCACATGCGTTGGGTGTTTGCAAAAGGAATGTGGCATCCTGTTAAGCAGGAATTTGAGAACAAAGAAGCATTACCATTTCCATGCAATTGTGAAGATATTCAAAAATGCTGGAATAGAGTAGTGAAGCAGCATGGAGTTAGACTAGATATGTTTTGTTTAATTATCTTGTCTTATTGTTATATGAACTTGGTGATATATAAACCAAGTGTAGCAAGTAGAACAATTAATTAAGCAACCCTATTTTCATAAAAACATATCAAGCTGTATTCTGTAAGCATTTCTCTGTAGATTTAGTTGTTTAAACTTGTAAGCAACTGTGAGCTATTAAAAGCTTCACAGGGTTCTCATTATATATATATATATATATATATATATCTGGTGGATACTTTTAAATCCACCAAAAAGTTTTAAAAGCTTGTGTTTTTATTACTTAGTATTTTGATTTCTATCACTCTTTTATTATGCACCATTGCTAATAGAAAACTGTTATATTTATCAAGTTAGAACTTTCTTTAAATTTGAAAAAGTAGCCAGAATTACATTCAACCCCTCTTCTGTAATTCTTGTTGTATTGTTAGGGAATAACAGTCTTTTTTGGGCTCGAGCTGCGCTGATATATCTTTCTCCTCTCCTCAGGGCTCGAGGACCGGTCCCTTTTGTCTCGATAGTTTTCACTGATTTTTAGCTCCCTCATCGACTTCTCTACCCTCTTAAAAAGCTCAGCTTGTTCATAAAATTCTGCCAAGGTTCTGGGCTCGCTGTCCAGGAGGCTCTTCCAAAATATCGACCCCTCTTTTATCCCCGCAATTAAAAAATTCTTGATGGTCTCCTCGCTAGCGCCTATTACTTTGGGAACTTCGACGTTAAATCATCGAAAATACTCTGCAAGAGGTTCCCCATCCCTATGCTTGATATTGGCCAGAGTGGCCACTGGTGGTGAGTAATGGATGGTGGATTGAAATTTCCTGATGAACAAATCCTCCAATTATCGCCACGTCCTTATGCTAGTCGGCCCCAACTTAGAAAACCAGTATTGGGCACTCCCTCATTGTGATGTTGCGAAGAGTCTGCAGTGGGTTAGCTCTGGCTTCTGATAGACTTCCATCTTGGTGTTAAACTGAATAAGATACTCTATCAGGTCCGCCTCTCCATTGAATAAGAGATCGGGGATGTGCCTGAACATTTGAGGTAGATGAGAAGAACGAATAGTAGCTGTAAATGGAGATGGGGCTGCCGAGGCCGGGGCCCCCTCTTCTCCTGTTCCATCTGATCTAGGATCTTTCTTGCCCACGCGATCAAGCATACTGGTCGACCTCGCCTCGGACGAACTGGCTTTGGCCCCGATCTTTCAGAGATCTGGCTGCCTCGCTCATCCTGGCTTGGGGGTATCTCATCCCAGTCCAATTATGCCTTCTTCTTCTTTTTTGCTTGGTCTCAACTGCCACATCATCAAACTCGTGGATGAGCCATTTCTGAGGGCCTTTGCCTTTACAGTTGCGTTGAGAGAGCTTGAGGCGGCGTGCCTTGCGCTTAGCGTTCCGGGTAGAACCTTTTTCTAACCTAGGCATCCTAGTGTTGATTTCATTCATCTGGTTTCCTAGACCCTCGAGATATGCCATAATCTCTTGCCCATGAATGAGTGATGGTGGTGGCGGTGCTTGATTTTTTGGGGGCGTCTGCTCGACCCCGTTTGGGGTCCTCTTCTTTCCCCCCGCTTCCTGGTGTTACGACTGATTTGCCTTCCTTGGTCATCTTTTCTCCCTAAGACGAAAACCCCCCTCCTTCTAACGCCAAATATTGTAGGGAGAATTTCGTACAACAATGTTTTAAAGGTTGATGGCCAGAATAAAGATTAAAGGTGGTGTTTGAGGGCGGATGAAGGTTGTGTGTGGTGGTGGTTGAGCTTGTATAATGACTCCTCAAATAAAAATAGGGTTTTCTTTATTCTTTATCAAGTGTCAACTCATGTCTCATACAAGAGCCTACGTACCCTATTTATAGGGATCAAGGCTCATGTAGTTCTTTTGGAACAAGTTATCTAGGCTAGGGTTAGGGTTTTTTCTACCCGTGCAGTCCAAGCCCATATCCAAGTCAGGCCTTCAGCTAAAAAGTCATGTAAACCTCGACCAACCCCACACGCTTCCTGCAATCTTGCGGCATCTTCGTGTTTCTTCCCGTGATTGGAGGAATGTCTCATGTCAGCCCCAAAATTCATGAACAACTCACTCATCTATGAGTCATTTTCCATATTTCAGATAAATTCATCTAATACGAGCCAACCTGGTCACCTTGGCTCGCACCAGCCCTTTTCAGACCAATAAGTTAGCCTTCTCCTTCATTATTCCACTAGAATTGAGCTCACACGCCAAGCTCGCGTATGTTTAGGCTCTTTTAGCTCATACGTGATGTGCGCTGGAAGTCATGTGGTGGGCTTGCAACCCACCAATCTTGATTAGAATGTGAGGCGAGCCCACGAGCCAGCACAAACAATGTATCCACGCGCCCAGATCATACGATGCAAGCTCAGCTCATATAATGAGCTTACGAACCCAGCTCACGCAATGAGCCCACGAACTCAGCTCACACAACGAGCCCACGAGCCCAGCTCGCGTAATGAGCCCAACACATTAAGATTTTGTGTTCCTTTTGGAAGATGTTTTTAACAGGCAGACCTAGGTGCGAGCCCACTGGCCCAGCTCGTGCTTTCCAGTAATCTAGGCCCAACTTTCTAACATACCCATGGGGACCTATTTAGGACCCACAATAGGGAGCGTAATCCTCACCGTGATGCATAATACTCCATGGGGAGCGTAATCCTCACTGTGATGCATAATACTTCTACCCATACTACGTTTTGAATCTCCAAACCTAATTACCACCGTACAGAATTTAAAAACTTGAGTTAAGAATATTTGTCCAAAATTCTAGGCAATCCAACCGCTGGAACTCCGGGAAACAGAAAAACAAAATAGCTAACTCAACAAAAAAAATTCTTACGAATTTTTTACATTAGCACCATAAACTAGCCCAACCTTTAACCTCACAATTCTCAACCTCATAAATCATTTGATAGATCTCAAATTTTGGACGAACACCAAGAAAATTATGAACACATCACTATGTACACCAACTACACCATTATTACCATAGCTTCCTACGTAGCCTTAACCGGGATTACGGAACTGTAGTTCTTATAATGGGGTGAAATCTCCACCTCACTCCAACACCCCCTCTAAGGGAAATCAACATCTGATAACATTGAGCAAGTCCAGACAATGTTGAAACTTGATATCGACACGTAATGAAACTAAATTCCAAGTTTGCTTTCTTTATAGAGATTTCATCTCTTCTTCTATCGCGATAAAAAAAACTCCTAGTATTACTATTCCGGATAGGTTCCTTGAAGGAGATAAGTTCATCCTCCTCCACAAAGAGTGCATATTCTACTACATTAACCTTCTCGTATTGTTTACATGTTTGTAAGGTCATTTTTGCCTAGACGAAATCAAAATTTTCTTGAACCTCTATTGTTCGTGTGCCTGCACATTTTCTTGCTCAAGAGTCTCATACTCAAACTCATAATTCCCATGATATTCCGGTTGAACACAACTAGAACCTCGATGATGCTTAAATTTTATCTTAACCACTTAGAGAATTAGAATTACTCTCAATATCATTAGTACCCGTCACCTTAGCTTTTAGAGAAGTTACCATAATATCCCCATCAAATATAACATCCTTACTGATAACAAATTTAGAATCATCAATAGACCAAAGATGATAACCTTTTGGTCGTGCACCTAAAAATTCCTAGTCTCCCGTAATATTCATGTTTACCTGAACATGACTAGTAAGGTACATCTCCATTTAGAGGTGTATGAAGTGACCGATTGACAATGTAGGGAGCAATAATTATTAAATTCTCCCATCATTATTTACCTAAATCAATATAGGATCGCATACACATTGATTTTTCTCGTAATGTGCGATTTAGGAATTCCGCAACCCCATTTTGTTGTGGTGTTCTCCTGACAGTCCAATGTCTAACAATGCCTTCTTGATCACAAAACTTTTGAAAATGCTATTTGTATAATATGTACCATTATAGGATCCCAGTGTCTTTAAATTCTTACCGATTTTGTTCTCAACCATTATTTTCCACTTATTGAATGTGCTGAATACCTCATTCTTATATTTCAAGAAATAAACCCAGACATGCCTAGAATAGTCATCAACAAAAGTGACAAAATACTTCGAGGCTCTCTTGAAAATGACTAGAGTCGGACCCCAAACATATTTATGCACATTGTCTAATATACCTCAATTACTATGTTTGCTTTTCTTGAACTAAACAAGGTGTGCTTTCCCGTACACGCAATGCTCGCAAAAAATCATGAAAGCCTTTTTCTTATTTTTCAACAAACCCTCTCCACTAAGAAAATTACGACCTTTATTCGACATATGCCCAAGTCGCCTATGTCATAATCGAGTGCATTCACATGTGTCTTTACCACTACTAGTAGCCGCAATAGTTGCACTTTCAGTCACCATTGTACCCTTAAGAGAATAAATATTTTCTTGAAAAATACATGCCATTACTACCAAATAACCACGAACAACTTGCATCTCACATTATGTGTAATGATGTTAAACCCACCATTATTGAAAACACCAACAGAAATAAAATATTTCTTCAGTTCAGGAACATGTCTCACATTCGTCAATATTTTTAGCACTCTATAATGCAACATAATCCTCATAGAATCAAGTCCACTCATTTTGCAAGCATGGTTATTGTCAATCAATAAGTTTTCACCTTCGACATCTTTACAAATTATAAACCACTCCCGATTCGGACACCTGTGGTAAGAGCAACTAGAACCGAGAATCCACCTATTTATGATTCCTCTTTTACAAGTGATATAATAATAATCATCACTGCCCCTTCCTGTTAAGTATAACCAACCCGTTATTTCTTCTATAATTTTTCATTTTTCCTGTATCCTTTGTTGTTCTTGTTCTTCTTCCAAAAAACCATTTTATTAGGACAATTTGATGTATAATGCACAACTCACCTGTAACACTTTCTCTCCACAGAAGATCTAAAATTTGACTTAAACTTGCCTCTCCTTCATATTCGTGCTTCAACTACACCGCTTGTAGAATCAAACATGACTTGATTCAAAACCAATTTCTCTCAGTAATTTCACCAAATAACTTGTGTGCACCACATAAGACACAACCCAAAAATATCTCAAATTGGATTTTCAACACCCAAATATGATTCTAGCTCTGAAGTACTTCTTTGTACTAAAAACTCCTATATGCCACGCAAGTTACGAACATATATACAAAGTTTAAAATTCTTCGAGTTTCACAATTATTTAGTTCATTTGAGTTGATACATATTGTTTCGAAATTATAATTTTCTTTTTAAAATAAATTGCATGATGCCTAATCATTCAATATAGTCTCAAAAATTTATATGCAATTTGAAGGATAATGATAGTTACATTGGAATTTATTATGAGTTACTTGAAATATAATATTTGATTTATTTAGTTATTTTGGATAATAATAATAATAATAATAATATATTGGTAGAAACTTGAAATTTGATAATAATATTCAACTTAACAGTATATATTCACTTATCATGCAGTCTATTGCGTTGGGTGCAACTTTATTTTGGAAAGATGAGATGATTATTGCAGTACATGATTTATTACTCACTAGTTAATATTTTTTTTTAAAAACAAGCGAAAAATATATTAAAACATTATAACATGGCCGAAACAAACCTCCGAACTGTCAACTATGATTTGATTGTGAAAAAAAACAAGCTAAACAAATAACCGTTTTGTTTTCGGATCACTTAACACATAGAATATTCAAATTATTCGATATAAAAGGTATTATAATGACATCTCGATTAATCCAGCCTACACCAGTTATGAAACTAGTAGCATCACAATTGACCTTCATGTAAACATCATATGTATCCCAATGTCCAATGTTCAGAACTATCAGTTCCATCGACTGATATTTGAGTAACAGATAATCCCAAAATATGAACAATTTTTTATTGGAAAAGGTGAGATTTTGCGATATCCACCACCATCTCAGATCTGATGCGAGTCTTACAGATCTCCCAAAATATCATATAAATCCTTCTCATAAAAGTTATCAAAATCCATAACAAAACACACAAAAATAGCAAGACAAAATACACTAATATCCCAAGATGGGCATGAATAACAACCTTGATAACAAGATACTTAACAAGATTTCATCCAAAAAGTATTAGATCTCGGTTTTATTGGAAAAACTGATAAATGAAAGAGAATGAAAGAGCGGAGGAGGAGGAGGAGGAGGAAGGGGAAGGATCAGAAAGTAAAGATGGGCGGCTAGAAACCTGGATATGGGAGTCGACTCTCAAAACCCTCTTTTTTCCCTCTTTTTTAGTGAATCGAAAGTTTTAAGTTACTCACGATTTGATGTTTAGGTTACTAAGATTTGTATATATTTATGCATTTTTATCATAATCATGTTTCAATTAATTATTATCATATATTCTTATAAACAAACCCAATTTTTTTTTACTTTTGAAAAGTTATTAGAACATTTTAATGACATCTTTGAATGATTTCAAATAGGTCAAACATATCATAAATAATATATATATTTTTTTAATTTTTGCCCAATATAAGTCATAATTAACATACATAATTAACATACAACACGTCCAATCGTCAGATACAATGAAAGGTGCCTAAATGATCCCAATTTTATATAATAAAAAATAAATTAAATAATATAATTATGGATTTCCCGTAATTATTTGAGTTTTACTTTCATTTTTTGACAAATAAACGAAAAATATATTAAAATATTATAACACAGCCGGAACAAACCTCTGAACTGTCAACTAAAATTTGATTGTGAAATAAAAAACAAGCTAAACAAATAACCGATTTTGTTTTTCAGATCGCTTAGCACATAAAATATTCAAATTCTTCAATCTAAAGGTATTACAATGACATCTCGATCAACCCAACCTACACTGGTTATGAAACTAGTAGCATCACAATTAATCTTCACATAAGCATCATCTGTAGCCCAATATTCTGAACTATCAGTTCTTTCGACTGATATTGGAGTAACAGATAACCCTAAAATATGAATAATTTTTTATTGTGAAAGGTGAGTTTTTGCGATATTCACCACCGTCTCAGACCCGATGTCAGTCTTACAGATCTCCCAAAATACCATATAAATCCTTTTTCATTAAAGTTATCGAAATCTATAACATAACACATATAAACAGTAAGACATAACACACTAACATCCCAAAAACATGGGTACGAATAACAACCTTGATAATCAGGTACTCAACAAGATTTCATCCAAAAAATTAGGTCTTGGTTTTATTAAAAAACTAATAAATAAAAAAGAATAAAATAGCGAAAGAGGAGGATGAGGGGGGAAGGATCGGAAAAAATTGAATCAGGTTTAACTCCTATAATTCTGTTGTGACAAATTTTCTACCAAGAGTGAGTCAAAAATTGTCACCACCACTTATATACCTTATCATTTTTAACTATTTTTTCCTTAAATATCTCGTGCCCCGAGAAGGTATGAAACATTGTATTTGTAGTACCATTTGACGTATAAGAAACTAGTCGAAAAAACAGCGCTTTGCGCGGTTCTGAAAATATATTTTATAATATTTAAGAATATATAATTTTGTATGCGCATGTGAATAAAAAATCTTATTCTCTCTATAGTAATTTCAATGGCAAAAGTATTGCAAATATATATATAATAATTTACTATAAAAGGTTATATATATAATTATATATAATATACTATATAGATAATTAATGATATATTTTTGTACTCATCCACTGAATAATCTAAAAATTAGTATGAACAATCAAAGTCAACTAAATTGATCAAAACTAAAAACTAAAAAGTTGGTTGCTTGAAGTAACCTAATCAGAGGAGCTAAGTACAGGTTATTAATTATGGCCCATGTCTTCATTCTTCAATGAAGATCTTTTTTCCACTGAATTTTTTGTAATTAGAAAATGCTTCAACTTGCTTGCCTTTTCGCCGGGGGAGGGGAGGGGGTTGCCAGAAGGGGGTAGGGGGTTTCTCTTCAGGGGTGGGAGATTTTTTTCCGGACTTTGTGTTAGGCATAAAATATGCACTAATAATTTACGCAAGTATACGTGTTAGCAAGTAATATAGAATAATTTCTAGCTCATTCCCACATAGACTCAGACTAATTATGTTCAATTAACTTACACACCAATGTACGATTACTTCCCAATAACACTTAAGATTGATTAACTAATTATTAACTACAATTAACTACGAGAATAAAACATTTAAATAACACTTGAATTAACAATATCAAACACACATGAGATCATAACTTCATTACTACTTCCTTTAATAGTCATTACTATTACCCTTAGTATGTATTGGTGATGATATTAATCGAACAACACGAAACTGATAAAATCCAACTTTCGTTGTACTAATACTATTCTACCAAACATCCACAATTAAGATAGAAGTTGAATAGGCATCAATTATGTTGAGACCCTATATGTCTACAGAATTTGACAACATAACGATTTAAGTGCAAGTTATTCATTATGATTACACAGGGCAAGTAAAACGGTTAGAGTTACCCACTAATCATGCATACACATACATGAACCTATGCTAGCATGGCAAGTTCTAAATCTCAAGATCCATTGTCGCTTCACAAGAAATTAACAGACTGTCTTATATGTTCGCGACGCACATAAGACGAATAAGCACAACCTATGCTAGATATCATACAATCATCACACACCAAGGTATTGAACAAGTAAATAAAGAAATCCATAGTAAATCCGTTATGACCCCATGATCACGATTAGCCCATGATAGAACTCATCGTCACCATAGGTTCATATGAAAACATGATAATAACACACAGTATAATCTAATAAAAATACTTATTAAAACCAGAGTACGTCACAAGAGTAATAAGGTTCAAAGTAAAGAAAACTAGCATCCACTGTTCAACGAATAAAAGAATCACAAGAAAACGTATGCTTCCTCTTCTCCATTGCGATGTGCTAAAACGGTCTTCTTTCTTCTCTCCTTGCTCCTTGCTTGATACCACACGTCATGAAACGTCTCTGAAGATTACTTATATAGAAGTCCACAAGAGCCAGCCGTCTCAGAAATCCATCAGAATAAGAAGTGTAAAAATCAGATTTTAATTT
Source organism: Apium graveolens (assembly GCF_009905375.1). Lineage (NCBI taxonomy): Eukaryota > Viridiplantae > Streptophyta > Magnoliopsida > Apiales > Apiaceae > Apium > Apium graveolens. Next base: position 11,548,224 of record NC_133655.1, read on the forward strand.
CCCGTCTCCGGGCGGCCTCCCCAGCTTTCCGGGCGGGCGCCCCAGCTCCCAGGCAGCCGCCCCAGATCCTGAGCTGGCGCCCAGCAGGCTACTGGAAAATATCACATTTTGCTCTTGATTTCTTCTGCATTCTGCTCCTAACTTCCCACAACCAATGCCAAGCACTTCCTAGGCTTATTTTTGATGAAATCTTCCTACATACGCAAGTTATACCCTGAAATGCAAAACACTAGAAAAAACGCATCAAATACACAAAATACTTGATTTCAAGACATCAATTCAAGCCATTATAAGACGTTCTAAGTGGTATAAAATGCCACTTATCACACCCCCATACTTAAATCGATGCTTGTCCTCAAGCGTCAAAGACTCAAAAACAAAGCAAAAACATGCTTGAATGCAAACTACATGAAATGCAGTGATCCCCTTCACAATGACTAAACCAACCAACTCATGACATCTCAACAAATTCAATTAGGAAACTAAATGTCAATCAAACCACGTAAGCTAACATACAACTAGAAACGTGGTGCGTGCGGATGCTTAACAGATATGCTTCGAAACTAGATCAATTATCATGACTCGATTACCCTTAAGGCAATCACATGATTATACGAAGAATAAATTCTAGACACAAAATACTTATAACACTTCAAGATCACTGGAGCTTATTACGGAATCATGCTTTTATTCAACATAATAAACAAATACTTATTTGATCGTGCAATGAGTGAGGTCCACAAAAGACTTATGCAATGGCATCCATTTAGCGAGCGTTAGGTTAGCGGATCCCGGACTATAAAAGCCTTAGGTCACTATGCACAAAGTCCCCTAAGAACTTAATAACTCGAATACTAAAGAGCCCACTCGTGATCAATTATGCATTAAACTATAAATTTTTTTCTTCTTTTTTTCGTATTTTTTTCTCTTTTTTTCAAATTTCTGAGCAAGTGCGTTTCGCTCCATTTTGCTCAACCCTAGACTACTCGCATAAAAATACGAGCCGACTATTAGCCATTTGACGCCTAGCCACAATTAGCAATGAATTCCAATTTTCACTCCAATTTTATTTCTTTTCATGCCTTTTATCATTAAGAGCCTATCATAAATTATAAGCATAATCAATAGATTAATCTCAAAAACCATCAAACCATGACAACAATCTAGTCCTTAAGCATACTCTAAGACTTAGTGAAATTACAAGTGTTTCCAGCATGCATGTCAACCTACAAGATTCAACATCACTCTAACGCTATCACTACACTCGCATCAATATCACAAATCAATCGGTAAAGCAACGTAAAAGGGATCATGATATATGCATGAGCTAAATGACATGATAAATAAAGCTATAAAATTTTAAAAAAACTATATGGAAACAATATGCAACTATATGAACTAAACTATCATGAATATGCAACTACATGACACGCACACAAATATGCTCCTTAACTACCATCCCCAAACATAAAATCTTCACTGTCCCCAGTGAAGGTAGTAGAAAGCAATACAAGGTATACCTACTCGGAGAAATCATCATCATCACCCTCAGAGGGTGGAGTATTAGGAGGCGGATAAGTAGATTCCTCACCAAAAATGGGTCACTGGATGTCAGCTCCAAGGCCTCTGAAAGCAGTCCCAAGTGAGAGGGTGAGCTCCTGAGCAAACCTACTCCGCGACTCGTACATCGCATCCATCCTCCAGGATAGCCTCCTATACTGGCATCGGCCATCCCTGAACCAGCACCTTCCTGGGTTCTAGAAGAGCCTGCTTCATCACGAGCCTGACTGGGCCTAGCCATAGTAGCACCAGCTGCTGGTCGTCGTCCTGGAAGATGATATCCCAAACCATGCTCTTCGAGCTCTCCACCCGTCCACTCCTGCATCACATTCAGAGTCGATGAGTCAGTTGGAGCGGCCGGCATCTGCAGCTGCTCATAAGAAGGCCAGTGAACTCCAACTGCTCTGCACAGCTTCGTGACAGTAGATGCATAAGGGATGTTACTTTGTGTCCTCCCCCTCAAAAACTTCAAAATCCCTTGGTAGATGAACTCACCAAGGTCCACATAATACTCCTCATTCAAGATCCCCCATAACAACCTTGCTCTCTCAACTGTAACCTCATGTGCATGCGAAGAAGGCAAAATATTAGCACAAATAAAGGCATTCCATGCACGGGCATACCTGTTCATCGCAACCGCCGGAAAAGAACGATACTCATTAGATCCCGTCTTAAACTTCCACACCGTGCCCGGCTGACAGAGAGTAGCACAAATCAAATCTAAATCAAAATCCTCGGGAGTCTTCTCATTCCAATTCTCCTCCTCGGGCTTCCTTTGTCACTGTCCAATCACACGGAGAATCGCCGCGGGCTGATAATCAACAGTAAGCCCACGAACAACAGTAAACCCGTCTTGTCCGCCTTTGCATTCGCATAAAACTCGCGAACCATACTCATTGGAACCGCCTCCGGCGACTCGTAAAAAGAAATCCACCCTTTCTCAGCAATCATTGGTAATAACTCACCATCCCTCCCTGATGGTAAAAATCCCCTCTTCTTCAGAATCGGCTTAGTCAGAAGCCTAGTATACTCTTCGTCAGCATCCCTATCCACCAAACGGGGCCTCGCAGCAGTTCCCCTCGAAGAATCAGCAGTAGGAATGGTGCTGCTGCTATCAATAGTTTAAGATCTCTTAGGTGCCATTGAAACTGAGAAAGTGTTTGAGAGGTGTGTTTTGAGTGTAGGAGAGAGTTTTGAAGTTGAAAGTATATGGGAGTGTATATAGAGGTGTTGTGTGTATATATAGGGTAGGATTTAGGTTTAGAATTAGAGTATGAGTGGGGTTTGTGGGAGAGAAAACATGGGTTTGTGGGTTGTTTGTTGTGGGTTTTTATGTTTTTTTTTTCTGATTTTTTTTATAAGGCCGAAAAAAATTTCTGACAAAAGGGTGCCAGGCGGCCGCCAGGGATTTCCAGGCGGGCGCCCCAGGGGTTTCTGCAAAAAAAAAATTATGCCCATATTTTCATATTTTTTTTGGGTTTTTGGATATGGTACTAACTTCTAAAGGTTCCTAAAGTCTCAAATCTTGGGTTGCCTCCCAAGAAGCTTCTTTTACGTCATTAGCTTGACATAGAGGAGTTCGATCAAGTTGACAATAAAACGGCGCTAACCACTTCCCGGTTTGCCGTGTCCCCATAATAATGCTTCAATCTTTGACCATTAACCTTAAATGCTTGGCCTGGATTGTTCCCAAAAATCTCCACCGCTCCATGTGAAAACACAGTTTTGACGATAAAAGGTCCAGACCACCTTGATTTCAACTTTCCAGGAAAAAGTCGGAGATGAGAGTTGAATAAAAGAAATTGTTGCCCCGACACAAATGACTTAGGAAATAGCTTCCTGTCATGCCACCTTTTTACTTTTTCCTTGTACATTTTGTTGTTCTCGTACGCTTAAAGTCGAAATTCATCAAGTTCATTTAACTGAAGCATTCGCTTCTTCCCAGCTGCATCTAGATCAAGGTTCAACTTCTTCAATGCCCAATAAGCCTTATGCTCTAGCTCCGCAGGTAAATGACATCCCCTAACATAGACAAGTTCAAACGGGACATCCCAAGTGGAGTCTTGTATGCTGTTCTATATGCCCAAACAGCTTCATCGAGCTTTAAAGACCAATCTTTCCTTGACGGACAAACAACTTTCTCTAGAATGTGCTTGATCTCTTTATTAGACACTTCAGCTTGACCATTAGTTTGTGGATGATAGGCAGTAGCAATACGATGATTCACATTGTAGCGCTGCATCATAGAAGTGAACTTACGGTTACAGAAATGCGACCCCTCATCACTTATGATTACTCGTGGCATTCCAAACCTTGTGAATATCTGCTTATGAAGAAAATTCAACACTACATTTGCATCATTTATCGGTAGAGCCTTGACTTACACCCATTTCGAGGCATAATCGACTGCCAGCAAGATGTACTGATTATTGCAGGATGAAATAAATGGTCCCATGAATCGATTCTCCAAACATCAAAGACCTCAACTTCAAGCATCACATGTAAAGGCATCTCATCCTTTCTAGTAAGATTCCTAACTCTTTGGCAACAATCACACCTTAAAATGAACTGATGTGCATCCTTAAACAACGTAGGCGAGAAAAAACCTGCTTGAAGAATACAAGCTGTTGTCTTTTCACCACCATAAACTGTGGAATGGCAGTCTCGTAATATCCCCTCCATCTCACAGAATGGGATATATCTCCTGATGATCTGGTCAGCTCCCTGTCTAAACAAATATGGTTCATCCCACATGTACCACTTCACCTCATGGAGAAACTTCTTTTTTTGAGCTGCATTCATATTAGGAGGCATTATATTGCTGACAAGATAGTTCACAATATCTGCGAACCATGGCTCTTCCTCCTGAACTGCGAACAACTGCTCATCCGAAAAAGATTCGTTGATCAATGCCTGATCATGGGAAGTAGAATCGGGATTCTCCAATCTAGAGAGATGGTCAGCTACTTGATTCTCAGTACCTTTTCGATCCTTGATCTCTAACTCAAATTCCTGTAGCAAGAACACACAACGAATAAGTCTAGGCTTCGAATCCTTCTTTGAGACCAAATAGCGAATGACAGCGTGATCAATGAATACTGTCACCTTTGTCCCAAACAGATAAGATCGAATTTTTTGGAAACCAAAGGCTATAGCCAAGAGCTCCTTCTCAGTAGTGGTGTAGTTCATTTGAGCTCCATTAAGCGTCTTACTAGCATAGTAGACCACATGAAAAAGATTATTCTTGCGCTGCCCAAGAACTGCTCCCACTGCATAATCACTCGCATCACATATCATCTTAAAAGGTTTTGTCCAATCAGGTGTCGTAATAACTGGTGCAGTTATCAAACTCTTCTTGGGAGTCTCGAATGCCGCCAATCATTCATCATCAAATTTGAAAGGCACATCTTTCTCGAGCAAGTTGCACAAAGGCTTAGATATCTTCGAGAAATCCTTAATGAAATACCGATAAAAACCCGCATGACCAAGAAAACTACGGATTCCTTTCACAGAAATAGGTGGTGGAAGATTTTCAATGACTCCCACCTTGGCTTTATCCACCTCAAGGCCCTTGCTAGAGACTTTATGCCCAAGAATAATGCCTTCACGTACCATAAAGTGACATTTTTTCCAATTGAGCACCAAATTAGTTTCCACACACCTTTTTAGCACCGAATAAAGATTATTCAAATAATCATCAAACGAATGTCCAAAGACGGAGAAGTGGTACATGAACACTTCGACATTATTTCCAATCATACCAGAGAACATGGCCATCATGCATATCTGAAAAGTGGCAGGTGCACCACATAAGCCAAACAAAACTCTGCGAAAATCAAATGTGCCAAACGGAAAAGTGAAAATAGTCTTTTTTTGGTCTTCTGGTGCAATGCAAATTTGATTATAACCCGAATAGCCATCCAGAAGACAATAATACTCATGAACAGCCAACATGTCAAGCATATGATCAATAAATGGAAGAGGAAAGTGATCCTTCCTCGTGGCTTTGTTCAACATTCTGTAATCCATGCATGCCCTCCATCCTGTAACTATTCGAGTGGGGATGAGCTCGTTCTTCTCATTTGCTACCACAGTTATACCTCATTTCTTAGGTACACATTGCACGCGGCTCACCCAAGAACTGTCAGATATAGGATATATGATTCCTGCATCCAACCACTTCAGAATTTCTTTCTTCATCACTTCTTTCATGATAGGATTAAGTCTTTGCTGTTGCTCAACAGTCGGCTTACTACCTTCCTCTAGCAGAATTTTATGCATGCAGTATGAAGGGCTGATCCCTTTTATATCTGATATAGTCCATCTGATGGTCGATTTGAATTCTCTCAAGATCCTGAAGAGCTTATCCTCCTCACTACCTGAAAGGTCAGATGCAATAATAACATGCAAAGTAGATGCATCACATAAAAGAGCATACCTCAAGTGTTCAGGCAATGGTTTAAGCTCCAAAGTAGGTGCTTCCTCAATAGATGGCTTGAGCTTTCCCTCAGCATTCTTGAGAACAGTATTACCAAGAGATTCAAATGGCATGTCTAGCTTTCGCTTCCAAGGAGAAGCATTTAGATATTGTAGTTGCTCATTGCCTTCCTCATCTTCACTGTCAAATTCTCCCACTAAGGCTTTCTCTATGGCATCAGCCATAAGCTCATGTTCAAGTTCCTAAGTTACCGAAGAATCAATCAAATCCACCTTTAAGCACTCATCATCTTCTGTAGGGAATTTCATCGCATTGAATACATTGAAAGTCACATCCTAATCTTGCACTCTCATAGTAAGTTCACCTTTTTGCACATCTATCAAGGTACGTCCTGTAGCTAAGAAAGGTCATCCCAAGATTATGGGAACCTTCTTATCTTCCTCGAAATCCAGAATGACAAAGTCTGTAGGAAAGATGAGCTTATCCACCTTTACTAACACGTCCTCCATGATGCCTCGTGGGTATGTAATAGAACGATCAGCCAACTGTAGAGACATGTAGGTGGGCTTTGGATCAGGCAAATTCAGCTTTTTGAAGATAGAAAATGGCATCAGATTGATGATTGCTCCCAAATTGCAAAGGCACTTGTCGAAAGACAACTTGCCAATGGTGCACGGAATGGTGAAGCTACCTGGATCTTTAAGCTTTGGAGGTAATTTTTGTTGCAGCAAAGCACTGCACTCTTCCGTTAGAGCAACGGTATCAAGGTCATCCAGTTTCACTTTCCTTGAAAGAATACTCTTCATGAATTTTGCATAACTAGGCATTTGCTCCAGAGCCTCAGCAAAGGGTATGTTGATGTGAAGTTTCTTGAACACCTCCAAAAACTTACCAAATTGTTTATCCAGCTTTTGTTTTTGCAATCTCTTAGGAAAAGGTGGTGGAGGATAGAGTTGTTTCTCCCCTATATTACCCTTAGGCAGAGTATGTTCAACAGTAATCTTCCTTGGTTCCGCCGCTTTCTCCTTTTACTTGGCCTCTTCATCTACCACTTCAGCTTCTCCATCTTTTGCTTTTTCAGCATCAACAACTTTTCCAGACCTTAAGGTGATAGGCTTGACTTGTTCCTTAGCTTCCTTCCTACCTGGCACTTCAGTATCACTGGGAAGTATGCCGGGTTGACGATTGAGCAAGGCATTAGCTATTTGACCGATTTGATTCTCCAAGGTCTTGATAGAAACAGCCTGACTTTTGCACAACAGCTTTAGCTCCTCGAAATCAGTACTAGAAGGTGGAGCAGCACCTCCTTATTGAGGATATGATTGCCTTTGAGCATAATGCTGAGGTTGCATGAATCCAGGTGGATTAAACTGTTTACTTACAGGTTGCTGATATGGTTGTTGAACAACATTCTGATTGTTGCTCCAGCTGAAATTGAGATGATTTCTGTTATTAGGATGATAAGTTATTGGCACAGGCTACTGCGGTCGCTGATAATTGTTCACATACTGAACATATGTATTAATAAGAGAACATCGATCCGTAGCATGAGAGCATGCACAAAGATCACAGACCATAGCTATCTGATTGACTCCATAGTTGGCTAAAGAATCGACCTTCAAAGACAGCGCTTGGAGCTGCGCTGCAATAGCTGTAGCTGTATCAACTTCCAGAATACCTGCTACCTTCCTAGGCATCATCCTTTGAGTTGGATTCTGATGCTCGTTTGCAGCCATAGTTTCAATAAGATTATGAGCCTCAGTATAGCTTTTGGCCCACAAGGCGCCTCCAGTTACTGCATCGAGCATGGGCCGAGATTGGGCCCCCAAACCATTATAGAACCCAGTGATCACCATCCAGGCACGCATACCATGATGTGGACACTTTCTCAATATCTCCTTGTAGCGCTCCCAAGCTTCGCACATAGATTCTGTTGGTTGCTGCGCAAACTGAGTAAGAGCACTCCTCATAGCTGCAGTCTTGGCCATTGGATAGAATTTCACCATAAACTTTTGCGCAAGATCTTCCCAAGTAGTGATGGACCAGCTGGTTCAGAATGTAACCAGTCCTTAGCTTTATCCCTCATAGAGAATGGGAAAAGCCTCAGCTTGATAGCCTAATCAGTAATACCATTATATTTGAAAGTACTACAGATCTCAACAAAATTCCTAATATACATGTTGGGATCTTCAGTCGCAGCACCTCCGAAAGAAACATAATTCTGCACCATCTGAATATTGCCCGTCTTGATTTCAAAAGTGTTAGCCTGAATAGTCGGATGAAGGATGCTTGACTGAATGTCATCAATTTTAGGCCGAGAAAAGTCCATAAGAGCTGGATCTGTTGCTGGAACTATAAGATCAACCATGATTACTGGTTCTTTCTGCTCACTCTCTTTATCTGAATCTGCAAAATATATCTTCTCCGGAATAACAAGAACTGAGTCTGTCTCCTCAGCCGTATCTAGAATCCTCTTGCGAGTGCGAGAACGTGTTTGCATAAACGCTCGCTAGAGTACCTGAAACATAACCAGAAGCAATAAGTAACACGTCTTAATCAATGAGTCTTAATGATCACTGATGGCAAGTACATAAACTAAACAAATACGCTGAGTCCCCGGCAGCGGCGCCAAAAACTTGTAAGGCACAAAACACGCGCTAATAATTCATGCAAGTATACGTGTTCGCAAGTAATATAGAATAATTTCTAGTTCATTCCCAAAGAGACTCAGACTAATTATGTTCAATTAACTTACGCACCAATGTACGATTACTTCCCAATGTAAAGAAAATAACACTTAAGATTGATTAACTAATTATTAACTATAATTAACTACGAGAATAAAACACTTAAATAACACTTGAATTAATAATATCAAACACACATGAGATCATAACTTCATTACTACTTCCTTCAATAGTCATTACTATTACCCTTAGTATGTATTGGTGATGATATTAATCGAACAACACGAAACTGATAAAAGCCAACTTTCGTTGTACTAATACCATTCTACCAAACATCCATAATTAAGATAGAAGTTGAATAGGCATCAATTATGTTGAGACCCTATATGTCTACAGAATTTGACAACATAACGATTTAAGTGCAAGTTATTCATTATGATTACACAGGGCAAGTAAAACGGTTAGAGTTACCCACTAATCATGCATACGCATACATGAACCTATGCTAGCATGGCAAGTTCTAAATCTCAAGATCCATTGTCGCTTCACAAGAGATTAACAGACTATCTTATATGTTCGCGACGCACATAAGATGAATAAGCACAACATATGCTAGATATCATACAATCATCACACACCAAGGTATTGAACAACTAATTAAAGAAATCCATAGTAAATCCATTACGACCCCATGATCACGATTAGCCCATGAGAGAACTCATCGTCACCATAGGTTCATATGAAAACATGATAATAATACACAGTATAATCTAAGAAAAATACTTATTAAAACCAGAGTATGTCACAAGAGTAATAAGGTTCAAAGTAAAGAAAACTAGCATCCACTGTTCAACGAATAAAAGAATCACAAGAAAATGTATGCTTCCTCTTCTTCGTTGCGATGTGCTAAAACGGTCTTCTTTCTTCTCTCCTTGCTCCTTACTTGATACCACACATCGTGAAACGTCTCTGAAGATTACTTATATAGAAGCCTACAAGAGCCAGCCGTCTCAGAAGTCCGTCAGAATAAGAAGTGTAAAAATCAGATTTTAATTTCCCGTCTCCGGGCGGCCGCCCCAGATCCTCAGTGGGCGCCCAGCAGGCTACTGGAAAATATCGCATTATGCTCCTGATTTCTGCTGTATTCTGCTCCTAACTTCCCACAACCAATGCCAAACTTCCTAGGCTTATTTTTGATGAAATCTTCCTACATACGCAAGTTATACCCTGAAATGCAAAACACTAGAAAAAACGCATCAAATACATAAAATACTTGATTTCAAGACATCAATTTAAGCCATTATAAGATGTTCTAAGTGGTATAAAATGCCACTTATCACTTTAGCTACTCCTCCTCCGTGATATCCACCATAACGATGCCAGCGGTCAATGTACGAAACTGTTCTTAGATCCTCTATTTAACCGCTTCAGCTGAAATATCAGTCTGTTATTAGATATCATCATCATCGTCAATGTTAACCACTGCTTCAAATTCATAAACCTGGCTTCTAGTAGGAGTGTGACGCCCTCCAAACCCGGGTCAGAAGTTTGGGGTTCACAATCCACACACAATATATAAACATGTATATAAAATATTATATACATTGACCTTCTTTACATAACCATGGATCCCAACAGGTTAAAGTATGAAAACAAACCACAACCTTAACTTTTTTTACATCGTACCAAATCCCAACTAGTTCAACTTACAACTGATAATGATATCGTTCTTACAATCTTGCATACCTCATCTAGAATATAAAGCTCCTGCTAGCTCGATCCAACTTAACCTGGAATCCTAGCTCGCACACTAGACAGGGAATCCTCGTTACCAACAATTTCATTTTCAACTGTTGAAAACATAAAAAGGTTTGCAAGAGTGAGCTAACTAGCTCAGCAAGTCATAGTAGCAATAACTGAGGTTAAACAATGATCAATTGAAATGATTCTGAAGAATCAAGTTTCTTAATAAGCAATGATTAGAATTGGATATTCAGTTTTCATTTTTAAAACAGCTCTGCTCTGCTCTCTATACTAACCCCGAGCAAGGCACACAGCTCTGCTCTCTATACTGGATCCAAGGCACGCATTGGCCTAATATAACCATAAATCTAGTTCGACCATGAATCTGGTCCACATTTATAAAACCATCCAATTCTAAAATGATTCAATATGAAAACCATTATAATTCAATAAAGCTGAATCATAGTTAACATTAATAAAGTATTTATCTCGGAGCATAAGATATTTCATGAGTATCACCAGGGTATATCAAGGTATATATATGAAGAACGGCTTCAAGCCTGTTGAAGAATCAGGTTTCTGATTAACAATGTTCAATGATAATACATGATATAAATCTTTGATGTTATAGGGTATATCAGTTTTTGTATGCTCAAATAATTTTGTTTCAGTATTTTGTTTATGGTGGGTATGTATTTGTGGAGTAGTATCGTATTTGTATGGTTCAATATCTGGGAAATCAATCGCCGGTGGGTTACAAGAAATAAGGCTTACAGCTCAAGTTCAATGATATTATCAGGGTTCAAGGTTGAATAGTTTAAAGCGCTTGCAATATAAAACAAGACTTATTTTGAATACACGCAACATGTTATGAGAAAGTTCATAAATATTTGCAATTTATCTCAGGAAAGGTTCAGAAGTACTTGCCTTATCACAGATAATTTCCAAATTTACTTGTATTCATCTAACAGTCCTACTCATCAATCACTTTCCTTCTTTTTCTATGTCTTGCTTCTATTCATCGATCATTTGCCTTCTTTTTCTACGCTTTAGTTCTATTTACTGATCATTTGCTCTTCTTTCCTATGCCTTGCTTTCCTCTGTTTGATATTATGAATATCTATCAATACTCAATCTCATATTATTTTAATCATCACATAGACGTTACAAGATCTTATCTACCCTTCGTTTTACCAAAATCCGACTTACGGATTCAAAGTTATGACTAAAACAGTCAAACAATAACCACATATGCATATAACACATCAATCAGATAGCATGTAGCACATAGCATGCAAGATATTCAATCTAAATAATTTTTCAAAGAAGATTCGGGGTCAAAAATGATTTTCCATATATTTAATACGAATTTTTGAACATGTTTCGGAATTAAAACGGGTCTCTGAATCATTTTATAATTAAATGACAGAGTTCGAACACCCGAATCTGATTTTAAAATGATTTAATAATAATTATCAAGTTTTGAAAATAGTTTAAAATAATATTATAAAGCTTGAAACTATTTTTTGAATTTTTAAATCTAAATAAATAATTAAATCTAATTAAGTAATTAATTAAAATTAATTAATAACTAATTAAATTAATTAATAAATTAATATTTAAATTAATTGACTAGTTAAATAATTAATTATCAACTAAAATTAATTAATTAATTAATCAAGATTTATTTTACAATTAAAAATAATTTTCAGAAATAAATAATGAATTTTTGGAATTTTAAAAATAATTAAAATAATTTCTGAAAATATTATAAAAAGAATATACCATTTCTGGAAATAATTAAACAGAAATCTGATTTTTATAAAATTCTGAAAATACAGGGACTGAAGTGAAAACATTGCAAAACTCAGGGGACTAAACTGTAATTGTTACAGTCATCGTCCCCGGTCGCCGGAGAAGCCATGGTCGTCGGCCTGAAGCTTTTCCGGCGACTGAAAATCAGCCCAGAACACTGTCAAATTAATAGGGGATAAACTCTAAGATGCCAGGAACAAGATTATGGAAACAAAATTGTCAATAAATCAACGAAACGGCCGGAATCGTCGCATGAAAATTACGCCGCCGTTTCGACCCATTTTTCGATCATCGCCTTCCTAGTATCCTTTGTTCACCATCTATACATCAATCGAATCGTCTTTGGATGATCTATAAGTTTGTACAATCAATTTCATCTAATAACCCCTAACAAAGAAACGCCTAATTTTTAATTAAGAACATTCAAACACATAAACCCTAATTTTTAATTTCGAGAATCAAACAACAATTTTAACATGTTACTGAACTCTAAATTCATCATATAATATACCAAAATGACCAGGAAGAAAAGATCTACATGATTCAAGCATCAAATTACACAAACAACATCAAGAACAAAACTTCCTATTTTAATCCTAAAATAATTTGAATTAAAACAATTAAATAATAAAATCACCTTGATTTATGCACTGAAATTGATGATTTATTCTGATAGAACTTTTTTAAGAGCTTCGATTCGGTATATGGCACGATTGATTCTGAGTTCGATAACGCTTTCGTTTTTTGATTTGATTCTCAAGAACACAACGATTTTGGGGGGTTTTCTCTGTAATTTTTATATTTTTACTGTATGATTGTGATTATATGAATAAAATGAAATAAGAAAAAGGCTATTTATATTTATGGAATATTAATACCCGTTGGATCGTATTGGATCGAAAAATAAGTTACTTAACCGCTAAGTAACTGCAAAAATGATTCGATTTGATATCAATTTTGGATAATTATCAAAACCGGGCTTCTTATAAAATACTTTATACGAAAATAATGTAATAATATCCCGTCTTTTAGGAATACGGGTTTTATTGATCTATCAAAATGATTATCGTATCGAAAATTTTACGTCGGGACGCGTACGGGTCAAACTGTAATCCGGATCGAAAATGTCAAAACACGAAAAATGTCCGGAATAATCAGATTAGGTTAGGATGGAGTTATCCGAAGAGTTTCGGGTTGTAAAAACGTAAAAACGGTTGAAGTTGGACGATTCCCGACTTTATAAAATAGTTTTGTAATTATTCAGAAAATAATTAATAAATTCATAAATCATTATAAAATCATATAACACTCCAAAAATTACCGTAAAAATACCATAATTATTTATATTTTATTCTGTACATAGTAAAATTAACTTACTTATACTTTACCACATATAAACATCCACATATCAACGCCAATAATCAGATAATTCACCAAAAATCTCATAATAATCACATAATAATTATTTATTGATAATAATAATTACATGCTAAATCCCAGATATTACATCCTTCCCCCCTTAAAAGGATTATGTCATCAGAATTACACTAAGGATCAGATAATGATACATTTAAGTATCTCACCTCCATTTTCTCAGGTTGATCCTCAACCTTACAACTTTTCATAAACTTTAACTCGCAACATCAATCATTACTCAACAACATCTTGCTAACATCTTATTCAATTAGTTGCTCACATAACACTACTCAAGTCTCTATTTTATATATAACGGAGCTAAATTACTCTTCCTAAGTATACACATATAAACACCTATGAACCTGCTATACGTGTGGCGGTGAAGTCAACTCACGTACAATTATCCTGCCTATTTTACTATCTCAAAAGGACCAGCATAATGCATGTTAATTCTCTTTTCTTTATAATTCTAGTAATTCGTGCTCATAAACGTTTCCAATAGTTACGGGTTGTTGAACCTCATTCCCACATGTTTTTTTGTTCAATTAACCTAGTTTGTAATCGCATTCGAGGCTCTTTAATCGTTTCTTTAATCTTCTTGTCCATATGCGAATGATATACTGAAACCATGACGTATTCAATTTCTAACGTTCTCGAAATTACTCCAGAATTAAGAATTAACGAGAAAATCTCAACTTAATATGATTGACGCACAAACTAATCATCATACCTTAATTTCCTTGAATCAATTTCGGGTATATCTACCAAGCGACAATCTCTTACTATTTAGAAGAAAATATACTAACCTGGAGGCGTCACCCGCATATTCTAACCCATATTATCATTTATTTTAGTTCTAAGAGTTCTTATACGAAATTAACTGAAATGCTCTTCCTTGACGTCTAATCACGTATAACGTTTATTCTTTCGTTATGCCATATTATCAGAAAACCTTCTTTGACATCTATGTCTTGTATCATATTCTCGGAGTTACTTGAATCCCTTGAGTTAACGATGTTTAGCCAAATTCCTATCTTTTAGTTCCTCCTTACTTAATGCCTGTCCATTTAGGAGTGGTATATACTATTCTGGTTCGACATAATTCATTGTATTCTGAAAACTTCTGTCAAATCTCAAATTAAATAATTTTGATCATTTACAATCAATCCCTGGATCTGATGATGTACCACAATTTCTTCAAGCAACAACTAACCCATTTATTGGATAAACTGCTTATTAATAAAAGAGAATGACTAGGTTTGGATAACCTGTCAATAATGATTCAATTAACGCTTTCCTCACCTTGGGTTCTCAGGTGACTTCACTAAGACATCTCTTGGCGAAATGTATCTAGTCTTTGATGTTAGCCTTAATTCTTGGGTAGGTATAACATTTATTTATATGTTTCCCCCATTTTCTCTTTATGTCTGGTAACTAGATATTTTCTTCTAGCCCTTGGTACTTAACCATACTCCTGGGTTGCATTCTTTATCTCAATTTACTAGTGTTTCATCAAATTCTTCACTTTACTTCTGTCCCACATAATACCCATATCTTACCTATATCATGGCACTTTATAAATTTTCTTTATCATCCTTTTGATTCCACTTTCTTTCCTATTTAAGTTCTTCATTCTCATAACTCATTATTTCTTCTTAACATGGGTGAGTCTTCCAATAGCATTGTTCGGTTCTTCATCAAATAAACCATTCATGTGGCTAACTCTGGAACGAAATCTTTCAATTCATATACGTTACTATCATTATTAATTTCTACCATACGTTGAATACTAGTATTTATGAGTTTTCCGGAACCTTGGAGTTTTTCTCATTACCTCGTCGTTCTATATTGGTATACCTCCAAGTCCTTTAATAAAACCTTATTGCAGATGATAAAATCTTTTTAAATGTCTAATAAAATCCATAGTGGTATAGTTACTATTCTCTTATTTATTCCACCTCCCTTTTTCCTTTCCTTCATTCCTTCTCTTTGCTTTATCTTGAATCTTTAGTTCTTGAAAACATTCTTCTCCCTTGTCCATACGATAACTTTTGATTTCTCTTGTCTATTAAAAAGGGCACATCCATTCAAGTAAAGCCTCACACACTTGCAGCAATTTCTGAATTTTACTGGTATCCTTATTTTCTCCAAATTCCTCATTGCTTTGATTTCGGATTTGAAAATCACATCAAAATTTAACTTAATATAATTGAATTCGATTTCAATCTAACTGACCATTAATTGGTAAAATTAACCAATTAACTCAATTAATTAATCGATTACACCAAGTGATGACTAGCTAAATAAAATTAAAGACCAATTATATATAGTCGGATTGGATGTAACAACCTATTTCAAAAACCGAGATCACAATTATTTGGAGTATCAACAGGAATATCAATAACACATGGAAGATATACTTTCTATCTTTAAAAGTAGGGTATTTTTCAAAAATTTGGGCAGCATCTCCTTTATATTATTGACTTTCAGTCGGACTCAAGCCGACACCAACAATCAATCAAACAACCAACAATCAACCACAAGTAGACCAATCAATTTACACCTTCTAAACTCACCATTTCACCATCATATATAATATTAACCAGTACAACCCCTATTTTTAGTTCAACTTAAGATTACAACGAACAATTCTTATTATACCATACATTTCCTCATTTCTTCTGATTGTAATAGAATATCACTAATGAGTACAATTACAAATTATTCTAGAATTCTTCTAGTTCATATTTCAATTCAAGCTCTCTAATTAACATTTCATCTATCCTTAACAATATACACTTGTTCTTATTAGTTAACTTGTTCAACTTTTAATAATAAACACATGGTCTCAACCAACACTATCATAATCTTGTGAAAGAATTCAGTTGGTTTTAAAGCATTACTTCTTAAAAAATTTCACAGTTGAATCACCATATCTTCATCTCCACTTATGTCTTTTCATACTGAACTTTATTCACTGGCTCAGTTATGAGCATCAGATGTACAATAACTCACTTATTTGAGTGGGAAAGCCCAACCATTCCTTGAAGAACACACTCGAAGTTTATTCGTAACTAGAATTTCTTCGATCTTGAACCTTCATGATAAATATCACCCACATGATTGAGCTATGCTTCACCTTTACAATGTATCAATCGATTGTCTGGTTATTATCAAGAATTTCTTCATTCGCTTATGCTATCCCATCAATCATTTGCCTTATCCGGTATACGCAGCTTTACTTTTTTATTTCTATGGTTAGTTTACCTCATATTTTTCACTAACTACTCCAATTTACGCCAAAATCTCAGACTTAAAACATATCATGTATACAGATTTCCACTTCTGATTTGATATCTTCGTAACAACCATGTTATTAGCATAATGATTCTTATTTGCACGTAAATGTCCACCATTTATTAGTTTGCAATTATCCATACTCAACATGTAACTCCATCTGCTACACGGGATCATTTCACTTTCTATTAAAACACTCAAAGAATAGACCTTACACAAGAAGGAAATTTGTATATATGATTCTGATTGGAAACCTTTTGTAAAGAATAACAGTGCAAGGAAACAATCGAAAGGATCCATAAATCAAAAAATTATAATTGAAGAAAAAAAATGAATGATGATTTAGATATGAGTGATACAACCATATTTGTACACAAGATGGCCAATCTTTCATACTATATGGCATACAACACATGATTAGGTGGCGTCCCACCAGACTCTTCGTTATTCCAACAAAGAGTCACACCATAACACTGTTTGTCTCAATCAGAAAGAAATATTTTGGAGGAAGAATAATTTGAAAGGGATTCAATAATTTTCTTTTCCTTATCACCTCATAGGACTTATGATGAAGAAAGTTCATACTTTATTCAGGAATCAGAAGATTATACACTATAATATTGTAGAAAAGAATAATATCATTGGTCGCCATCCATATTTCACTTATGTACATCTTCAGCACTTATTCGATCAACAGATCTCATTCCGAGTCACATATTAACTTCAGAAAGTTCTCTGAAATTCCTTCTTAAATCTATTATTAGAATAAATTCCTTCTTATTAGGTCTTGTATTTTTAGCGCCATGCTTTCATGTTCAATATTTTTATAATTCGACCATGTTTGCACTCTTACGAGATTTACAATCATATCTTCAAATTTCTCTTACATTACTGCTCGTCCAATATATCGATTATTTTGCTAATAATATTCTTCCTTTAGAAAAGTCGAGAAATTTTCTCAATCTTCTTTGATCATACTCGGGCTTCTTTTCAATCAACAAACTCTTTAAACTCTAATCATCTCAGGAATTAAATAGTGTCTCCGCACGCTGAGTCTGTTATTAACATTAGCAAAAAAAAACTTACATTCCTCTATTGAGAACAATCGAAACTTCTTCGTAATATCGGGTCTACTTGACCCACTGAATTAACAATATTAATTCTAGAACGAGTATTCTTCTAGATAATCTGGATCTTATAACAAACAAGAAACTCAAGTAGTAGTTTGACAACCAAGTTTTAAAACTTGTTTTATTTAAAAGGCTTCTAGAAATTTTTTTGTTAAGAAAATCTCTTCTGAAAACTGGTTTAAAATTTTGAAAATCATACACCTGTCGTCATTACTATATGAGTTGGTTGTTGTCTTTCTTAACCACTACAAGGTATCTAATTAGGGAAACAATCAGATAAGAGCCCATTTATTTCCATATATCCTCTACCCCTTATTGAGTCTATTTTCCTTCATTAGTTGATAAAAACTTCAGTTACCGTTGCATATTATCTCATTCGTAACTTCACTTCAAGTCTGTTATCCTGGTGATACTCCCATAATCATTTTTGCTATTGTTAAGTACACCAGGTCTATCAAATAGTCAACAAATATATTCTTTAAAATAAAGGCTGCTGATATCACATCACATCGCTACTATACATATCACGTTTATCATAACATCATCTAATTCTAAGAAAACTTTGGGTCTTCAATCTTTTCAAACTCCTTTAAAATCCATCTAGCTCACTCCACAAGATAATCATGGGTAGCATACTTACTAGTAGCTCCATATAACCTGGTAGCAGCTATCCTTCGAAACAAATAAATCCTCTCTCTAAGTGTCTTTTCACCTTTCCTAATATCTCATGTACTCATCATATGTTGTAGCTCTCGAATCCATCTTCATAGGTGTTGTTACTTCATAAGACGGGTTTTAAACTGATGGTATAGAACAAGGTGTAGGGTAAACTGAAAAGATGCACTCACAGCTGAATGTTCGGTAGAACCAGAATCAGCATGTGGCGATTCTCGAATAGGTGGTCTCACATCAGGGGATGGAATAATAGCTTGAAAAGGTGTAACCGTCACAACAGTAGGTAATACGGCTAACACTGATGGAAGAGAATGGCGTGGATCAGATGACGGTCCTCTAACTTAAGGCTCCGAATGATCAGACGATACCCGGATAAAAGAATTTGCCATCGCTGCTATCTGAAAATCGCGTTGTTATATAAGAATCTCGAATCTCATCACGAATCATACCAAAACTTATTATACAGTAGCACTCAACCTCTCGACATCTTATCTTTCTATTTCTTAATCCTAATCCTAACCCTCTATCCATTCCTGAAAATCTGCTTGTTTTAGTGACTTATAACCTGTAGCTCTGATACCAAACCTGTGACGCCCTCCAAACCCGGGTTAGAAGTTTGGGGTTCATAACACACACACACAATATATAAACCTGTATATAAAATATTATATACATTGACCCTTCTTTACACAACCACGAATCACAACAGGTTAAAGTATGAAAACAAGCCACAACCTTAACTTTTATTACATCGTACCAAATCCCAACAAGTTCAACTTACAGCTGATAATGATATCATTCTTACAATCCTGCATAACTCATCTACAATAAAAAAGCTCCTGCTAGCTCGATCCAACTTAACCTGGAATCCTAGCTCGCACACTGGACAGGGAATCCTCGTTACCAACAATTTCCTTTTCAACTGTTGAAAACATAAAAAGGTTTGCAAGAGTGAGCTAACTAGCTCAGCAAGTCATAGTAGCAATAACTGAGGTTAAACAATTATCAATTGAAATGATTATGAAGAATCAAGTTTCTTGATAAGCAATGATTCGAATTGGATATTCACTTTTCATTTTTAAAAACCAAGATTAAGCTGCTGATCAGTCACGCACTAACCCTGAACAATGCACACATCTCTGCTCTCTATGTTGGATCCAAGGCATGCATTGGCCTAATATGACCACGAATCTGGTCCACATTTATAAAACCATCCAATTCTAAAATGATTCAATATGATAACCATTGTAATTCAATAAAACTGAATCATAGTTAATATTAATAAAGCATTTATCTTGGAGCATAAGACATTTCATGAGTATCACCAGGGTATATCAAGGTATATATATGAAGAACGGCTTCAAGCCTGTCGAAGAATCAAGTATCTGATGAACAATGGTTCAATGATAATACAGGATATAAATCTTTGATGTTATAGGGTATTATAGGGTATATCAGTTTCTGTATGCTCAAGTAATTCTGTTTCAGTATTTTATTTATGGTGGGTATGTATTTGTGGAGTAGTATCGTATTTGTATGGTTTAATATCTGGGAAATCAACCGTCGGTGGTTTACAAGAAATAAGGCTTACAGCTCAAGTTCAATGATATGATCGGGATTCAAGGTTGAATAGTTTAACGCACTTGCAATATAAAACAGGACTTATTTTGAATACTAGAAACATGTTATGAGAAAGTTCAGAAATATTTACAATTTATCTCAAGAAAGGTTCAGAAGTACTTGCCTTATCACAGATGATTTCCAAATTTACTTGTACTCATCTAACAATTCTACTCATAAATTACTTTCCTTCTTTTTCTATACCTTACTTTTATTCATCGATCAGTTGCCTTCTTTTTCTACGCTTTAGTTTACTGATCACTTGCTCTTCTTTCCTATGCCTTGCTTTTCTCTGTTTGGTATCACGAGTATCTATCAATACTCAATCCCATATTATTTTAATATTCACATAGATGTTACAAGCTCTTATCTACCCTTCGTTTTACCAAAATCCAATTTACGGATTAGAAGTTATGACTAAAACAGTCAAACAATAACCACATATGCATATAACACATCAATCAGATAGCACATAGCACATAGCACACAAGATATTCAATAAAAATAATTTTTCAAAGAAGATTCAGGGTCAAAAATGATTTTCCAGATATTTAATACGAATTTTAGAATATTTTTCGGAATTAAAACGGGTATCCGGATCATTTTATAATTAAATAACAAAGTTCGAACACCCGAATCTGACTTTAAAATGATTTAATAATAATTATCGAGCTTTGAAAATAATTTAAAATAATATTTTAAAGTTTGAAACTATTTTTTGACGTTTTAAATCTAAATAAATAATTAAATCTAATTAAATAATTAATTACAATTAATTAATAACTAATTAAATTAATTAATCAATTAATATTTAAATTAGTTGACTAATTAAATAATTAATTATCAACTATAATTATTTAATTAATTAATCAAGATTTATTTTAGAATTAAAAATAATTTTCAAAAATAAATAATGAATTTTTGGAATTTTAAAATTAATTAAAAAAATTTATGAAAATATTTTAAAAAGAAAGTACCATTTCTGGAAATAATAAAACAGAAATCTGATTTTTATAAAATTCTGAAAACACAAGGACTGAAGTGAAAACATTGCAAAATAGAGGGGATTAAACTATAATTGTTACAGTCATCGTCCCCGGTCGCCAGAAAAGCCATGGTCGTCGGCCTGAAGCTTTTCCGGCGACTGAAAATCAGCCCAGAACACTGTCAAATTAACAGGTGATAAACTCTAAGATGCCTGGAACAAGATTATGCAAACAAAATTGTCAATAAATCAACGAAACGGCCGGAATCGTCCCCTGAAAATTACGCTGTCGTTTCGACCCATTTTCCGATCATCGCCTTCCTCGTATCGTTTGTTCACCATCTATACATCAATATAATCGTCTTTGGACGATCTATAAGTTTGTACAATCTATTTCATCTAATAACCCCTAACATAGAAACGCCTAATTTTCAATTAAGAACATTCAAACACATAAACCCTAATTTTTAATTTCGAGAATCAAACAGCAATTTGAACATGTTATTGAACTCCAGATTCATCATATAATATACCAAAATGACCGGAAAGAAAAGATCTACATGATTCAAGCATCAAATCACACAAACAACATCAAGAACAAAAATTCATATTTTAATCCTTAAATAATTCGAATTAAAATAATTACATAATAAAATCACCTTAATTTCTGCACTGAAATTGATGATTTATTCTGATAGAACTTTTCAAGAGTTTCGATTCAGTATATGGCACGATTGATTCCGAGTTCGATAACGCTTTCGTTTTTGGATTTGATTGTCAAGAACACAACGATTTTAGGGGCTTTTATCTGTAATTTCTATGTTTTTACTGTATGATTGTGATTATACGAATGAAATGAAATAAGAGAAAAGGCTATTTATATTTATGGAAAATTAATACATGTTGGATCGTATTGGATCGAAAAATAAGTTACTTAGCCGCTAAGTAACTGCAAAAAACGATCTGATTTGATATCAATTTTGAATAATTATCAAAACCGGGCTTCTTGTGAAACACTTTATACGAAAATAATGTAATAATATCCCGTTTTTTGAGAATACGGGTTTTATTGATCTATCAAAATGATTATCGTATCGAAAATTTTACGCTGGGACGCGTACGGGTCAAACCGTAATCCGGATCGAAAAAGTCAAAACACGGAAAATGTTCGAAATAATCAGATTAGGCTAGGAAGGAGTTTTCCGAAGAGTTTCAGGTTGTAAAAACGTAAAAACGGTTGAAGTTGGACGATTCCCGACTTTAAAAAATAGTTTTGTAATTACTCAGAAAATAATTAATAAATTCATAAATCATTATAAAATCATATAACAGTCCAAAAATTACCAGAAAATACCATAATTATCTATATTTTATTCTGGACATAATAAAATTAATATACATATACTTTATCACATATAAACATCCACATATTAACACCAATCATCAGATAATTCACCAAAAATCACATAATAATCACATAATAATTATATATTGATAAAAATAATTAAACGCTATATCCCAGATATTACAAGGAGAGTTATCCTCATCAGATACATTTGTTTTCCGCTTGCTTACGGCCTTAGATGAGACATCCTTAATCCTTCATTTCTGCTTTAGACCTTCCTTTTTAAGCTTCATCTACTCTCCATCCAAAGCATCGCCTGCTTATAGTCATTCTTTCTCAACTCTCCTCAAGTGGTCCTTTTCAAAGTGTAAGGGTAAGGGTGGACCAAACAAGCCAGGACTGATAGTCTAATATACAAGTATCAGTTAAGCAATTCTGCTTGCCTCAAGAAAAAGATAAGACGAACGCTAGTGGATTATAGCCAACAAAATGAACTATCTTATATCTATATAAAGGAAAATCTCAGTTGGCTGACGTGGCAGTTCCCGTCAATCTTCTACCTATTTTTTCTTTTGTTTCAGCTCCTTTGTTTTTTTATCCAGCAATCCCTCACATCTCTGCTAATAGATCGAACATTTATAGCAAAATACCAAGAGACCATCGTTACATTCAATCATAGTCCTTACACCTCCTGAAACTTACCTCACACACACATACACACAATACTTTAAATCCTAATATTGATATTGATAATTTATAAATTGACCAAGTAATGATCAAAACCCAACAACCCATGAAAAATATTCTACCAAAACACGAAGCAACATTCAACATGTTTGCGAAAATGTCCCAATGAATCAAGAAAATGGAAATGTGGGCTTTTCTGAGAGGTTCATGTTTTAAGAATTTTTAACAAATTACAAATATGGGTATTCATGATGCTGGTGGAAATAAGAAACTAAATATGGGATGTAGTCTGGAGGAGCAAGAAGAGGGCAAAAAAATGATTCAAAAAAAGGTCTCTATTTGTGTATTTAAGAAAGGAATGCGGTGTTTTCATAAGAATCAAGAAAAGAGTTTAAAGATAATTCAGGTGCTGGTGGCAGGACGAGGAAAAATCGAGGACAAGTCTCAAACAACATTGAAGGATGACAAGGTGGGAATTCACCCTGGGAAAAAAATTGTATCAACTTAGATTTCTTACTCAATTAACCAGATGGAAGATCCGAGGTTTATTAACATTGAAGATCATAACAAAAAATAGGTTGGACCTGGTGTCATAAAAGAGTATAATTGCTCTGCTTGACTATGATCATCATCTTCAACTGTATGTCAAGAAAAAGGTCACTGCCCATGAAATTCTCGGTATGTATCTCATACTCAATTTTTGTATTTAGAACTCTTTTTATTACAAATTACGAAGAATGTTTGCTAAGTTGTGCTTACATTGGTCTCATGATTGTTTGCTCTTTCATCCCAATGATTGTGTAGGTTGACCTCTATTTTTAGATCCTTGCTTATATACATAGACTGTATTGGATCCCCTGTGACCATCTATTTTTAGCTTCAAAACAGTAATTTTCGATACAATATATTACTATGCAGCAATATGTATAAATTTTTATCCTCTTTCAAGGCATGTTATCAAACTCAAAGTTCATATTTAGTTTCTTCAATTAAGGCTTGCCAAATTCATCTTATTATGTTACTATTTCAAATTATTTTGTCCTATAATAAAGAATTCGAGCAAACTCATGGGTAGTGTTCGTAAAAATGCTCATGATAATCTATTTGTCATATATTATACATTTTTTGCAGTCTTGATGGTGGGGTATCTTATTAAATTTTAATTTGTTTGAGGACTAAACTACAACACCCTCCCCGTTGGTTCTGGAAAGTTATATGTATTCTACTTACTATTACATATTTTGTTTTGCTAGACATAATAGATATTTATATAAATGTGATGGAAAGAACTTAAGCCGGAAATGCGTCAGCGGTAAACTATTTGTGTCAGGTCCTAGATACAAAATGAATATACACTGACCTATAGTTTAATACTTTCGGATATGCCTCTCATTTGATCGAGTCAAATTACAAGGTCTGGGTACTTTAGGCTGGTGCAGGAAAATAATTCAAGCAACTTGAGACATTTTATGGATCATTCATTGGTTGTAAAAAAATATGTATTATGAATTGCTTTTGACTTCATATACGCCTGAATGTTGATTGCAAATTCGAAAAAAAGCACCTTATGTTAAAAATTAGAAAAGATTTTAAACACGAAATTATAATATTTTGGTTTGGTAGTCAGCAATTTACATGTTTCTTTCATTATTATAATGAACTAATTCTTTCTTTAAATTATGAATTTATTGTTTTTACTTACAACCTATCTATTATCTGCATGTGAGCTACAAGCATTGAATCCACCTTTGTTGCCCTACTTCATGTGTTAGAAAAAGTGGCATATATCTATATATATATTATCATGCTACTGCTAAATAAATAATTATAAATTGATAATGAATTATAATAATATCGGTGTACACTTCTAAAAGAACGTTTGCATTGTAGGCTTGCACTCAAGTCTGACTTAGATGTATAAAGAATAATGAGGCCATTACATGTTATTTTGAACAGTCAATAAAAATTAAAGTAAGTGGGAACTATTATAACCAGTGAGAAAAATATTCCTGGAATTAACTCGGGAACTTTCCTGAAATGCAAGTGTATTTAGTATAGAATAGTAATGGTATTTTGGTAAATGTATTTAATATTGCGTAATTACTACAATACCCTCGTGTTCTAAAATGAGAAAAAAAATTAAACTCGGGAAGTGTATCTGAGGTAACCTCAGGAACATCAATGTCATAACCAATTGTGCTCGGGTTTTTGTTGTTGTAGAGTATTTCCTAATGCTGCAATGTGCAACTTCTTTGTCTCCTTTAAAAAGAGTCAGGAAGCATAATATTTGACTCTTTGTCTTATATTTAGCCTTTTATATGCCAATCATAGTTTTATATAAGCCATTTTGAATGCGCTTGAACATTTAATGATCTTGTCATGCGGTAATTAGTGAAGTTGCTATTTCTGGTACTTATAGTAGTTGTAAGCACTCATATTTCGTAATAGTTCATTTGCAATCTTAAAGCTCTGGTATATCTCTACTAATTGATATTTCTACTGAGCATGAGCATCTTTCTTTGAACTTTTTATCTTTAAGAATAACTGATATATTGTCGGTTTCCTACAGCTGCAAGTCTATATGTGGTTATTTGTTTATGGCCTCATTGTATAGTGTAGGAGTATGAACTAAATATAATACATAGGTTCTATTTTCCCTATGGCTATAACAGTTAGACCTCTACTTATATATGTTAGAACTCTACATATTTTAGGACTTATTTAAGATGCAGGAAGAATATTTTAATTCAAATTTCATGAAATTTGAAAGAATTGAGTTATATTAATTCTTAGATGTCTGAACCTTACATTTGACTGTGAGGCTATGTCGAATCCAAATGCAAAGGTACTTTGTAACTCATTGGCATACATGGATATTTCAGGTTTTCTGTAATTAATTCTTAGATATCTGAACCTTACATTTGACGACGAGGCTATGTCGAATCCAAATACAAAGATACTTTGTAACTCATTGACATACATGGATATTTCAGGTTTCCTGTAAAACATTATTTTTGGATATTTTAGGATGAGGCGATGGAACAACACTTGGAATGGAAAGAGAGCGAGCCTTTAATTAATCTGGCCTGAACTAAACATGAACAGAAGTCATTTGGAATTGTTCAATATTAATGTGATGCAATATCCTAGCTTGGATTAATATCGGATGCATGTCAAAATTGTATCATTATCGCAAAGAGGAACAACTCTTTATTTTGCACTGAGGCATCAATTTGAAGATCTTTTATGCATCATTTAGTATTATCAAATATAAAAATAATGATCAATTGACCCTCTGGTTATGTCATATAAGGTTTTAAACTAGGTTGTATACTTATGTACGGAGAATCAACCAAAATAATCTAACAATTTGAAGTGGTTTATGCAAATTATTTCAAAGGATTGAATCGTTTGTAATGTAATAAATATGTTGAAGAGACTATTAAACCTATGGTCTCAAAATTGATGAAAACTTTTAATGATTTTTGTGTAAGAAAATAGCACTTCTTACGTTTTAGTTTTACTCTCTATGATTTCAAAATTAGGATCAGTGATTTGAAAATCAAGCTCATTTGCAATCTCCATTTACCTTGAGAATGAAAAACTTTTACAAAAAAAGTATACTGAATTAAATAATTTACGAATATTTTATAAAAGTATAAAAATTTATCATGTCAACATAGGTCTTCTTACTATCGTATTATTTGATCATTTTTTACCAACCGCGCGAAGCGCGGTTACTTCACCTAGTTCATACAAAATAAACAATTCAATCAAGTCACCAAACTCCTCAACACCTGAACTTATTAACACATGGATATAACCCGTGAGAGATTAAATAAATACAAAATGAAACTACTAATTAAATTACATGCCGAACTTTTAGAGGTAAAGGTTTCAAGGACATAGTTTATACTTTAAAACAAAATTAATATTCTACGTCACTTATCACAAATTAATCACTAAGACTTATAGAGCATAAAACCATTAACATTATTGTACCATTTAGCACCTCACTTCTATATGTTCAAATATAATTTGCCCAAACATCTATATTCCACTTTCTAGACTCTGCAGGTAGACTGTCATTCTATATTATTCTCGAAAGTCAACGAAGTGCAAAATATTAAGGTGCTATATGAACGCACTATTCCATCTAACATCATGAACAAAATTTTAACACGTTGTAGCTTACCTTTAAAATGGAAAATAAAATATGTCTAAACTAAAAGAGAAAATATTCTTGATGATTACTAAATAAACAAATGTAAGATTATATTAAATATATCAGGAGATGGTATGAAAGTACAGTAGGTCTTTTTTTTGTCTTCTCCTAGAGGCCTATAGTCAATTAGTTCTTAACTAGTACTGCTGTGAAAAAAGAACTTGCTACCCAGTCAACCCAGTCAATTAAGGTCTCCTTTATAAGTATATGATCAGGCAACATAATAGAAGACACGGTAACATGATTTCTATGATCCCTTTCGTGCCAAATATGTAAATCTAATTTAGAAATGAAACTGAAGCGCCATTGAAATTACATATTACTTTTTCACTATAAAGATTGGCACCGAATGAATTCAGTTTGTAAAATAGATACTTCTAAGTCTAAATTAAACAATTGGAACCAAGTACACACAAGTGAAAAGTGTAATAACTAACGAAACATTAAACATTGATGAGTAAAATAATAGTAGAAATTGCAATAGCAAATAAAAAGACTTTGGGCGATTCAGTTATGTGTGTTTGTGGAAGGAGAGTACTTGGATATTAGTGGTAGTGAAGGCGGTTTAGCAAAAGTTGAATACCGAATCTCTAACTTTCTTGTAGAAATAAGGTACTCTTTGCCAACTAAAGTTCTCATTTTTCAGTGCAAGCATATGTTCACATAAAACCTCACGAAGAAAGTATATTTATAGAGCAGTGATGAAAAATATGAATGGCGAAACATACGCAATCGCATTAATTGAAAGGCCAAGCAACATACCTTGAACCATCATTCTCGTTGTAGGGAGCGTTAGAGCTATTTACCCATGCTTCAGACCCTGGGATTGATGAGCGGAAAGGCCAAAAAAATGATTGCAGACTCCTTCCATGGTTTTCTGTCGAAAGTCAAAACTGCTTCCACTGTTGTTGTCACCCTCGCTATAATTACTTGACCTTATAACACCATTAGCTTTGCCTGAAAGCTGAGAAGCTCCATACGACATACTGGAAACAAAATGTTATCCACAACGCAATTCTTAAATGCATCCGAGTGATCTTAAATAAAAACTCAATTTGCAGAACAAAATTTGGGCACAAATATATAAAATTCATATACAAATGCATAGCCGATAACATTATAATGACTAAGAGATATTTATTATTATTTCCATAACTGTACTAAATGAGTTTGTGATTAAACCTTTTTATTCAGAATTTAGGCAAAACATCGATTGCATTCAATACCTTAAATAATCGGAGTAGTCAAAATCCTAGCCTGTAAATCAATATGATAGCCCAATTAATACATGCATGTCTGTAATGCCATCTATTTTAATGTCTCTAATTTTAAGCCTAGGTAACAGTATTTGCCAAGCAGGAATAAGCAGTCAAAGTTGAAATAGATTGAGTGGTCTGACAACAATATTGAACTCATAAAGGCCGTTTAGTTGAATGCAAGGTATCCATGTCATAAGATGCAAAGTATCTTTAAATTTTGGATACAATTTAGCCTCAATGTTAAATTCAAGGCTCAAACGTATAAAATCAAATTGAACATAATGATAAAACCATATCCTCTTCATTCCAAAAATGTCTTAAAAGATGCAAAGTTCTAATACAAATTCCCTTTAGTTGATTCATGGTCTTATACTGCTAAAAACACTACATACCAAAATGAGGAATCACATGTAGAATTACTTGCAACACTAAAAAAGAGTAGTTCCATACTATTGAAAAGGGATATTTAAAATATTTTAAACATGAGATAAGCTTGTAAAATAATTTTAAAGTAAGGAAGAAAAAAAACCAGAAAAATCTTATGGATAGTGATATATCATATACTATCATATGAATATTGCATGTCAATTATTAAACAATGAAATGACCAAAAATAAAACCTCTTACTTGGGTGCCATGTACACTAGTGACAAAACACATGTTCAAGGAAAGCAGCGACCTAGCCTCAGAGATTGATAAGTAAAGTAGGATATGACTGATTCCAAGTACAAAAAGTACAAGAAATAGCAACTACCCTAATCACTGCATTATAACCTCATCATATGTTCAAAGTGCATTCAAAATGGCTCATATATAATTATTATTGGTACATAAAAGAGTAATCTAGTTATAAGGCAAAGATTGAACATTATCCTACCTTACTAATATAATAAAAAAAATGTTTTAAACTGAAAAAAAGCGATGACAACATTTCTGCGGTAATTTAGTTGGAACAAACAAAGGGCATCTTTTTTTATTCACGCACAATAGTTTAGATTAAAACAATCATTAAAGAAAAACTCTATACCAACAAAAATTTGAATACGACCAATCATGATATATATCTGCTTACCCTTATTTTGTAGACTATTCAAAATAACTTATATTGCCATCATTATTCTTCATACCTTTGAGGTCAGACTTGGCTGCAAGCCTGCAACATAAGAATATAACCCGATGTAACCCTAACTTAATCCAATATATAATTATTTATTTAATATTTTAACAGGTAATGAGCAAGATAAATCAATTAGACCAACAATATATAAAATAATTTTTCTTACAAAGGAAGCAGAGCATCAAAGTTGGATTAAACGCTAGCATGTAATATACAAATGATAAATCGGATGTAAGCAAAGCTCACTAATACACTATCAGAAAAAGAAGAGAGCACTATTTTCTACATCTGTAAGGACTACTATTACTTATTTTCAGATGATAAAACAAATCATATTATACATAATAACTACATTAAGTTATCACTATATCGAACCAATGTTAAAAAGCAATACCTAATACATACAACAAAATAATAGATGATCCACCAAATATTCCAAATTGTGCCCTTATTTCCGGCATCCAATCTTTCGCCAGAAAAATTAACTTAGTATTTATCTTAGATTAGAACCAAATTTCACCATTTTACTTATCCCGAAGCACCTGTAAATTTTAATTGACAAAAAAAATGATTTCAAGGAGTGAAGATGCACCTTTAATTTGAAGAGAACAATAGCGACAATAATCTTATGCTTCCCAGTAGAGTAGAGTTGAGTTGAGAAGTGATGGACCAATAGATTTGTCACCACTTTCATTTTATCTCATTCTGTAGTAAGGAATTTCCCCAAAAGCACACATATCAGAGAGAGATATCCAATAAAGCACTAAATTAAAAAAAATCATGTTTTTCTTGATAAATATAATTGAGCAACAATATGATTGATATATACCTGGTGATGGTGATTTGAAGGAGTCGGACGAAGGCTTGTTTAAATAATGAATATGCATATATATGCAGGTGTACATGGCCAATGAAAGGTCTTCAGTTTTGGAATAGAAATAGTTGATTCATGATTCATTAACTATTAACTAAAATTATAAAAGTGTTAAAAATATTAAAATGAGGAGAAAGCAAGAACTCAGAATTAGAGATCTTGGAAGATGACACGTGAAGCGCCCGATATATTCCTTTATATATATATTGATGCTCTAATACGATTCTAAACTTTTTAAATTTACAACGAAATACCATTAACAACATCATATATGTAAAAGTGTAATACGAACATATTATTTGACTAACGATTACACTCGTAACTTAGAAGAAAATATAACTAAAATCCTAGGCTAACCGTTACACCTGTAACTCATAAAAAACATACCAAGAACACCAAAAAAGAAGAAGCTAGGAATCAATGAATTAAATAATAATTTGTTACATTTAGACCAGTATTTTAAAAATCTATGATTCAATCGATTAATCCCCGATTAATTTTCTGCAAAGTACTTGATCAATTCGATTTTTTTAATCCGATTAACTTTTACGATTTTTCCTTTATTTGAGTACATATAATTGTTTATTAAAATAAAAATACTACATTAATTTAAATATGAATAACTATAGAAATTATGATATAATAAATATATATTTGTTAATAAATAACTAATATAATCATAATAATATATTAAATATAATTTAATATTATAATACATCTGAATTTTACTCCGATTAATCCTTCTAAATAATCCCCAATTTTAAATTAATCTCAAATCGGTAACTCGACCAAACTTTCTCGATTCCAGATTTTTACAAGGGGTTTATTCAATTCAGATTTTAGAGGATTTATAACAATTCATTGATTTTGAATGATTGTTGCCGATTTTGGCTAATTTTAATTGTACGCGGATGTTAGCGGAGTTCTTGAATAAATCTAGTAGAGTTTTGATGATTAGAGCAGTGATTTCTACAAATCCATCAAAATCTCTTAGATTTTGCTAATATTTCTGAAAATATAAATTATACTAGAAAATTCATCAAAATCTACAATTTTTTATAAAATACATAAATATCCATGAAATTTTGTATACCGCCAGATTTTTAATAATTTTTTTAAAATTTAAATTAAATACCAACAAATTTCAATAGACTTTTTAAAATCTAAATTGAATATTCTCAGATTTAAAAGAGTTTTTTTTAATCTCATTGAATAATATCAGATTTAAAAAAAAATAGAATCCAAATTAATATCCTAAGATTTTCAAAATCTAAAAAAAATCTTAAAATCTCAGTTGAATTTATACGTCACATGTATAGAAATGGAATAGAAGAAATATATAGAAAGGATAATAGTCGGATCGGGTCAAGAAAGGGGTGAAAAACGCATGTTGTTCGGTGGGTCTCAATTCATATTGTACCTCTCGATCTCTCTCCCATCTCTCTCTCTCTCTCTCTCCATACAAACACGCCTCTCCTCTTTCTATTTAAATTTTACTCCAATTCAAGCACGTTGTCGATCTTCACGTCGCTATCGCCGGCGATTCTCCGCATCAAGTAATGTTTTTTACCTTCATTTCAATCATAATTGACTCTTTTTTGTACATGTACATGCTCAATTATGTAATTATTAGCTGCCGCGATATGTTTGCTAGCTCAATATTTTAATTTGCTTGTAATTTTAGTTGTTGCGCGATTCGGTTTCGTATAATTATATTTACCTTTGCTTTCGTTGATTGTTTTGTTTTAATGAAAGTTAAGTTGGTTTGAGGACTCTTGTATTGAAATGTGTTGTTGCTAGTATTTGAATTTTCGCGGAAAAATTTGAAATTGGCGAGGTATTAAGTGATTGATTCTGTGATATGTTTGCTAGCTTAAAATTTAACTTTGATTGTAATCTCTAATGTTGCGTGATCGATTTTGTATAATTTGATTTACTATTTGCTTTCATTGATTGTTTTGTTTTTATGAAAGTTAAGTTGGTTTGATGACACTTTATTGTAATGTGTTGTTTCGAGTATTTGAGAAAATTTGAAATTGGTTAGGTGTTAAATGATTGATTCTTGCAATTATCGGCATTACGTGTTTAGAAGGCTGTTATGTTTGGTAGAGTGGAAAACCGGGGAAATTGTAATATTTTAAAGTGGATCGGAATTTTGTGGATATGGTAATTAATGTATGT
The DNA here is from genome assembly GCF_009905375.1 of Apium graveolens. Taxonomy (NCBI): domain Eukaryota; kingdom Viridiplantae; phylum Streptophyta; class Magnoliopsida; order Apiales; family Apiaceae; genus Apium; species Apium graveolens. Next base: position 11,581,278 of record NC_133655.1, read on the forward strand.
GGAATATTTTATCATCATTTTATCATCGGTGATGTGTTTTTTTTGCAAAAAGTAATTGTTCTTGTAATTGGTTGCAGTGGAATGTATATTAAGAGTGTTTGTATATATATTTATGCTTTCTCGGAGTCTGATTTATCGCGTATATCATATCTATTAATTTTGCTGATTTGACGTGTTGTATTTTTAATTGTCTAGTATCTTTATTACTAGTACTGCTATATCTACGGTTGCACCCACTATTATAATATTTTCTAAGAGGGAGAGAGTAATTAAATGATTATTATTATTATTGTTATTATTATTATTATTATTATTATTATTATTATTTACTAGCTTATAGCCCGTGCAATCATGTGTTCTAAATTTTATTTTTATTTAATATATTAAGTTTTCGGCTGAACGTTCGTTTAGTAGTATGTTTTTTTCGTGAAATATTAAGTTTTACTTTCTTCCGGTTATAAATATAATTTATTCATTAATATTTTTCTTTAATATTAATTGTTAATTTTTCAGTTGATAAGGTTTGGTTCGTACATTTGCATTATAAAGTATCGAAGATGGTGATATAAAATATTGCTTTGGCAAGAAGAAGTTAAAATTAGAACGAATCACATGTGAAACTGTCTAAGCAAACAGAGAGATGGAGTTTATGGTTATCTCCCTTTGCATTGTTAAATAATATACTAGCTTACGGCCCGTGTGAAGCACAAGTCTTAATTAATAATTACATATTTTCATTTCTATTTTGTATAATTTTATTAAACTTCTATGTAAATAATTAAATACTAAATAATAATTATATAAATATAATTTCATTGTGTATAATTTCAAGTTAGGTTCAAATAGTATAAATAGTATATGATTGATGAGATTTTATTCATAAATAATAATGTAAATGTTTGTTGTTGGTGAGTGAGTTTCGAACTTGAAAACTTATATGTATCTTTATAAAATAAAATAAATGTTTTTTGTTAACGGTATTCGAACCTGAGAACTTATATGTATCTTTATAAATAATAATATAAATGTTTGTTGTTGATGAGATTCGAACCTGAGAACTTGGGGAATGTATTTTTTTAGTATTTGGATCTAACAGCTCTGATTATTTGATGAAGAAGATCTGATGGCCGTGATTGAAAGGGATAACCAAAATAAGGGGTTAACCAAATTACAAATTATACCTCATTCCGGTTACTATAGTATAGTATAGATTAGTAACGAGAGTGAACAAGAAATGCAAGTGAATGATGTTGGCAAATATAAGTTGATCCGACAAGAAAGGATTACATCAACCGGCCCAACCCTGGGTTAACCTTGCATTCGAACAAAATGGATCTTTTTGTCAACTCCTACAAAACTCATAATGCCTCCTTAATATCATGCTATCACTGCAAGTTGGACATTCACATTTTTTGCGTTTAACAAATTAAAATCTGTTTCCCTGTAAAGACATGCATGTGTCGTAATTCAGGGTAAATATATGCCTATATAGGTTCACAAAATCATCACGCCAAGTCCCAATCTTATCTTCTTTCCTAGAAAAGTATTTCTTTTGTAATTTTTTTAAGAATTTTTTGACTATTTCCCTTTACATACATGAACGTGTCATATTTCATGGCAATCATATTTAACTTAATAAAACATTTTTTTTGCTAAATCCCTTAATATGCCTTAATTCTTCAACAGTTTTCATCATATATTTTTAACACATATTGCTTTTTTATTTTAATGTCCGTTGGCCTTTTCATATCAATTTTCATTAAATTTTTATGTTGCTCTTGCTTGAATCTGAATCTGTTTTTGTATTTAGGATGCCAGACAGAAATTTGCGGGTTTCGATGTTTGGAAATGAAGCAATGAACAGTAGCATTCAGCAACACAATGCTCAGATTGAAGATAATGATGATGAAGAGGACATACCAAGTGGCGGAGAGTCGATAGACAATCCACATATTCGTTACGAGGCTGCTGTTCATGCCCTACAAAATGGTGGTGCCATTGTTCAGCCTTCCAATGGAGTGGAACCAATGAACGGAAATGGCATTGACAGCATTAATGTCGTGCCACATCAGCATCAAATGTATGTTCCAGGGTCTGAAGTTGTGCCACATACTGGAGGAGGTGGTGTGGATCAGTTGACCCTTTCTTTTCAGGGAGAAGTTTACGTTTTTGATGCTGTTTCCCCTGAAAAGGTTATTTCTTGATTATATGCGGTTGAAAATTTAACTTTATTCAATTCCATTAATGTTACTAATCTCGTGTACTTGTGTGGGTTGAAAGACTATATCACAACTTTGTGAAACTTTGGATTGAAGAGCCACTTCACTGTTTAGTTATTATATTTGAAATATGATGTGGTAAATATATTTGCTTTTAAATTAGATAATAGGTAGAGTTTCTCTTTGATTTACAGGTGCAGGCAGTTTTGTTACTTTTGGGCGGATATGAAGTGCCTACCGGCATACCTACTGTTGGGATGCCTTCACAGAACCAAAATCATAGGGTATGCAATCAGCAATGCAGTCACAGTTTTCTCACTTGGTATGTATTTTTCTCTCATTATCTGAACTTTGTTAGGGTTCAAGTGATCTTCCTGTGAGGGCAAGTCAACCGCAACGGGCTGCTTCTCTGACTCGATTTAGGGAGAAGAGGAAAGACAGGTGTTTTGACAAAAAAATTCGTTATGAAGTGCGGAAAGAAGTAGCAATCAGGTAATAAACACACAATATGATCCACATATCTCCCTATATCCATCCGATGTATCATTATAAATGCACATACATGATACATCAGATACATAGGTACAATTAAGATGAAATTACAGTAAACTAAATGTCATATGTTGATTAATATGCACTCGAATCTAAAAAACATTCATATTTCCAGTTAAATGTAGAATATGGATTAAACAGAAAGACGGTTAGTGGAACAAATAGTAGTGTGTGGCTTGGAATCGGTCAGGAAAACTCTGTTGTACAAGTATATCTGCAGAATCAATCTCAATTTGTTTGCTTATCCGTGAAGTCGTAAATAGTCAGAACTAACAACATTATATATACTGGTGCCAGAGGTATTTGTAAATTTTTAAATGACGAGGCTGAGAAATTTTGCAAATTATTTCTCTTGCTCTGCTGCAATACTAGCAATCTGTATTCCTGACGTCTTTTAACGTTCTTTGAGTGATCCTGTCAGGATGCAGCGAAAGAAAGGGCAATTCACATCATCAAAGGCAATATCTGAGGATTCTGGTTCAGCTTCTTTGGAATGGAATGCTGGTTCTGGCCAAGAAGAGCAGGAGACTTCGTGAGTGTCTAGTAGTTTGCTCAGTATCTTTTCTTTTATTTCCTTTATAAAATGAGTTCATGAGGATCCTTTTCCCGAGGCTAACATTTCTATCCTAGCTACTTGCTTCTCTTGAATGGAAGTAGTGACTAGATCAATTTCTTACGCCAGTGTATTTTTTTTGAATTCTTATGTTTTGACTTTCATGCTTCCTTATTTTTGGTTATTCCACAGTTGTAAACACTGCGGGATCAGCTCAAAGTCGACTCCGATGATGCGTCGGGGGCCTGATGGCCCAAGGACATTGTGCAATGCTTGTGGGCTCAAGTGGGCAAATAAGGTATGTTCTATGTTCCTTCATAATTCATATCCAAAATTTCATTTGCGTCTCAAATAGTTATTTCCGGCACGTTTAATTTTTTTTCCTACCTTGAAAACTTTATCTGGCATTTTTAGAAAATACAGTTAAGGCGATGATAGGTGCCCTGAAATAATAATTGTCTATGTTTGGTATTTTATTTTTTACTTGGGTTCCTTTTGCGGCCTTTTATTTCAAAAAATTCCTCTCATTGATGGGAAGTCATCTTCTCTGTAGTAATGAAAGTTCATATCTTACATGTCACTTCTAATAAGAATGAGAAGTTAAGATAATTTACATTTCTTTACAAAGTGGTGGAAAAGGGGATTTATTGAAATCTTACGATTTCTGTAAAATTAGGTTATATTGTAGTTGGTCAGAGAGCATTCACATCACAATAAACACAATTTGTGGATGAGATCCTTTTTCAATTGAAGTATAAGACCAATTAAAAAAAATGCACACTTCAGTCTCTCCTTGCACCACAGTAATCCAAAGTTTTGAGTTCCGACCTCTACAAGCAATAGTGATTTTTGTACACCTACTTTTTTATTGAAACCAAAACCTGCATTACTTGTTACACCACACCTAATAGATTGAGTTGTGACTCAGCTTGCCACTTGCCTGTGAAATTGGAACTTTAATATGGCTCAAACGTTGAACAAGGGAGTAAATATTACTTATAATTGTTTCTTTTTTCAGTTCAAAATACTTGGAAGCTGAGATGTGTTAATAACTAGATTAGTTCCTGGGCCGATGCCCGGTTATATTATAATTGTTTTTTAAGAAGTTATTTTAAAATAGCTTAATTTGAATACTATATATTAATACAATATTTTTATTACATACTAATGAGAATAAAATAAAATATTAACTTAAAAACTTAAAAAAATGACATTACCCAAACTACAAATATTGATTATCAACTTTTTATTAAATACAAAAAATATAATAATTAATATTTGTGTAACTAAAATTAATTTTGAATAAGATAAAATTAGTGAAGAAAATGAAACTATTAAAATTTATTAATTTAAGAATATAAAAATGAGAATTGGGTAAGAGATAGAATTAGTGGAGATAATAAATGAGAGAGAGAGAGAGCTTGACACATAGAGAGAGAGAGAGCTTGACACATATGATTGACACATATGATTTGATGATGTAAGCGTTTAAAGGAGAGCTTGACACATAAGTTAGGATGATGTCAGTTGTACTTTGTTTTAGTATAATGTAGATTGGTGTTGTGATGATCCGTTTCCTGATTTAGTACTACAGCTTATGTCCTCATTTAGACTCTATTACGTTTTTCGTGCCATTTATTCTTCTTTGAGTTATTAAATAAGAGCAGGCACAGTATGTATCTGTTTAACTGTTATTTATGTTCTTATAATATCTGACTCTTGAAGCTGGACTTTGGTAGGGAATTTTAAGAGATCTTTCTAAGGTTCCAACCGGAGGAATTCAGGATCCTAATTATAAGCCTATTGCCCAGGTAACCCTATATAGTCCAGTTTACTATTTGTCATTTCACATCTACTTAATTCTGGATCTAGACACTATTTCGTATACATATGCATACTCACGCATACGTGCATCCATCTAGGCTTGCACCTTAGAGGAGAGAAGTACCCACTAGTTTAAGCCTTTCAAGGTCAATATTATGCATAATGCAAAACAACCTTATCATTGATGCCTCCCCATGTCTTTTGGTTTTTGCTAGATTGATTGTGAACCTCATAATTCAGATGCTGTACCAGCTCTTGCTGATGTTATCACTTCGTCAAATGGAGATAACTCAGCTTTGACTGCTGAGAAGTGTTAGAAGTTGGTCCGCCTACTCCATGCCCCCCCCGGACTGAGTACTCGATTAAGCGGGAAATCTTATTTATACATTTCTCGTAGTTGCCAGAATGTAAATATATATATAAATATAATAAACTTAGTACATCACCACAGGAGGTTGTAATATATGTTATTACTCTAGTCGTGGAGTGTGATATATTGTATCTAAATTATTTACAGATATTTTGACATGTGTTTTCTTTTAGAAATTATAAATTGGCGACTTTTTGTTCAGATAAACAACCTGACTTGATAGATTTGGATTTGACCGTTCAAATGTTTATGGCTTGGAGCCAACCTGGCTTGATAGGTTTGGGAGTAGACCGATGGATTGTTTGATGCTGGCTAGAAGCTTGAAGAAGAGGATAAAGATTTGGGAGTGACTACTTTATGAAAGCATACCTGGTGGTCTTTCAATTATATCGTCATTTGCGTATCTTATATCTTAGAATGAAAAAAAAAAGTCTTTCAATTATATCGTCATTTGCGTATTTTATATCTTAGAATGGAAATATGATCTGTGAAAAATCGAACTATTAGCTCTTGTTGCCCAAGTGAACGTACATAATTATGGCTGTGCCCTGTATTGATTTACTTGCTTGCCAGAGTTTGAGAAAGGTCTCTTAGTGCGTGCGACCTTTATTTTCAGTTTGTAATCCACAATTTAGATCTAGTTGATAATAAGACTGCTCAATCTAGCATTTTTATACAGAACACTGCACTCTCATAATTAGTAATACTTAAAAATGTAAATTACTTTTCCGGCTGTAAATATAGATAGTTAGACTAGTTAGTTGGTTACATTTCCAGCTGTAAATATAGATAGTTAGACTAGTTGGTTAGATTTCCCGGCAAAACTTCATTACTGTATATATTGTAAACACAAACAAGTAGAATATACTTTTACTTTTTCCCCAAATCTGATATCACAAATCCTCTCTGTTCAACAAATTATCATGGTATCAGAGCTTGCTGGTGAAGCTTTAATGGCGTGTTCTTACGAATTTGGTTGACTGCAAGTAAAATCGAACCGTTCTTTCACCCTTCTTTCGTCGTCTCTCATCGATCTGCTTCTTATCAGGTGTTTTCATTAACAATCTGATCTTCTTTTCATCGTTTTTTTTCAACTTTATGATTTAAACTGTTCGTAATCGCTGAGTTTCGATTCGATGTGATCAATTCATTAGATTTATACTTTGATTCTTCACAAGATTGTGTTCCTTGATCTTGATTGTTGTTGTATTGCATCGTTAATCCAGAGATAGATACAACTTGATTCTTGTCTATATTTCTCAATTCACATTTTTAAAACTGAAATCGTCTAAACCTAAATTAGTTGTTGATCTGTTCTTTGTGTATATTTTCACACAAACTCCACATCGCATACATTGATAATGGCCGAAACTAGCACTACAATTGTTAATACTGGGAATCAGGATCCATTGAGTGTTTTTTACATTCATCCATCTGATGTGTCGGTTCATCAACTCGTTCTTGTCAAATTTTCTGGTTCTGGCTTTCATAATTGGAAGTGCTCTATGATTTTGACATTATCTACTAAGAATAAGCTCAGATTCGTTGACGGATCAATTGAGGTTCCTGACATTACATCTGATGAGTATAAATATTGGGAGAGATGTAATAACCTTTTTATTTCGTGGATAATTGTTAATCTTGATGATACCATCGCCAAAAGTGTACTGTTTTTGCAAACTACTAGGGAGATTTGGCAGGATCTTGATGATAGGTTTGGATACACATCAATGGCACAGGTGTATTCACTAGAACAACAATTTCTGGATATCAATCAGGGTACTGATATTGTTTCTGAGTTTTTCACCAAGATTAAGACAATCTGGGATAATCTGAATGATGCCAATCCATTGCCTTATTGCACTTGTAAGAAGTGTACTTGCAATTTGTCTCAAATATTGGTTCATCAACAACTTGAACACAGAGTTTTACAGTTCATGATGAAATTGTCTGAACAATATTCTCAAGTGAGGGGAAATGTACTCATGATGGAGCCTTTACCTAATATTTCCCAGACCTACAAGCTATTTGCTCAAGAAGAGAGCCACAAGGAAATCTGCTCTGTTACTAATCAAACTGAGTCCATGGCTTTTTATGCAGATAAAATAAGGTTCAATCAGAATGCTGGAAATAAGCAGCAAACATTCTACTCTGGCAATAAGGAGCAACAATATCCTACTAATACCTCACAGAATTTCAAAGCTGATTCACAAAATCAAAGAAGAGGGACTAAGCCAAATTACTTCTACAGTCACTGCAAAACACCTGGTCACAGCATGGAAAGATGTTTTAAACTCAATGGTTATCCACCTGGATTCCAGGACAGGCAAACTAAGAAATTTGCAGCTGTTGTGCAAAGGGATAATACTTCATAATGTATTGGTGAGACCTCCTCTGACCATAATGACACTGTCAGCCTCTCACAATACAACCAACTATTGAGTATGTACAATCAAAAGAATGATCAAATTAAGAATGAGAGCAATGGTAAAACAGCTTTACTTGCAAGTAATTACTGTTTATTATCCAATTCTGACCATTTCTGGATAATAGATAGTGGGTGCATTGAACATATTTGTCCAAATCTTGCTGATTTTATAAATTTTAAATCTGTGGAATCTGAGGGAAGTACTATCACTATTCCAGATGGAAAAAAGGTGAAAGTGCTGCACATAGGGTCTGTTAAACTGAGTAATGATATTATTCTCCAGGATGTAGTTCACGTTCCTGATTTTCACTTTAGATTTATCTATGTGCATAAACTATGTGAACACCTATCATGTAGTATAGTGTTTACTAATGGACAATGCTTTATTCAGGGCCATTCATTGGGAAGGCCACATATTCTTCTTGGTAATGTTACAAGTGGCTTATACAGCTTGCAGTCTTCGCCATCTTCTGACTCATCAACTACATGATGTAATGCTGCTAAAACTATATCAATAACTGAAGCTCAGACTTGGCACCAGAGAATGGGGCACTTACCTTTTTCTCAGTTGAAAGTGATTTTTCCAACACTACAGAGTTATGTAAATGATTCAGTTTGTCAGATTTGTCCTACAGCTAGATAAGTAAAACAACCTTTTTCCTTCTAGTACAATAAAATCAGAGAAAGCTTTTCAATTGTTGCACATTGATGTATAGGGGGCATATAAAACTAAATCATTGACTAGTTATACTAAGTTCTTGACAATAGTTGATGATTATACAAGGTTCACTTGGGTGCATCTTCTTAAACACAAGTCTGAGGTATCTTCTATGCTTGATAATTTTTTGACTTAGGTAGATAACCACTTTCATGCTTCCGTACTCTATATAAGATCTGATAATGCCTTGGAACTTGGTGCTGGTAACTGTGATCAGTTATATAAGTCTAGGGGAATCATTCATCAAACTAGTTGTGCTTACACTCCACAACAAAATGGGGTTGTAGAGAGGAAGCACAAACATTTATTGGAGACTTCTATAGCCATTTTCATTCAAGCCCAATTACCTCCAAAATTCTGAGGGGTTCCATCTTATTTGCCACCTATCTTTTGAATAGAATGCCATTAAAATATATAAACAATGTGTCACCTTATTTCAGATTATATGATTCTACTCCTGATCTCTCTCACATCAGAATTTTTGGTTGCCTATGTTTTGTATCAACACTTAAGATTCATAGAACCAAATTGGATTCTAGACCTGATGCTGCTGTTTTTTTAGGATACTCCACTACTATAAAAGGCTATAGAATTTACAATCTAAAAACTAATCAGGTTCACATCTCTAGAGATGTTGTATTTCAAGAATCTATTTTTCCATTTCATATTATCTCTAGGTCTTCTACTGTGGAATTTTTGAATACCACTTTTCTGCCAAAACTTCCTACACTTCCTGATCATATAGATATTCCAAATTCTGATGATCAGTCTACTCATAATTCCTCTCAAAATACTACTTCTGATTCCTTTATTTCTACTGAATCTCTTTCTGACTCTAATCCTGATATTAATACTGGTACTTCAAGTGATACTGTAATTTCCAGTTCACATTCTCTCCCAGTTAGGTCTTCCACTAGAAAGAGAAGTACACCCTCATATCTACATGATTATTATTGTAATTTTTCCTCTGGTTCTGCATCACACTAGTGCAATCTAGTTTCAAGTTCATCTATGCCTTCTTCCCATTCCCAGCTTATGTCCAAACAATCTTGCACTTCTGAACCCTCGAACTATAGAGAGGCTTTTAGTCATCCTCTCTGGCTTGCGGCAATGCAAAGGAACTTGAAGCTCTACATAAGAACAAAACATGGGATTTAGTTCCCTTGCCACCCGGTAAAAAACCCATTGGTTGTAAATCTGTTTACAAAGTTAAATTGAATGCAGATGGGTCTTCGGAACGCTGTAAGGCCCAACTCGTTGCCAAAGGGTATAATCAAAAGATTGGCATAGATTTTAATGAAACTTTTTCTCCGGTTGTCAAAATGAGCACCGTTAGGAGTATTCTTTCTGTTGCAGCAAGTAAAAAATGAAGTGTTTATCAACTTGATGTCAACAACGCATTTTTGCACGAGGATCTATTGGAGGAGGTGTACATGTGTTCTAGAAGGAGTTGATAATCCCTTTAATTTAGTCTGTAGACTTCGCAAATCTTTGTATGGCCTTCGACAGGCATCCAGACAATGGGCAGATAAACTTACTACTGAATTATTAGCTCAAGGTTTTGTTCAGTCTAATGTAACATCCCCAAATTCGGGGTCAGAATTGGGTGTCACTAAACAACTTTAAACAATATAATCTTGTATATTAAAGTAAATATACGGATAACCCCTCATTATTCCGGATCGTTTACAAGTTATGGTATGAAACAAGAATCTAACATTCTAAAATTTACAATAACCAAATACAATTTTATAACCTCTTTACTAACATCCTCGTCTTAATCACTCTGACACCTCCAACTTCCTTCAGTTGGGATCTCTCCCTTTTTTGCTGTCTATTAAGAGTTATTCACTTTTATCCTCATTTGATACTGAAAAAAATATAGGAATTCACAAAACAAGAGTAAGCCAAAATGCCGAGCAAGTATCATAACTGGTTTTCAGGTATCATATCAAAGAAACTTCTGGAAACAATCTTTAAATTATTTCAAAAACATTTTTATATATTTAAAACAGTTGAGCAAATAAAAAACATCTGCCCTCATTGGCCTTTAGTCATAAATCAGATTTCTCCGTAAAAGAACAGTGAACGTTTCACTGATTCATCTCTTGAATCAAATCTTTGTTTGTTTTTGTAATCAAAAAATTTTCAAGAAGGAATGTCGTTAATGCCGATCAACAATAAATTAGACTGGACACTAGAACCAACATATGCACTATATCCTGCTGATCAGTCAGGATACAGTGCAGATCTATACCCGCATGTATAGACCCATCATCATATCAAGGTACCCAGACCCATTTCCAGCCTTCATATATAAAGGGTCCAACCATCTCTGTCCCTTAGGGTCCAGCTCAAATCCAGCCCGTAGAGTATTTTGATGTCAAATCAGTTTTATTTCAAAACATCCTGATTCAGGGTTCACAAATAACCCGGAATAATAGGTATTTGCTTAAGAGATCAATCGATAATAAAAGAACAATAATGAAAAATACGTGCATAATTAAGAGTAATTGCAGCGAAATATAACTTTTAACTATTATATCAGAAGAAAGTTTAGGAATACTTGCCTCAATTGATAACCCTTTGATCTTTAACTATCTACCATATCACTCAGTCCTGATGTATTTGTATTTCCATTGACAGGCTACCTAACCTTTTTTGTCAATCACCATTTTAGGTTTATCTCTATCCTGTATCCACTTGTTTCATTACTACACGTAATCAGACTTTACTTTTACAATCTTTGTCTGGCTTTGAATGCCTCGAACTATGTGTGTATATCATAAAAGATACCATTCAATTAACTGACAATATATAATTTTCTAGTATATACGTTTATCTTTATCGTCTACCCGCCCGATAATAACAGATAAGGATAATCTTTTATCATATAAAGTTTAATAGACATGTGGACTCATAATTTACATATTACATAAACGCATAAGGCACGTACATATTTCATATAACATATAACTCAGTTTGTCAAAACATTCGACTCAGTATGTTCAAAACTGAAATCGATTCGAAATATAATGTTACAATAATTACGCGACTCAGAAACGATAACAAAATTAAGCGACCTTTCGAAACGATAGATTTTATGTCTCGAAAGTATTTTTAATGAAAGCGGAATATTTTTCTAAGTCTAGACGCGTTCGTTTCGTATTAAACGGACGAATAGTCTCTTTAATACGAATTTTCGAACATTTTTGGAATTAAAATGGGTCTCTGGATCATTTTATAATTAAATAATATAGTTTGAACACTCGAATCTGACATTAAAATAATTTAATAATAATTATCGAGCCTTGAAATAATTTAAAATAATATTTTATAGCTCGAAACTATTTTTCAGAATTTTTAAATCAAATAAATAATTAAATCTAATTAAATAATCAATTAAAATTAATTAATAACTAATTAAATTAATTATTAAATTAATATTTAAATTAATTGACTAATTAAATAGTTAATTATCAATTAAAATTAATTAATTAAATAATTTAGATTTATTTTCAAATTAAAAATAATTTTTAAAATAATAAATATTGATTTTTGGAATTTAAAATAAATAAAAAAACCAGTTTCTGAAAATAATTAAATAGATAATATCATTTTTGAAAATAAATAAAACAGCAATCCAATTTTTGTAAGTTTTTAAAACCTGAGTATTAAATATATAAATCAGAAAAATCACTGGGGGTTAAATTGAAATTTTCCACCCCTCGGTCATCGTTTCCGGCGACTCGCCGGCCGGACTCCATGGGTGCAACCATGGAGCTTTTCCGGTGGCCGGAAAACGCCCACGTCAAAATCACGGGGTTTGTTCCACTGAGTTCCAGAAGCCCATATTTGTAATTAATTAGAGCAAAAGATCCTTGAATCGTCTGGAACAATCGATCAAAACTCCGACACCGCCGTTCGACCCATTTTCCGATGATGTCGATTCAGGAATCAAACAATACATTCAAATATACGAATCAATCTGTTTTTACACGATCTATATGATGGTGTACTTTATTTAAAACAATAACTCCTAACAAAGAAACGCCTAATTCCTAATTGCAAATATTAATAGTTATAAACCCTAGTTCTTCAAATCGAGAATCAAACTCAATTTTCTATATGTTATTGAACTCCAAATTCATCATATAATATACCAAAATGACCAGGACAAAATTATCTACAAGAAAAAGTCATTAAATCACATAAGCAATATCAACATCAAAAATTCCTCTTTTAATCACTAATTAATTCGAATTAAAATAAATAAGTAAGAAAATAACCTTGATTTCTGCACTGAATTGGATGATTGATTATGATAGAACCTTTTGAGTGCTTCGATTTGGTATATGGCATGCTTGATTCCGAGTTCGATAACGCTTTCGTTTTTGGTTTTGATTCTCAAGAACGCGACAATTTAACGAGTTTTTCTCTGTAATTTATCGGTTTTTACTAGTCGATTATGATTATATGAAAAAAATGAAATAAGATAAAGGCTATTTATATTTATAAAACATTAATACCCTTTGGATTGCATTGGATCGAAAAATAAGTTACTTTGCCGCTAAGTAACTGCAAAAACGATCCGGTTTTATACCCGTTTTGGATAATTATCAAAACTGAGCTTCTAATAAAACACTTTATACGAAAATAATGTAATAATATCCCATATATCGAGAATACGGGTTTTATTGATCTATCGAAATGATTATCGTATCGAAAATTTTGCGCCGGGACGCGTACGGGTCAAACCGTACTCTGGATCGAAAAAGTCAAAATACGGAAAATGTTCGAAATTATCAGATTGGGTTAGGAAGGAGTTTTCCGAAGATAACAGAAAAATAAATTACCAGTCCAAAAATTAATAAATTCATATAACAGTCCAAAAATTTCAGTGCAGTCCAAAAATTAATAAATTCATATAACAGTCCAAAAATTAATAAATTCATATAACAGTCCAAAAATTATCAAAAAATACCATAATTATCTATATTTTATTATGGACATAATACAATTAACATACCTATACTTTATCACATATAAACATCCACTTATCAACACCAATCATCAGATAATTCACCAAAAAATCACATAATAATTATTTAATTATAAAAATAATTACACGTTATGCCCCGGATATTACATCCTTCCCCCCTTAAAAGGATTCTGTCCTCAGAATCACACTAAGGATTAGATAATGATACATTCAAGTATCTCATTTCCATTTTCTCAGGTGGATCTTTCAACCTTACAACTTTTCATAAACTTTAACTTGCAACCTCAATCATTACTCAACAGCCTCTTGCTGACATCATATTTTATTAGTTGCTCGTATAACTCAACTCAAGTCTCTATCTTATATATATATTGGAGCTATATTACTCTTCCTGTGTATACACATATCAACATCCTATGAACCTGTTATATGTGTGGCGGTGAAGTCAACTCACTTACACTTATCATGCCTATTTTACTGTCTCAAAAGGACCAGTATAACGCATATTAATTCTCTTTTCTTTCTAATTCTAGTAATTCGTGCTCATGAACGTTTCCAATAGTTACTGGTTGTTGAACCTCATTCCCACATGTTTCTTTGTTTAATTAACTTAGTTCGTAATCGCTTCCAATCGCATTCGAGGTTCTTTAATCGTTCCCTTAATCTTCTTGTCCATCTGCGAATGATATACTGAAACCCTAGCATATTCGATTTCTAACGTTCTCGAAATTACTTCAGAATTAAAAATCAACGAGAAAATCCTGACTGGATATGATTGACGCATAAACTTATCATCATATCTTAATTTCCTTGAATCACAATCAAATATATTCGTTGAGCGAGAATCTCATATTATTTAGAAGAAAATATACTAACCTGGAGGCATCACTCGCATATTCTAACACATATTATCATTTGTTTTGGTTCTAGGGAGTTCTCATACGAAACTGACTGCAATGCTCTTCCTTGACATCTAGTCACATATAACGTTTATTCTTTCTTTATGCTATATTATCAGAAAGTTTTCTTTGACATCTATGTCTTGTATCATATTCTCGGAGTAACTTGAACCCCTTGAGTTGTCGATGTTTAGCCAAATTCCTGTCTTTTAGTTCTGCCTTACTTAATGTTCGTTCATCTAGGAGTGGTATATATTATTCTGGTTTGACATAATTCATCGTATTCTAAATATTTTTGTCATATCTGCAATCAAATAATATTGATCATTTACAATCATTTCCTGGATCCGATGACGTATCACCATTTCTTCAAGCAACAACTAACCCACTTATTGAATAAAATGTTTATTAATAAAAGAGAATGACTAGGTTTTGGAAAACTTATCAGTAATGATTCAATTAACCCTTTCCCATATTTTCTCTTCATGCTTGGTCACTGGATATTTTCTTTTAGCCCTCGGTACTTAATCGTACTCCTGGGATGCATTCCATATCTCAATTTACAAATGTTTCATCAATTCTTCACTTTACTTCTGTCCCATATAATTATACCCATATCTTACCTATATCATGGGCATCTTATAAAGTTTCTTTACCATCCTTTTGATTCCATTTTATTTCCTATTTAAGTTCTTCATTCTCCTGGATCATTATTTCTTCTTAACATGAGTGAGTCCTTCCTCCCAATAGTACTGATCGGTTCTTTATTAAATAAACCATTCATGTGGCTAACTCTGGAATGAAAGCCTTCCATTCATAACTATTTGAACTCTTTTATTAGCCTTGCTAACAAAATCCATATTTCTATTTCGATGAGAATGTCAGCTACCTTGTTAGTCTTGCTCAATGAACTATTAATCATGCAATTATCTTCCTCGATCAACTATAACTACCATCTTTAATCAATTCCAAACTGCATCCTTATCTCATATTTGACTTTCTCTAGATGAAGATATATCTTAACCCGTTGGAGTCTGTGTAATTTCCACCAATGCTTCCACATCTTTCACTCATATACTATCATTATAACTTCTACCATACGTCGGAAACTTGTATTCGTGAGTTTTCCGGTAAGTTTGAGTAATTCTTATTACATCATCGTTCTATATTGGAATACCTTCAAGTCCTTTAATAAAACCTTATTGCAGATGATAAAATCTCTTTGATCGTCTAACAACATCCATATTGATGTAGTTACTAATCTCTTCTTTATTCAACCTCCCTTCTTCATTTTCTCCCTTCTCTTTGTTCTATCTTGAACTTTTAGTTCTTAAAAACATTCCTCTCACTCGTCTAAATAAATAACTTTTTATTTCTCTTGTCTATTGTAAAGGGCATATTCATCCAAATAAAGCCTTGCACACTTGCAGTTACATCACACTAATTCCACTAAACTTTTGAATTCTACTGGTTTCTTTACTTCCTCCAAGTTCCTCATTGCTTTAATTTTGGATCTGAAAATCACATCGGAATTTGACTTAATCTTATTGGAATTGATTTCCATATAATTGACCATTTGTTAGTAAAATTAACCAATTAACTCTTTTAGTTGATCAATTGAACCAAGTGATGATTATCTAAGTGAAATCAAAGACCAATTATATAAAGCTGAATTGGTTATAACAACCTATTTCAAGAACCGAGATCGCAATCATTTGGAGTATTAACAGGAAAATCAATAACACATGGAAGTATACTTTTCGCCTTTGAAAGTAGGGTATTTTCCGAAAATTTGGGCAGCATTTTCTTTATATTATTGACTACCAGTCGGAATCAAGCCGACACCAACAATCAACCAAACAACCAATAATCATAACAATCCATCACTATCATCCAAACCACCAATAAGTATACCAACCAACTACCACCACCCAAACTCCTCAGTTCACAATACTGTAACACATAACATACTAATAACCACATGTACTACTAACCAACACAACAAATACCTTTTTACCAATTCTTTCAGAATATCATAAATAATCACTAATGATTATCAAATTATTCTACTATTTCTCAAAAACCTTATACATGTTCATGCATATATTTTAGAGATATCTTTTAATCTTATCTTCCGCAACTCATACTTGTATATTGATACTTTTAAGAACCTATACTGAATCTTTCAACTGATTAAACAATTCATTTATCCTTACCAATATACACTTATCCTCATTAGTTAACTTGTTTAACATTTGATAACCAACACATGGTGTCAACCAACATCATCATAATCTTGTGAATATTCAATTGGTTTTAAAGCATTACTTCTTAAAAAAAATCGCAATTGGATCATGTTTTCTTCATCTCTACTTATGACTTTCCATACGGAACCTTCGCCGCTGGCTCAGTTATGAGCGTCTAATTCACCATAACTCAATTACTTGAGTTAGAAAGCCTAACGATTCCTTAAAGAACATACTTAAAATTTATTCGTAATTGAAATTTCTTCAATTCTCAAACCCGTATGTCAGGCATCTTCCACATGATCGAGATATGCTTCACCTTCTTAACGTACTAATCACTTATTTGGTTTATTGTTAAGAGTTCCCTCATCTTCTTCTGCGGTTCAGTCAGTCGTTTGCTTTGTTTGGTGTACACAACTTTACTTTCTTATTTCTATGATTAATTTACCTAATACATTTTGCTAACTAATCCATTTTATTCCAAAATCTCGGACTTGAAATATATCATGTATAAAAGATATTCGTTTATGATTTGATGTCTTCGTGTCAACCACGTTATCTATATATCGATTCTTCTTTGCATGTAATTGTCCATCATTTATCGTCTTGCAATCATCTTTATAATCAACAAATAATTCCATCTGCTACACGAGATTATTTCACTTCTTTAGAACACTCAAAGAATATACTTTACACAAGAAGAGAATTTGTGTATATGAAAGGCATATGTCATAGCCTATTTGTTTATTCGAGGATTTAACTCAACTCAAATAAGAATGTAATAAGTAAATAGTGGATCTATCGTCAGAGAGATCTCACAGAGTAACATCTGTCAAAGGGTTAAGAAACATTATTCATCTACAGACTTGAAGACTTAATTCACTGGAAGAAGCTCAAGAAATTGATCAAGCCTCAGTGATATAAATCAAGATTGCGGATTTAATCAAGGGACAGAGATCTCGTCAGGGTATCAATTAATTACAAGGATTTAGTCTGAAGAAAATCAAGAGTATCAAGGTCAAGGCTTGAAGAAACGTCACGAAAGTTAGTCACTCATGAACCAGACAGTACATCGAGTGTCAACATTGAAGTGGTGGAATTGATTCATAATTGACAGTAATTTTCAGAAGATTTTCAGAAGAATGGTTGCTGCTCAAGATTAGTATTAATTCTCTATTAATTAATTAAGTCATATAATTTAATTAAGAAAATAAATTATATCTACAAAGATTAATTTATTGATTAATTGAATTAATTGATTAATTAATTCAGAATTAATATTAAGGATTTTCAGAATTGTTATTAGATTAAAATCTATTAATAATTCAGTAAGACAATATGATTTGAACTACTATGACAATCGGTATGACAATTGATAGTCATACCGAAAGTCTTGCTAGTTCATTCTGATTGTCTTGCTAGCTATTGGGATTGTCTTGCTAGTTCAAAATGATAGTCTCACCGAAAGTCCTACCAGTTCAAATGGATTGTCATGCCAGTTCATTTGATTGTCTTGCCGAAAGTCTTGCTGATTCAACAGGACTGTTTTGTTTACTTAAACAACAGAAAGCAGAAGTCATTCATTCATTCAATCAAACAGAGTACACAAGTCAAGAACAGAGCAGAAACAAAAGCAAATTATTTCATTTTTCATCTGCTTTATTCAAGATCAAAATTCTAGATTGTAAAGTTAAATCCAAACCACTAGAATTATTTATCTTGTTCTTGTGTAACAATCTAGCGGATTAAAATCCCTAGAACTTAATCTCAAATCGCATTTAGCATTTGATCTTTTAATTGCAAAAATAGAAAAAGTTCATGTCGAATTTATTCTAGATTTGTAATAATTGATTTGAGATTAATCCCTTGTAACCGATACCGTAGTTGTAACACCTTTCAAGTTTAATAAAAGTTTTATTTAACTTGAATTTTGTTTCACCTTTTTATTCCGCATTTTATTCGATTAAACGGTATTGTTTGCATTCAACCCCCCCTTCTACAAATAAATTGGGACCTAACAATTGGTATCAGAGCCTTCTGATTAACGTACAAATCTAGATCCTAGACTTTTGTGTTTCTTTCACTCCTTGAATTTTTTATTCACTCAAAAATTCATAATGACTACGCAAAAAGTTGGAACCGTTAAAATTCCACTTTTCGATAAAGAAAATTATGTTATGTGGAAGAAGAAGATGCTACTGTTTTTACAAGTTGCTAATCCCAAATATCTGCAAGTGTTAAAGAAGGGTCCAAAAATTCCTATGGTTATTGAACCAGAGGTAATAGAAAATGATGTGGTGATCACCAAAGCGAGAACTTATGTGAAAGATCCTGAGGATTTCTCTCCTACTGAAATAGAAGAAGCCTCCCTGGATGCTAGCCTTCAATTAATTTTAGTAGATTCCCTTAATCCCTTGATGAATAGACATGTGATGATTTATAAAGATTCCAAACATATCTGGAAAACTATTGAGGTTATTAATGAAGGCACAGAGGAAGTTAGGGAGAACAAGTTAGAAATCCTAACCTCTGAGTATGAATACTTTAAATCCAATCCAGGAGAAGGAATCACTGAAGTGTTTGAGAGGTACAATGCATTGATCAACAACCTGAACATTAATGGTAAATACTATTCCATCAGGGAGGTCAACAAGAAGTTCCTTTTAACACTGCCAACTCATCTCGAACATAGAATCACTGCCATAAGAGAAACAAGAGATCTGAGTGAGATTTCTTTGGAAAGACTCTATGGTGTGTTAAAGACTTATGAGTTGGAGTAGATTCAGCAGAAGGAAGTTTACGGGAAAGGAAGAGTGGTCAGCACGTCTACTGCTCTAGTAGCTGATGAACAACAACAACAACCACAATATCAACAACAATCTCAACAGTCAGAAAGAATGGTACAGTCTTCCAAGGTTGAAGATAATGTGATAGTAGCAGAATTTGATCCTCCTACTACAAATCAATCAGGAGATGATTTTTATTCCTTGGAAGAACTGGAGCAATTGGAGGATGAGTCAATGGCCCTGATTGTCAAGAGATTCTCAAATGTCAGATTCAAAAGGAATCCCAAGTTCAAGTACAAGTCCAACTACAACAGATTTCAGAAAGGTGGATCTTCATCCTCTAACACCAGCAGTGGTGGGTATAAAATAGGGATGATTGATCGAAGCACCATTCGATGCTTCAACTGCAATGAGTTGGGACACTTTGCCACAGAATGCAGGAAGCCAAAACAAGCTAGGAAGAACTCTTACAATTCTAATCAGAAGAGTAAATCTGAAAGGGCTTACCTGGCAAAGGGAAGAAGCTGGGATGATACTGACAGTGAAGATGAAGAAGTTGGGAATCTTGCTCTCATGGCTAGTGATGCAAACACCTCATCATCAAAGAAAGAGGTAAAATTTACTGATGCTAAATTAGTTTATCATCTAGGAGGTTCCTTAGATTGTGCTCGTCGTGATAATGAATTGTTAAATCAACATATCAAAGACCTTGAGAAAGAGGTCAATGAATTAAGACTTGTGCACATTAATCAAGATAAATTAAAAGAACAAGTATCTTTTCTAGAGAATAGAGTTGACTGTTATAGACAACTTGAAACTATTCTCAAAGACAAGATCACCGGTCTTGAGGCTAAGGTTAAATCTTACTTTAATTCTTGTTCGAAGTCTAGAGAGTTTTACAATAAGCAAGTTGTTAATCAAACATCTGGAATAGGTTATGATTATAATGCTGCTATTGGAAAATTAGGCATAAACTCCCCTCCTCATGTCTGTGCTAAAGGCAGGGAAGTACCACATGTGCTTAAGGGTGTTGATGAACCCCTCTATAAAGAATCAATTGCTGAACCATTTGATGAGACCTCATTTATTATTCAAGAAGAAATCCGTGCTGAAGATAATGCTAATGAGAAAGCTGTCTCCAAGTCAAGTGTGTCAAAAGTTCCAGTCAAGGTTGTGAAAGCAAGTGAGACTAACTCAGACACACATGAGTTGGATAACACAAATGCCATGTCTACCATGCATAAGTTGCCTATTGTTAATCCCTCTCATAAAGCATGTGGTGTTCCTGATTGTATGTCTAATGCTTTTAATCTGATGTATGCTTATTTTAATGGTAAGCATATTTCTAATGATAAGACTACTCCTCGTCAGCATGTGAATAATAGAAAGCATGATAGGTCTAAGACTGCTAGTCCTCCTAAAGCTAGAAAGGAGACATTTGTGCCTAAGCCTAAACAGAAATCTGTCAAGGCTGTTCACAAGGTCAAATGTTCAGTCATTGAGAAAGTTGAGAATATTAAAATTAAGAATGTTGTTTTGCCTGATAAAGGCCAATTTTACAAATATGCCGGACCCAGCCAAGCTTGGGTTCCGAAGAAGGTCTAATCCATTTGTATTGCAGGGCATTAAACAGGTACAACCGGTAGTGTGGATTCTTGACAGCGGATCGTCAAGACATATGACCGGAGATAGAGCCCTGCTATCAAATGTGGTTGAGAAAGCTGGCCCAGTGGTTACCTTTGGAGATAACAACAAAGGTTTAACGGAGGGATATGGCTGTTTGCTAGCTGGAAATGTTATCATTGAAAATGTGTATGTTGTGCAAAGACTTGAACACAATCTGCTTAGCATTAGTCAGTTCTGTGACAACGGCTACAATGTTTTATTCGACAAGCTGAAGTGTCAGATTCTGCATAAGAAAAGTGAAAAACCCTCCTTAATGGGAATCCGGAAAGGAAATCTGTTCGTAGCTGACATGAACTCTGGAAACAATCCTGAAGTCAATTGTTTCTATGCAAAGGCATCGTCAGATGAGAGTTGGCTATGGCACAAGAGACTTTCTCATCTCAATTTCAAAATAATGAATTCTCTTGTAAAAAGAGAATTGGTAAGAGGTCTGCCTTAGCTGGAATTCTCTCCAGAAGGACTATGTGAGGCTTGCCAGAAAGGAAAGTCAAAGAAAGCAAGTCACAGAGGCACTGACACATCTTCCATAACCGGTGTTCTGCAATTATTGCACATGGATTTATTTGGACCAGTTAATGTCCTTTCGATGTCAAAGAAGTGTTACTGTCTTGTGATAGTTGATGACTATTCCAAGTATACGTGGTTTTTATTTCTTCACTCCAAGGATGAAACACCACAAGTTGTGATTGATCATATCAAGATGATTGAGTTAGATTCTAATGTCCCTGTTAGAGCAATAAGGTCAGATAATGGAACAGAATTCAAGAATTCACTTCTCAATGGATTCTGTACAGATAAAGGGATTACCAGACAATTTTCAGCTCCTAGAACCCCTCAGCAAAATGGAGTGGTAGAAAGGAAGAATCGTACATTGATTGAAGCTGCAAGAATAATGTTAAGTGAATCAGGTCTTCCAATGTACTTTTGGGCTGAAGCTGTCAATACTGCATGTTATACTCAGAATCGAACTCTAATCAACAAAGACTTCATGAAAACTCCTTATGAGATTTTGAATGAACAGAAATCTTCTATCAAATACTTTCATGTATTTGGTGCCAGATGCTTCGTGCTCAAGGATGGAGATGATCGTCGTGGTAAATTCGAGGCAAAGGCATATGAGGGTATTTTTGTTGGATATGGAAGAAGATCATACAAAGTGTATATCATTGATTAACACAAAGTAACTGAAAGTGTCAATGTTACATTTGATGACACTAAACTCCCTAGTATCCAAACTGAAGACCCTTCTGAGAAACTGAAGTTTGATGATATGTCAGATTCAGAATCAGAACATGGTCAAGAACCTGAGGTTGTTGCTGGTGAAGAACCTGTTAATCATGATGATACTCAAGGTAATAGTGATGGAAACTTTGGCAACAATGGAAATACCACTGCTACTAACGGAGAATCTTCAAGTCAACATGGCAACAACTCAGGGGGAGATGCTGAAGGATCATCTAGTAGGACACAACATCACAATGAATTTCAAGGCGAATCATCAAGATCAAATCTTCCAAGACAGACTGTCTGGAATAAAGCTCATCCTTTTGAGTTGATTATTGGTGATCCAGATGTTGGAGTCAGAACTAGACGTGCTACTCAAAATGAATGTCTGTTCTCAGGATTTCTTTCTGAGATGGAACCTAAGAAGATTGAGGAAGCACTGACTGATCCAGATTGGGTGATTGCTATGCAAGATGAGCTCAATCAGTTTGAAAGTCAACAAGTCTGCAAACTGGTACCTAGACCTACACACAAGAAAGCTGTTGGTACTAGGTGGGTATTCAGGAATAAACTAGATGAAGATGGTGTGGTTATAAGAAACAAGGCAAGACTGGTAGCAAAAGGGTATTCTCAAGCTGAAGGCATTGATTATGATGAAACCTATGCTCCAGTGGCTAGACTTGAGGCCATCAGGATATTTCTGGCATTCGCAGCATTCTCAAACTTTAAAGTTTATCAAATGGATGTCAAGAGCGCCTTTTTGAATGGAAAGCTGGATGAAGAGGTATATGTAGAGCAACCTCCTGGTTTTGAAGATCTAGATCATTTGGATTTTGTCTTCTTTCTTTTCAAGGCTATCTATGGGCTCAAACAGTCTCCAAGAAAATGGTATGACACTCTCTCTGAATTTCTTATTAAAAATAGCTTTATTAGAGGTGTCATAGACAAAACTCTCTTTTCTAAAAAACATAAGAATGATACTATATTAGTCCAAGTCTATGTGGATGATATAATATTTGGGTCTACTAATGATAATCTCTGTAAGAGATTTGCTAAGTTAATGCACAACAAGTTTGAAATGAGCATGATGGGAGAGCTGAAGTTCTTTCTTGGATTACAAGTAAATCAAAGGTTAGATGGAACATTTATTTGTCAATCCAAGTATCTCAAGGAACTCCTCAAAAAGTACAATCTAGAGGATTCTGCATCAGCAAGGACTCCATCAACTACAGCTGTCAAGCTTGGACCATGTGAAAACTCCATTAAGGTAGATGTCACAAGCTACAGAGGTATGATTGGCTCGTTACTCTATCTTACTGCAAGTAGACCAGATATTATGTATGCTACATGCTTATGTGCAAGGTTCCAAGCGGATCCTAGAGATATTCATCTCGTTGCTGTTAAACGAATCTTAAGATATCTTAAGGGAACACCAAATCTAGGTATTTGGTACCCTAAAGAATCTGGTTTTAACCTTGTTGGATATACAGATTCAGATTACGCAGGAAGTGTTGTTGATAGGAAAAGCACATCAGGGAGTTGTCAATTCCTAGGAAGCAGGCTAGTCTCATGGTACAGCAAGAAACAGCAAACAGTTTCCAACTGAACGGCCGAGGCTGAATATATTGCTGCTGGAAGCTGCTGTGCTCAGATCTTGTGGATTAGGAACCAGCTACGAGACTATGGCTCTGTATTGAACAAAATTCCTATTTTATGTGACAATACAAGTGCAATAGCCATCACCAACAACCCTGTGCAGCACTCGAGGACAAAGCACATTGACATCAGGTATCATTTTATTAGAGAGCACGTCATGAATGGTACTGTTGAACTATTCTTTGTTCCAACAGAAGAACAAATAGCAGATATTTTCACTAAACCACTTGATGAGTCCACATTTACCAAATTAGTTGGTAAATTGGGTATGTTGAATAGTTTTAGTGATTAATCTAGTTAATATCTGAGATCTGTTCTTGAATGAATTTACAAATAAATTTTTCATAAATGAAAAATTCATTTGCAAATTTATTTTATCATTTTATCATATTTCTTGCTTATTTCTATGTAATTTTTATTATCTTATCTTATTTATTTACTCAACTTGTTAATTTTAATGTCTCAGAATATTTTATGTTTTTTTCTAAAAATATTTTTCTATGAATTTAATTTGTTAAAATTCTAAAGAAATCTATTTTTGGACTGAAAATATTATTATCTCTGAAATATTTTAATTATTTTATTTATGTAAATATTTTCTGCAATATTCATTTCAGTTTTCTGAAATTAAAATATTTTATATATTCTATTTTTTATGTGTGTTTTTAACAGTTTTTATATTAATTATTCAGTATATTTAAATACTTAATTTATCTTATACTAGAATGACAATCGGCAAGACAATTGAAATTATCTTGCTGAAAGTCAATTTAGTAATAATGCTTGGTTATTTTTAAAATCAGATTAATTTTATAACTGGCAAGACAATCGGTATGACTATTGATTGTCATGCCAGTAATAAAATTAATGTCAGACTTTTTATAGTCTATTTTATACTGGTATGACAATCGGTATGACTATCAGATTGTCATACCAGTTATATATTTTTTTTGTTTTATTTTATTTTATCAGTTCACTTTCTTTCTTTTCAAATTCCAACAGTTATCTGTCTCTCTCTCTCTCTTCGATCAAACACAAATCAATCGCCATTGTTGTTTTCCTTGCTCGAGTTTTTACTCAGCATACATCACTCCTGCTATATATACATACAAGTATATACATACAGGAGTGCTGCCAAAATCACTAAATCCAACTTTCACAACATCACTTCCACTCTGCAGTATATTGGTCTTGCGGTTGTTTTCAATCAAAGGATCAATTTTGGCAAACTACTTTTTCCCATTCTCTTGAGACGTCTCACTACTGCTTTACATGATCATTCTACAAATCGTAGGGTATCATGTTACTATGCTCGTTTTCTCATGCTTATAGCAGATCATCTTCTCTCACCTGAGCACAAAGCCCTTTTTGCTAACTCTGCAGTAACTGAACCCCCTCCTGTAAGCAAAAAGATTTACACCCGCCAAGACACAACCTTCAAATTCATGCAAGTTCCAGTACTTGTATCTGCTTTCATGGCTACTTATATTCCTTTACCTATTTTCAATCTTCCCGGTCATGAACAGCAACCTCAACCTCCAGTGGTTCAAGCCACCCAGGCTCCTCCAACATCAGATGCTCTTCCATTACAGGTAGTAATTCCTCACTCTCACTCCACTCCTACTTCTGTTGAAAGACCCCCAGTGGTCGATAGGACTGACCATGAAGTTGTAGAACCACAGCTTCAATCCCAGGTCATAGAGCCAAACACAGAGTCACAACCTGTCTCAACCTCTCCCCCACTGTCTAAAATGTTACCCAGAAGGTTAATAGGAAGTAGTGTATTGTTAAATATGAGTGAACCCTCAGCTCTTCCTCCTCCCAAGAAAAGAAGAACATACACTGAGGCATCTGAAAGCCCATCCCTGTCCTCCCAACAGGACATGGACTTTGAAATGGCCAATGAACAGTTACTAGAGACATTCTCTCAACAGGATGAATCTATTGAAATTCGCCATAGGGCCATGGCATCTTGTACTGAGTCAAGCACAATTCCATTACTCACAATGGAACCATACATACCCACAGATGATACTCAGGACACATAGCAAGGAGTGCACATAGAGTTTGTTACAGTGCCTGCCATAGTTACGGCAGAAGAGCAGTCACATGCTTCTGAGGGAAAATCTGACTCTCAGCCACCCTTAATAGAGTCATTTTCTTCCCTCCCAGATCAAACACCTCTGGCTCCCTCACGGGATTCTCCACTCACAAATTTATCTGGAGAAAGTGGAGGGCAACTCGATCAATCTATCCCTAAAGCAATTCAGACATCTATTTCACATGAAATGATAGGTTTGACTGAGGATCGGGACTCGCAAATTCCCATTGCACCACCAATGACCTCTCTTGAAGAGGCTAGGGTGATTTTAACTGCAGGTGCAGAAGAACAGCAACAGGAAGACTCCTCACGAGCAATTATATTGAGAGAAACACAAGCACGTGAGGTGAGTGAACCAAACACGAGTGAAATTCAGGTGAGAGCACACACAGACACAGACACTGAAAACCTGTTAGCTCAAATTGCTGCTCTAAAAGAAGAACTTGCTAAAAGCCAAGCTGAAGCTCAAGCATTCAAAGCACAAGTGGTTGAATGGTCTTCTTCTTCCACCTCTGTCAACAATCAGCTGGCACTCATCAGGAATGATATCTCAGATCTCAAGACCACTGTCAGACCAAAGCTCAATTCCATTCAGGAAACTCCATCTTTATCAGCTGATGACATTTCTAACTTCTGCTCTCTACATACAAGAATGACTTCTCTTGAAGACCTGGTTGAAATGACTCATGCACTGGACTCCTCCAGATTTCTAAAGATAGAAACAGGCATGGAACATCTTAATGAAGGAATGAAACACTTGTATTTCATGATCAAGAATTCTCACTGCCCTAATGAAGAACAAAGAACTTACTTTGAAGGGCCGTCTAGTGGAGGCTCAGGCTCTGGAGGTGATGGAGGTCATGGAGGTTCTAAAGGAAAGTCAGTAGAGGATCCCTCAACTAAGGGGGAGAAGAAAGGGAGCAGTGGAAAGGGGGAAGAAAAAGATACCTCTGCTGGAGACAAAGGAAAGGCTGATGATGTCTACTACAGTGGAGAACAGGATGACTTTGATATTTTTGACATTCCCACTGAACCAGTCTTGGAAGATAAAGATGGTTTATTTGAAGCTGAAGAGCAAAGTGATTTTAGAGAATGGGAAGAGGAAGCTATAGTGGATCCTATCTTTGAGAAAGAGTTTCAGCAGCAGCAGTCAGAGATGAAAAGAAAAGAAGCTGAACTCAAAAAGGTCTCCCAGATCATTGACATGAGGAAAGACATTCAAAGAACAAAAACTCTTCAAAAGCAACGTCTTCATGACATTAAGGCTCAAGAAAGGAGAAGAGATGTCAGACTGAAGATTGGTGAAAAATGGGATGAAGCTAGGAGAGTACTTGATAAGCCTCAGCTGAGCACGAACAATGATAGGCAGTTCCTACATCTTCTTGACAAGCTGGAAATCTCAAATCCTAACAATGAAATGTACATGAATGCTATCAAGACTGAAGTCTCAAGGATCACAGCTGCTTTTGACAGATCCCTAAATGAGATGAGCATTTTTGTATATTGTCAGAGTGAAGGATCTTTCAAGGTGTCACTTCATCTGTTTGAGAATCGTTCTTTGTTAGAGATTTGGGTTCTTCTCAACAAAGTAAAAAGAAGCTCAGAATTGAATGAAGTTCTTCGAGAAAGGCTTAAAGAGTTTGCCAGCAGGGCTAGTCCTCAAGTGGTCAACAATCCTCATCAGGTGAGATTCTTTAAGTCTGATTGTCTTCAAATCTGTCAGCTAGATGTACAATCTCTTAAAGACTACTCAGCTAAGCATCTGGTCTGGATGGAATATCATTTAAAAACTGCTGGATACTCATCCATGTTGAAGACTCAAGCTGCTGATTTGATTCAAGCTTATTGTGAAAAGAATATTAAAAGGTACAATCAGATCAAGAATAAGCTGAAGTCAGTTGGAGTTCAACCAGTCAGACCAGCAAGCTTCACTTCAGAAAAGGATCGTGTCTTTGACAAAGAGTTGCTTCAAGAGTTAGAAGAAGGTGAAGTCAGAGAGAAGACAGCTGAAGTCAATTAGCTCAAAACTCAATGTAATATGATTAGAGCTTTATGAATCAAGATAGTCTAATGTAGTTATATGTTCAGGCTAGAGGAATATCTATCTTGTATTCACTTGTAAATTTCTTTTGGAATCTGGAAAATGTTAAATATAATCCAGAACTTTTCTGCTATTTACTTTGCATTACTGTTTATATCTTTTTCTTATTTGTTAGTTGAGTTATCCTCTAGGTATTTGTTGTTATTTTCTAACAAGCAAATAGGGGGAGATTGAAAGGCATATGTCATAGCCTATTTGTTTATTCGAGGATTTAACTCAACTCAAATAAGAATGTAATAAGTAAATAGTGGATCTATCGTCAGAGAGATCTCACAGAGTAACATCTATCAAAGGGTTAAGAAACATTATTCATCTACAGACTTGAAGACTTAATTCACTGGAAGAAGCTCAAGAAATTGATCAAGCCTCAGTGATATAAATCAAGATTGTGGATTTAATCAAGGGACAGAGATCTCGTTAGGGTATCAATTAATTACAAGGATTTAGTCTGAAGAAAATCAAGAGTATCAAGGTCAAGGCTTGAAGAAACGTCACGAAAGTTAGTCACTCATGAACCAGACAGTACATCGAGTGTCAAAATTGAAGTGGTGGAATTGATTCATAATTGACAGTAATTTTCAAAAGATTTTCAGA
The DNA here is from genome assembly GCF_009905375.1 of Apium graveolens. Taxonomy (NCBI): domain Eukaryota; kingdom Viridiplantae; phylum Streptophyta; class Magnoliopsida; order Apiales; family Apiaceae; genus Apium; species Apium graveolens. The sequence continues at coordinate 11,610,237 of NC_133655.1, forward strand.
AGAATGGTTGCTGCTCAAGATTAGTATTAATTCTCTATTAATTAATTAAGTCATATAATTTAATTAAGAAAATAAATTATATCTGCAAAGATTAATTTATTGATTAATTGAATTAATTGATTAATTAATTCAGAATTAATATTAAGGATTTTCGGAATTGTTATTAGATTAAAATCTATTAATAATTCAGTAAGACAATATGATTTGAACTACTATGACAATCGGGATGACAATTGATAGTCATACCGAAAGTCTTGCTAGTTCATTCTGATTGTCTTGCTAGCTATTGGGATTGTCTTGCTAGTTCAAAATGATAGTCTCACCAAAAGTCCTACCAGTTCAAATGGATTGTCATGCCAGTTCATTTGATTGTCTTGCCGAAAGTCTTGCTGATTCAACAGGACTGTTTTGTTTACTTAAACAACAGAAAGCAGAAGTCATTCATTCATTCAATCAAACAGAGTACACAAGTCAAGAACAGAGCAGAAACAAAAGCAAATTATTTCATTTTTCATCTGCTTTATTCAAGATCAAAATTCTAGATTGTAAAGTTAAATCCAAACCACTAGAATTATTTATCTTGTTCTTGTGTAACAATCTAGCGGATTAAAATCCCTAGAACTTAATCTCAAATCGCATTTAGTATTTGATCTTTTAATTGCAAAAATAGAAAAAGTTCATGTCGAATTTATTCTAGATTTGTAATAATTGATTTGAGATTAATCCCTTGTAACCGATACCGTAGTTGTAACACCTTTCAAGTTTAATAAAAGTTTTATTTAACTTGAATTTTGTTTCACCTTTTTATTCCGCATTTTATTCGATTAAACGGTATTGTTTGTATTCAACCCCCCCTTCTACAAACAAATTGGGACCTAACAGTATATGATTTTGATTGAAAGCTTTGTAAAGAACAACAGCGCAACAAAACAATTAGAAGAATCCATAGGTTCATAATCACGATTGAAAAATAAAGAACAAATGAATGATTTAGATATAAATGAGAAAACCATATTTGTACTCAAGATGGCCAGTCTTTCATACTATATGGCATACAACACATGATTAGGTGGTGTCCCACCAGACTCTTCATCATTTCGATAAAGCGTCATATCATAACACTGCTTGTCTCGATCAGAAAGCAATATTATGAGAAGAGAAATAATTTGAAAGGGATACAATAAATTTTCTTTCCTTATTGTCTCATAAATTTATCACTGAGAAAAGCTCACATGTATTCAAAAATCAAGAAGAGTATACGCAGTCGTATTATAGAAACGAATGATATTGTTGGTCACCATCCACATTTCGAGGCTCGTTCGAGTAAAAGATTCCAAATCCACGTCAGATAATAAATTCAGAATGTCTTCTGGAAATATCTTTAACATTTTAACAATCTGAGCATAATTGTCTTCTCATTCAATTCGTAGTCATAACTTCTTGCTTCATTCTTGCCATGTATGTCTTATATTTTTTTTAGCGTCGTTCCTCCATGTTCGATACTTTAATAATTCGACCATAATCGCGTTCTTACGGGATTTATAATCATAATTTCTAATTTCTTCTATGTCACGCAGCGTAATCATTGATCATGCAAAATATCTATTCTTTTGATAGTAATAATATTCTTTTTCAAAAATCTGGAAAATTCTCAGTCCTATTCAACCATACTCTGGCTTCCTTTGAATTAACAAATTCTTTAAATTTTAATAATTTCATGAATTAGATATATAATGTCCCCATACGTTGACTCTTTCGTCCTTACTATTAAACACGATTTGCAATCTTTTATCAAGAAAATTTTTAAACACCCTCGTAATAACGGGTCCACTTAACCTTCTGGATTTGATAATATCGGGTCCAGATCAAGTATTCTTCCGGGTAATCTGATGCTTATAACAACAAAAACTCAATTAGTAATTTGACAACCAAATTTTAAAAACTCATTCTGTTTAGAGAAATTTTAGAAATTTTGTCAAGAAAATCTTTTTCCGAAAACTTGTTTTAGAATTTTAAAAATCAAACATCTGGTCATCATTACTTTATGAGTTGGTTGCTATTCTCTTCAACCACAACAAAGTACCTAATTGAAGAAATGACCACCTAAGGGTCAATCCACTTCAATATCTCTTTCGCTCTTTATTGAATCCATTTCGCCTTCACTAGTCGACGAGAACTACATTTACCAGTGCATCTTAACTTATTCGTAGTTCTAACTCCAATCCTAACATGAGTTGCTGCCTTTGATGCTTTTATCGTCGTATTTTTAGTGTCATAATTACAATCAATCAGCGTCATTTGACGCTCTTTCTATAGATAAGGTCATATCTTCGAACTAACTTTAAGTATACTTAATAAGGTAAAGGTGTTATTTCATGCGCGATGTCCGTGAAATGACTGACAATAACAGGATAATCTTGTAAGAATATTCAGGATCCATCGTTACGAGCGCCTCTAAGACTGGCAACTCTAATTTTCCAATTGACTTGCTTAACTAAAGCCTGATAACTATTCCTTACTTCGCGATCCTAAAATGGATTATACTAAACTCATCTGTCTCTTCTTTATATAAGATTCTCAAAAGAATCAATATCAATTTCATTTAAAACCACATGGAAATTAGGGTAATTTTCCCAATATCAGTCGAATCATCAACTCCTCATAACTATAGGATCTAGGTACTCGATATATCTATAACATCCATATATTTGCCTTACACCTATCTTAACAACATCCCATCTTAATACACAATATCGTATTTGATAATCTCAACTCAAACTCAACTCAAACTCAACATGAGTTTACTTCGGGTCTTCCCTATCTTATATGATCTGTCATTCTTATCTTAACTTCTACTTACTCTCATTTCATGGACCAATAACTCGTGGCTCTGATACCAACTGTAACATCCCCAAATCTGGGGTCAGGATTGGGTGTCACTAAAAACCTTTAAACAATATAATCCTGTATATTAAAACAAATATATGGATAACCCCTCATTATTCTGGATCGTTTACATGTTTGGTATGAAACAAGAATCTAACCTTCTAAAATTTACAATAACGAGATACAATTTTATTACCTATTTACTAACTTCCTCGTCTTAATTACTCTGACATCTCCCACTTCCTTCAGCTGGGATCTCTTCCCTTTTGCTGTCTATTAAGAGCTATTCACTTTTATCCTCATTTGATACTGAAAAAAATAAGAATTCACAAAGCAAGAGTGAGCCAAAATGCCCAGCAAGTATTATAATTGGTTTCCAGGTATCATATCAAAGAAACTTATGGAAACAATCTTTAAATGATTTCAAAAACATTTTTATTTATTTAAAACAGTTGAGCGAATAAAAAACATCGGCCCTCATTGGCCTTTAATCATAAATCACATTTCTTTGTAAAATAAAAGTGAACGTTACACTGATTCATCTCTTGAATCAAATCTTTGTTTGTTTTTGTAATCACAAACTTTCCAAGAAGGAATGTCGTTAATTGTTAGGTCCCAATGTGTTTGTAGAAGGGGGGTTGAATACAAACAGTACCAAATAATCGAATAAATGCGGAATAAAAAATGTGAAACAAAATTCAAGTTAAATAAAAATATTATTAAACTTGAAAGGTGTTACAACACCTGTATCGATTACAAGGTATTAATCTCAAATCAATTATCACAAATCTAGAATAAATTCGACATGAACTTTTTCTATTTTTGCAATAATTAGAATCAAATGCTAAAAGCGATTTGAGATTAAGTTCTAGGGATTTTGATCCACTAGATTGTTACACAAGAACAAGATAAGTAATTCTAGTGGTTTGGATTTAACATTAACAAACTAGAATTTTGATCTTGATGTAAGCAGAGAAGAAAATAAAATGTTTCAAGGCGGCTGCTTTCTTTTCTTTGTTCTTGAATGTGTTCTTTATGATTGAGATTATTGAGTTGAATGACTTCTGCTTCTATTTATCAACAGCCGAATTAATTGAATTGGAATGACAATCCTTTAAGCTTGTATGACAATCGGTGAGACTATCCTTTTGAGCTAGCAAGACAATCGTTTGAACCAGCATGACTATCAGTAGGACAATCTTTTGAACTGGCATGACAATCGGTATGACAATCCAGATTGTCATGCTAGTTCATTTTCAATTGTCTTGCTGATTTAAGATTGAATTTAATCCAATTAAACTTCTGAAAATTCCTAAAATTAATTCTGAATTAATTAATCAATTAATTTAATTAATCAATAAATTAATCTTTGCAGATATAATTTATTTTCTTAATTAAATTATATGACTTAATTAATTAATAGAGAATTAATACTAACCCTGAGCAGCATCCATTCTTCTGAATATCTTCTGAAAATCACTGAGAATTATGAATCAATTCCACTACTTCAACGTTGACACTCGATGTACTGTCTGGTTCATGAGTGACTAACTTCCATGACGTTTCTTCATGTCTTGACTTTGACACTTTGATTTTCTTCAGATTAAATCCTTGTAATTAATGATACTCTGACGAGATCTCTGTCACTTGATTAAATCCACGATCTTGATTTATATCACTGAGGCATGATCAACTTCTTGAACTTCTTCCAGTGAATTAACTCCTCAAGTCTGTAGATGAACCTTGTTTCTGAATCCTTTGACAGATATTACTTTGCGAGATCTCTCTGACGGTAGTTCCACTATTTACTTATTACATTCTTATTTGAGTTGAGTTGAATCCTCGAATATACAAATAGGCTATGACATATGACTTACAATCTCCCCCTATTTGTTTGTTAGACAATAATACACAAATACCTAGAGGATAACTCAACTAACAAATAAGAAAAAGATATAAACATACATGCAAAGTAAATAGCAGAAAAGTTCTGGATGAGATTTAACATTTTCCAGATTCCAAGTAGATGTTCCTCTAGACTGAACATATCTTCAAGTAGCTCCATCTTCATTTGTACAACCACATTTCCTGTTGAGAAGCCCATATCTCTTGCTTCTCCCCCTATGAGAATCAACTGATTAAAGAAGATCACCTTCGTTTTACCACCTCTCCCGTACAATAGGATCCGCAGATAAAAACCAATGGTACTCCCCTAACAGCTTCTTCCCTTACTAGGAAATCACCTTGTGTTTACCACCTCTCCCGTACAATAGGATCTGTAGTTACAAACAACAATGGTGTGGTGTAGTGTACATTTTTAGGATCTTTTTCTTCCTCCCTGCTATTTCTCCCCCTTAGTTGAGGAATCCTCCAAACTATTACTTAAGCTTTTATCTCCCCCTTAAAGAAGGAATGTATGCCATCGTCTGAAGGAGTTCTCATATTTCACTTGGTTGGAAAAGAAATAACAAGTAGTTTCTTTTTCTACCTCACTGTGAGTGTGTGATTCTGTTTAGTGTACCTCACATGTGTTTCACTCTTCTTTCCACTCGTGTTTACACTCATTCTCACAAGTGTATCACTCTTCTCTCATAGCTCCATAATCCAGCTGTACCTGCAAGGAAAATCACCTTAGCCATCCTTTAAGGAGGTCACAGGTGGTGCAATGGGAGTTCACAAATCCCCATCCTTGTTAAACTCGTCAGATAAATCTGAGTCATAATCTACAAGTTGCTAGTTTCCCTTTTAGGGTTCCAGATTTGAATTCTGGGAAGGTAAACAATGATCCAACGATTTTAGCATAAAGATCAAAGTTCCCTTCTAATGTCTGTGAAGACACTTCCTTGTGACTCATCAGGTAATATCTGAATCATTGTCAACAAGTTGCCGATCTGCGCCTATGTCAGATCCACTATCCGCAGATGCATCCAGGGGATTTAAGGCTGGGGAGGTAGACACTGACCACTGACATATGGCTTTTGGATCAGTATCCTCTCCTAACACCTGTAAAGGCAATTGGTCCACTAACGAACCTTGAACAATCATATCTGACCTTAAAATGGTCGAAACTCTTGTTTCCGTCAACTCATCCTTTGTGTGTGTAACCTCTCCTTGTGCATCAAGAATTGATTATGTTTGAAGTGGTGACACTACATCGGATACCTTGGCCGACAGGCAAAATTCAATAGACGCACCCTGTTTAGAGAATGAATCTAGTAACTGTTTTTGTGCCTTTTCAGCCATTACATCTTTTTGAGAAGATGTATGGGGGCTAGCAGTTGTCTCGGTTTAAATACTACTCATCTATGTAGGAGACAGAGCTACTGGGTTGACTACAGAACCTTCCTTATGTGGTGCACTAGCCACTATCTCCCTCACGCTCATTCATACTACATTTAGTGATAAGAGAGTGTTGGTTGGTTCTGTTTCTGTGTTTGTCTTTACAGTATGGGATAGATATTGTGGGTTTTCAACCTCATGACTGTCAATAAAAGAAAGTCATTGGAGACTGAACCTGTAACACATAATATATGGTACTATAGAGATAATGATGTACAATAGTGATTTCAAAAGATTTTACATGAACTAAGAAATCACCAATGTAGAAAGAAGTTTGATTTTGTTTTTCAATATGAATGAGTTTTTGATAAAACATTGATCACTTAGGGTAAAGTCTAAGTAATTCTCATTCATGTCAAAAGCTTACAAATATCTGCAACATAATGTTAATAACATATCATTGACCGATACTTGTCAAGTACTTTAGATACTAATTGTTATGTTGCATTAGCAATATACCACTGCACATATAAAATAATATGATTGTGCCTAATGATAAGATAGTTATAAATATGACGACTCTACTTATTTATATAAAACTGTAACTGCAGTTAGAGTGCCATACCATGTCCTTGACGATTGCTTGAGCAGTATACTAGTTCATACCAACCTGAAGTGAGATTGTGAAGAAGAGATTGCATAGTCCAATAGATCTGCAGCTGCAAAGTCCATGAACTGTGGTGCACTGACTTCCTCTTTTAACTCACCAATTAGGTGTACACTTGTACACATCTTACTAGAGTACAATTCCAAGTGTAATGTGTAGCAGGTGCCTGATATGTCGTAATATTCTCAAGTCTCGACACTGGTGCTATATGTTAGATACTGCTTCCTGATAATAACCTAGCACAATATACAAAATTACAATGATAACATTCCCAGCTTGCAAACAGCCATATCCCTCAGATAAACCTTTGCTGTTATCTCCAAAGGTAATCAGGGGGCCAGCTTTCTCAATCCACATTTGATAGCAGGGCTCTATCTCCGGTCATATGTCTTGATGATCCACTGTCAAGAATCCACACTACCGGTTACACCTGTTTAATGCCCTGCACTTCAAATGGATTAGACCTTCTTCGGAACCCAAACTTGGTTGGGCCCGACATACTTGTAGAATTGTCCTTTGTCAGGCAAAACAACATTTTTAATTTTAACGATCTCAACATCCTCAATGACTGAACATTTGACCTTGTAAATAGCCTTAACAAATTTCTGTTTAAGCTTAGGCACAAATGTCTCCTTTCTAGCCTTAGAAGGACTAGCAGTCTTAGACCTATCATGCTTCATGTTATTCACATGCTGACGAGGAGTAGTCTTATCATTAGACACATGCTTACCATTAAAATAAGCATACATCATATTAAAAGCACAAGACATACAATTAGCAACACCACATGCTTTATGAGAGTGATTAATAGCAGGCAATTTATGCATGGCAGACATGGCATTTTGGTTATCCAACTCATGTGTGTCTGAGTTAGTCTCAGTTGCTTTCACAACTTTGACTGGAACTTTCGACACACTTGACTTGGAAACAATCTTCTCATTAGCATGATCTTCAGCACGTATTTCTTCTTGAATAACAGAAGAGGTCGCATCAAATGGTTCAGCAATTGATGCTTTATAGAGGGGTTCATCAACACCCTTAAGCACATGTGGTACTTCCCTCCCTTTAGCACATACATGAGGAGGGGAGTTTATGCCTAATTCTCCAATAGCAGCATTGTAATCATAACCTATTCCAGATGTTTGATTAACAGCTTGCTTACTGTAGAACTCTTTAGCCTTCGAACAAGAATTGAAGTAGGCTCTAACCTTAGTCTCAAGACCGGTGATCTTGTCTTTGAGAGTAGTTTCGAGTTTTCTATAACAGTCAACTCTATTCTCTAGAAAAGATACTTGTTCTTTTAATTTGTCTTGATTAATGTGCACAAGTCTTAATTCATTGACCTCTTTCTCAAGGTCTGTGATCTGTAAACTTAACAGTTCATTATCACGACGTGCACAATCTAAGTTACCTCTTAGATGATAAACCATTTCAGCATCAGAAAGTTTTACCTCTATTCTTGACGATGAAGCTTTTCCATCAATAGCCATAAGAGCAAGATTTCCTTCTTCTTCATCTTCACTGTCAGTATCATCCCAGCTTCTTCCCTTTGCCAGATAAGCCCTTTCAGAGTTCTTTCTTACTTGCTTTAGCTTCCTACATTCTGTGGCAAAGTGTCCCAACTCATTGCAGTTATAGCATCTAATGGTGCCCCGATCAACCATCCCTATTTTGTATCCACCACTGCTGGTGTTAGAGGATGAAGATCCACCTTTCTGGAATTTGTTGTAGTTGGACTTGTACTTAAGCTTGGGATTCCTCCTGAATCTGACATTAGAGAATCTCTTGACAATTTGGGCCATTGATTCGTCTTCCAATTGCTCCAGCTCTTCCAAGGAATAAAAATCATCACTAGATTGATTTGTAGTAGGAGGATCATATTCTGCTACTAACTCATTTTCCTCACCCTTGGAAAACTGTACCATTCTTTCTAATTGTTGAGATTGTTGTTGTTGACCTTCAGCTACAAGTGCAGTAGATGTGCTGACCATTCTATCCTTCCCGTAGACTTCCTTCTGTTGAATCTGCTCCAACTCATAGGTTTTCAACACTCCATAGAGCCTGTCCAAAGAAATCTCACTCAGATCTCTAGCTTCTCTAATGGCAGTGATTCTATGTTCAAGATGAGCTGGCAGTGTTAACAGGAACTTTTTGTTGACCTCCCTGATTGAATAATACTTTCCATTGATGTTCAGGTTGTTGATCAACGCATTGTACCTCTCAAACACTTCAGTAATTCCTTCTCCTGGATTTGATTTGAAATGTTCATATTCAGAGGTTAGGATTTCCAACTTGTTCTCCCTAACTTCCTCTGTGCCTTCATTAATTACCTCAATAGTTTCCCACATGTGTTTAGAATTTTTACAGTTCATCACATGTCTGTTCATCAAGGGATCAAGGGAATCAATTAATATTAATTGAAGGCTGGCATCCAAGGAGGCTTCTTCCTTCTCAGCAGGAGTAAAATCTTCGGGCTCTTTTGGATAGGTTCTAGCTTTAGTAGTCATCACACCATCTATTATTACCTCCGGTTCAATAACCATCGGAGTTTTTATACCCTTCTTTAACAAGTTTGAATATTTGGGATTTGCAACTTGTAAAAATAATAGCATCTTCTTCTTCCACATGATATAATTCTCTTTATCAAATTGTGGAATATAAACGGTTCCAACTTTTCGTGTAGTCATTATGAATTTTTTGAGTGAATAAAAAATTCAAGAAGTGAAAGAAACACAAAAGTCTAGGATCTAGATTTGTACGTTAATCAGAAGGCTCTGATACCAATTGTTAGGTCCCAATGTGTTTGTAGAAGGGGGGGTTGAATACAAACAGTACCAAATAATCGAATAAATGCGGAATAAAAAATGTGAAACAAAATTCAAGTTAAATAAAAATATTATTAAACTTGAAAGGTGTTACAACACCTGTATCGATTACAAGGTATTAATCTTAAATCAATTATCACAAATCTAGAATAAATTCGACATGAACTTTTTCTATTTTTGCAATAATTAGAATCAAATGCTAAACGCGATTTGAGATTAAGTTCTAGGGATTTTGATCCGCTAGATTGTTACACAAGAACAAGATAAGTAATTCTAGTGGTTTGGATTTAACATTAACAAACTAGAATTTTGATCTTGATGTAAGCAGAGAAGAAAATAAAATGTTTCAAGGCGGCTGCTTTCTTTTCTTTGTTCTTGAATGTGTTCTTTATGATTGAGATTATTGAGTTGAATGACTTCTGCTTCTATTTATCAACAGCCGAATTAATTGAATTGGAATGACAATCCTTTAAGCTTGTATGACAATCGGTGAGACTATCCTTTTGAGCTAGCAAGACAATCGTTTGAACCAGCATGACTATCGGTAGGACAATCTTTTGAACTGGCATGACAATCGGTATGACAATCCAGATTGTCATGCTAGTTCATTTTCAATTGTCTTGCTGATTTAAGATTGAATTTAATCCAATTAAACTTCTGAAAATTCCTAAAATTAATTCTGAATTAATTAATCAATTAATTTAATTAATCAATAAATTAATCTTTGCAGATATAATTTATTTTCTTAATTAAATTATATGACTTAATTAATTAATAGAGAATTAATACTAACCCTGAGCAGCATCCATTCTTCTGAATATCTTCTGAAAATCACTGAGAATTATGAATCAATTCCACCACTTCAACGTTGACACTCGATGTACTGTCTGGTTCATGAGTGACTAACTTCCATGACGTTTCTTCATGTCTTGACTTTGACACTTTGATTTTCTTCAGATTAAATCCTTGTAATTAATGATACTCTGACGAGATCTCTGTCACTTGATTAAATCCACGATCTTGATTTATATCACTGAGGCATGATCAACTTCTTGAACTTCTTCCAGTGAATTAACTCCTCAAGTCTGTAGATGAACCTTGTTTCTGAATCCTTTGACAGATATTACTTTGCGAGATCTCTCTGACGGTAGTTCCACTATTTACTTATTACATTCTTATTTGAGTTGAGTTGAATCCTCGAATATACAAATAGGCTATGACATATGACTTACATTAATGCCGATCAATAATAAATTAGACTAGACACTAGAACCAACATATGCACTATACCCTGCTGATCAGTCAGGATACAGTGCGGATCTATACCAACCTGTATAGACCCACCATCATATCAAGGTACCCAAGCCCATTTATGGCCTTCATATATAAAGTGTCCAGCCATTTCTGGCCGTTAGGGTCCAGCTCATCTCTGGCCCTCATCGTAACCATCCAGTCCGTAGAATATTTTGATGTCAAATCAGTTTGATTTCAAAACATCCCGATTCAAGGTTCGCAAATAATCCGGAATAATAGGTATTTGCTTAAGAGATCAATCGATAATAAAGGAACAATAATGAAAAGTGCGTGCATAATTAAGAGTAATTGCAGCGAAATATAAAACTTTTAACTATTCTGAATTTAGAATAGGAAATAAATATTTGCAGTATATCAGAAGAAAGTTTAGGAATACTTGCCTCAATTGATAACCCTCTGATCTTTAACTATCTTCCATATCACTCAGTCCTGATGTATCTGTATTTCCATTGACAGGCTACTTGACCTTTCTTGTCAATCACCATTTTAAGTTTATCTCTATCATGTATCCACTTGTTTCATTACTACATGTAATCAGACTTTACTTTTACAATCTCTGTCTGGCTTTGAATGCCTCGAACTATGTGTGTCTATCATAAAAGATACAATTCAATTAACTGACAATATATAATTGTCTAGTCTATAAGTTTATCCTTATCGTCTACCCTCCCGATAATAATAGATAAGGATCATCTTTTATCACATAAAGTTTAATAGACACGTGGACTCATATTTCACATAACACATAAACACATAAGGCACGTACATATTTCATATAACATATAACTCAATTCCTCAAAACATTCGACTCGGTATGTTCAAAACTGAAATCGAGTCGAAATACAAATTTACGATAATTACGCGACTAAAAAACATTTACAAAAATTAAGCGACCTTTCGAAACGAAAGATTTTATGTATCGAAATTATTTTTAATGGAAGCTGAATATTTTTCAGAGTCTAGACGCGTTCATTTCGTATAAAACGGATGAACGGTCTATTTAATATGAATTTTTAAATCAAATAAATAATTAAATCTTATTAAATAATCAATTAAAATTAATTAATAAGTAATTAAATTAATTAATCAATTATTATTTAAATTAATTGACTAATTAAATAATTAATTATCAACTAAAATTAATTAATTAAATAATTTAGATTTAATTTTAAATTAAAACTAATTTTCAGAATAATAAATATTGATTTTTGGAATTTAAAATAAATAAATAAATAAATACCATTTTCTGAAAATAGTTAAATAGATAATATCATTTTTGAAAATAAATAAAACAACAATCCAATTTTTGTAAGTTTTTAAAACTTGTGTATTAAATATATAAATCAGAAAAACCACTGGGGGCTAAATTGCAATTTTCCACCCCTGGTCGTCGTTTCTGGCGACTCACCGGCCGGACTCCATGGCTGCCACCATGGAGCTTTTCCGGTGGCCGAAAAACGCCCAGAAACACGTCAAAATCACGTGGTTTGTTCCCCTGAGTTCCATAAGCCCATATTTGCAATTAATTAGAGCAAAAGATCCTTGATACGTCTGGAACAATCGATCAAAACTCCGATGCCGTCGTTCGACCCATTTTCCGGCAATATCGATTCAGGTTTCAAACAATACATTCAAATATACGAATCAATTGCTTTTTACACGATCTACATGATGGTGTACTTTATTTAAAACAATAACCCCTAACACAAAAACGCCTAATTCCTAATTGCAAATATTCATAGTTATAAACCCTAGTTCTTCAATTCGAGAATCAAACTCAATTTTCTATATGTTATTGAACTCCAAATTCATCATAATATATACCAAAATGACCTGGACAAAATTATCTACAAGGTAAAGCCATTAAATCACATAAACAACATCAACATCAAAAATTCCTCTTTTAATCCCTAATTAATTCAAATTCAAATTAAAATAAATAAATAAATAAATAAGAAAATAACCTTGATTTCTGCACTGAAATGGATGATTGATTATGGTAGAACTTTTTGAGAGTTTCAATTCGGTATATGGCACGCTTGATTCCGAGTTACACTTTCGTTTTTGGTTTTGATTCTCAAGAACGCGACGATTTAATAGGTTTTTCTCTGTAATTTATCGATTATTACTAGTCGATTATGATTATACGAATAAAATGAAATAAGATAAAGACTATTTATATTTATAGAATATTAATACCCGTTGGATCGTATTGGATCGAAAAATAAGTTACTTAGTCTCTAAGTAACTGCAAAAACGATCTGATTTTATACTCGTTTTGGATAATAATCAAAACCGAGCTTCTAATAAAACACTTTATAAGAAAATAATGTAATCATATCCCTTTTATCGAGAATACGGGTTTTATTAATCTATCAAAATGATCATTGTATCAAAAAATTTGCGTCGGGATGCGTACGGGTCAAACCGTACTCCGGATCGAAAAAGTCAAAACACGGAAAATGTCCGAAATTATCAGATTAGGTTAGGAAGGAGTTTTTGAAGAGTTTCAGGTTGTAAAAGCGCAAAACGGTTAAAGTTGAACGATTCCCGACTTTATAAAATAGTTTTGTAATTATTCTGGAAAATAATTTATAAATTTATATAAAAGTCCAAAAATTACCAGGAAAATACCATAATATTCTATATTTTATTCTGGACATAATAAAATTAACATACCTATACTTTACCACATATAAACATCCACTTATCAATACCAATCATCAGATAATTCACCAAAAAATCACATAATACTCATATAATAATTATTTATTGATGAAATAATTACACGTTATATCCCGGATATTACATCTAAGCTCGACTACAGTATGTTTACATTCAAGAATGGTGCATACATTACTATTTTGGCAGTGTACGTTGATGACATTATAGTCACTGGTAGTAATTTTCAACACATTCAAGACATCAAGGCTCATTTACATGCCAAATTCAGCATAAAGGATCTGGGAATCCTACATTATTTTCTTGGAATAGAGATTACCTACCTTGATGATGGAATTGTTATGAATCAGACTAAGTTTAATAGAGAATTACTTCAGGATTGTAACCTTGAACTATCAAGGAAGGTTGTTACTCCTCTGCCATTACATCTCAAGCTTAGTGCCACTGATGGTGAGCCATTACCTGATTCAGAATCATATCGATCTCTTATTGGGAAACTTAATTTCCTCACAAATACTAGGCCTGATCTTAGTTACACTGTTCAATGTCTAAGCCTGTTTATGCAAACCCCCCGTACTTCACATCTTGATGCACTGCATCATACACTGTGTTATGTTGTCCACACAGCAGGCCAAGGTATAAAATTGTGGAATCCTGATTCCCTGACATTGCAAGCCTTTTCTGATTCGGACTGGGCATCTTGCCCAGATTCTCGCAGATATGTTACAGGTTATGTACTGCTATTGGGTGGTTCACCTATCACCTGGAAGTCAAAAAAACAGGTCACAGTATCTCGCTCTAGTTCAGAAGCCGAATATCGTGCTATGGCTGCAGCAACATCTGAAGTTACCTGGGTTGTTAGTTTACTACAGGAACTTGGGGTTGCCAATTTACAACCGGTTACCTTGTATTGTGACAACCAATCTTCTTTACACATTGCTAAAAATTCGGTCTTTCACGAACGGACAAAACACATAGAGGTTGATTGTCACTTCACTCGTGACAACGTTCTTGCTGGGTTACTACAGTTGTCTTACTTACCCACTCGTAATCAACTGGCTGATGTCCTTACAAAAGTGCTTCCATCTCATCAAATGCAGGAGCTTTGTTTCAAGTTAGGTATCTTCATAGATCCTAACTTGCGGGGGGATAATAAGACTGCTCAATCTAGCATCTTTATAGAGAACACTGCACTCTAAAATGTAAATTACTTTTCCGGCTGTAAATATAGAGAGTTAGACTAGTTATTTGGTTACATTTCCCGTCAAAATTTCATTACTGTATATATATTGTAAGCACAAATAAGTGGGATATTGTTATTCCCAAACAATCTAAACAAGAATTACAGAAGGGGGGGGCTGAATGTAATTCTGGCTTCTTTTAAATTTCAAGAATAGTTCTTCTACAAATAAATAATTGTGTTTGATTTTGCAATAGTGCGGAATGAAAGTAAGATAGAAATCAAAGCACAAAGCATTTAAATATAAGTATTTAAAATTTTTTCGGTGGATTGAACTTTTCCAGCAGAGATATATATTAAGTAGAGAACATTGTGTTACAAAATGTACACAGCTGCTTACAAGTTGAACTTCAAGAACAGAGAAATTCTTTACACATTTTGCCTTATCTATTTCTCTGGTAATTGCTTACTAACTTGGATGTTATTCAACTTGCTACCCTTGATTTATATATATCACCAAGTTACATGATAAAAACACAAGTAAATAAGACAAACTATTTCTAGTCTAATTTCATACCGCTACACTTCTCTTTCCAGCATCTTTGAATATCTTCAGTTTAGCATGGAAATGGAAATGCTTCTTTGTTCTCTAAAACCTGAATTAGACTACCACATTCCATTTGCATACAATCAACGGATGTGACTGTCAAGTCACTATCAATTGCTCTTTTGAATTTAATCATCCGTTGAAACTCAGATTAATCATCCGTTTAAACTCAGATTGACCATCCGTTGAAACTCTGTTTGATCATCCGTCGAGACTTAAGTTGATCATCCATTGAAGCTTTGTGAATCATCCGTTGAGACTGTTTTCTTGGTAGTTAACTCTATTTCATTTATACAAGATTACAAGACATCTAATATTTACAATTAACATCCTATCTTGCATATCAATCTAGTAGTCAATATGACTTAAACATTTTACAACATTTAGTTCACTAAGCCATTTAGGTATGCAGAAATGTGCTGCTAATCTTATTGTTACATAAGCTACTTTTTCAACAAATGTTGAAATGATCATCCGTTGAAAGCTACAAAATCACTTAATTAAAATCTACTTAGTGTTTTGTTTAGGTTATCATCAAGTGCATAACATATTCCTAACATATATACTTTTACTTTTCCCCCCAAATCTGATATCACAATTCCTCTATGTTCAACAAATTATCAGTTGATGAAATGAGAGGGATACTAATTTATATTTTGTTGGGGAAAATCAAATTGCAGGTCCCTGAACTTTTAGCGTTTTATTGTTTAGATATATGAACTAAAGATTCCGCATTTTCAAGTCATTTGACTTTTGAAATTTCTGATATATGTTCTTCCGTTAAAAAGATTCACAATCAACACTTATATGACACCAATTTTTCCAAACTAGGTCAAATTCAAAAAATTCTTGGACCCTAAATTTTTGGTTCTTCATCGAATTTAGGGACCTTAACTTATTAAATTTTGAATCAGACGTATTTTGTGAAAGTTGGTATCATATGCGTGTTGCTGGTGATTTAACCTCGAATTTGACTACTTGTTTTAAATTTGGATATCACTAACACCTTCAAAATTGTTTTGATTCATATAACATCAAGAACCCAATTTTTTTGATTTTAACGCCGTTAGAATCTTTTTAGCGGAATGACTTATATCAAAAAATTCAAATGCTAAGTGACTTGCAATACGGAATTTTTAGTTTAGGGATCTAGACAATAAAACGTAAATAGTTGAGGGATGTTTAATTTAATTTTCCCATATTTTGTTTAGAAATTTAGACGAGTTTCGAACATTCTTTCACTTCGGAAAAATGCCCAATAAAATATTTTCGGGGATTTATCTTCTTTTGGCATATTTTTCCAAATTTAACTTTCTTTTGCTAAATCAAATTTAACTTTTTGTTGTTAGGAGAGTACAAATATTCAAAAACTTTTAAAAAATCTAATATGGATTTGAAAATTAATGAAATACCCAAAGCTTTTTTTTAATTTGATTTAATAAAAACGGTTAAACTAAGATTGGAATCACCAAACGAATGGATACATAGTCTTTAGTTGTCATATTTTTATTTTCATAGTTTGAATTAACTAATTTTTGTTTAAAAATTAAAAATTACTCTTATTTTAATTTTAAAAACTACAAATTATGTATTAAATAAGATTGAATATAATTTTTATTTATACAATTTTTTAATTCTATTTAATTATAAAGTATTTATAAATTTTAGTTAAAATTTGGTAAATTTCACTGATTAGGAGAGTGTAATCTGTTTTAACAAATTTAGGAATAAGCGAGAATTGAACCTAGAACCTGGCACGACAAGAGATAAACTCCTAACCACTTGATTTATGTAGCTCAAATGCAACTTTATTTAATTTAAATAAAAGTTAAAATTTGAACAAATTATTTGGTTCATAATTTTATCTTGGTATAATGTTTGGTTTAAGTTTTTGTTTCTTAAAAGTTTAATAAGTGGATATGAATGAAGTATGAAGCATAGACACCAGACATCAAGTTACTTCTTTCGTCTCTTTAGTGATTGTTGACGTAGGAATCTGGTAACAACAAAGATTGAGGTTTCTCGCCGGAACTAAGATCTGTGACGGTGGTTCTTCGCCGGAAACTTAAGCGGTGTGTGGTTGATTGTGGTTGTTTTAGGCTGAGATTGATCAGAGTAAGTGGTGGCTCTCTTTTCAGCTCTCAACTTCTTACCCTCTCAATGTGCCTACGTACCCTTTATATAGGGATCAAGCCTGACGTAGTTCTCGTAGAACAAGAAGTCTAATGAGTTGAGACTTCTTACTCCTAAGCCCAGTAGAAGCCCATCCAATATCCGTCTTCCGCTAGCTTTAGGAATGTCCAACTATGAGGCCCAACCGCGAAGGCCCAAGGCTCGTCCGTAATCGTAGGACTTCACGGATAGTACATCTCCCTGCGCAAGGATAACACTCCGCTACAGCTATCTCCCTTGATTTACGAACGCAGCTATAACCACGGTTCACCCCAAGTGCCAGACGCGTCCCTGTCCCCTGAATGAGGATAACCCACCAGATAGCAGGACAGGTGATCCCAAGCTCTTGGGTGCAAAGTGCAGGATGACTCCAAAGTTCTCCAACGAGGACACCCGTTGAATATAAGAACAGAGCTCCCAAAGCACACACCAAAGTAAACCCCACATCCCCAACGAGGACACCCGTTGAATACAGGAGGAGGCCTTCAATCATCAGGCATACCCCTGGAGGCCTTCAAGCTTTTCACGGACATCCCCCTCCTTGACCGTCTCAAGGAGGGAATTCTTCAGAGAGTACCCGCAACAAATACATTAGTAAAAATAATCTTTCATTGCTCCTCTCCATGCAAGCTTTGTCCTGAATTCAACATCAAAAGTATATAGATCAAACACAGGACGCGTCCTAACCAATTGGGCGCGTCCTAACCTCCACAAATCCAACCCTACTTTAATCGTTTCTTATAACATGTAAAGTCACAGGACACGTCCTAGAATATAGGGCGCGTCCTTAACCTTATTAGACTTACACCGTCTCCTCTAAACCATCATGCACAACATTTCACTTTCAACGACACATCCTTGCTAAGGTAGGCGCGTCCTAGCGCGTCCATCACCATAAGATTTCATCTGCCAAGCACTTTCATAAACATTGACGCGTCCATAACGACTGGGCGCGTCCTTCCTTGACCATGCACTCTTCCCGCCTCGTAACATATCCCTTCTCAAGTAGGCGCATCTTGTAGGCTTGGACGCGTCCTAACTCCCACATCGCAATGCCGAGTGTGACTGTAACTAGCCCGTGTTTGACCCGAGTCAATTTAGTGCCAAATTTTGGATATAACAACTACCCCCCAAATTCCATTTGCAGTTAAAAACAAAATTGGAATTTCTTTCCAAGCGAAATTTGGCTCAAAATATGTGGACGCGTCATGACAGGAAGACGCGTCTTACTTTCACCTTCTGCATGTGGTGTACAACTGTCGTCCTTAGGGTCGTACTTCTTCTATAAATACCCTAGTTGCACCATACCACCACCACCATCTCTTTTTCTCTCTCACACAACCGCCATTGCCGTCTTTTCAAGCAGGAGTTTCGAGTTCCAAATTCCGGTGATCTATCCAGCCATTTCCCTATTTCTTTAGCTCAATCCAACCGCCAACTCACAAGGTATACAAATCTCCCTTTACTTTCTTATTTAATTAAGTAAATCGAGTTTAATGAGCAAAAACCCGTTCATATGCTTCGAGTTTCCATGCACCATTCTTCGCTCTCCTTGTATGTATATGTGTATATATCTGTAACTATAACATGTTTTGCTTCCCTGATCTCCCAACTACATGTTTCTAGGATTTCATCATATTTCCCCCAAATTGCTAACAGTCGATTAACATTCCACGATTGTAATCATGTTGGACGCGGCTTCCCGATAGGGCGCGTCCTGTATCTCCTAATTTAAGACATGTTTAAGCTGTCCCAAACAAAGGTATATAGGGCCAAAGGTTTATTAGGACGCGTCATTGTAGCACACCCCCTGCGGTAGATTTTTAGGACGCGCCCTTCCAGTATCCTTTTTTCCATCTTTCTTTTTCTTCCTTTTCTTTTCTTTTTTTTTTTACATAAATGGACGCGTCTTCAAATTTTTATTCATTCTTTTGCAGCTGGAGGACGCGTCCTCCTTCTCACCATTTCATCCATTCAAAGCCCTCAACAAACGCCTCAGAATCTACTCCCCACATCTGATAGCTTTTAAACCCGACTTTCCCAAAATCCACAGGATAAATTCCTTCCTTAGAACAGAAAGACGCGTCTTTCATTCTCTTAAATCAAAAAACTCTATAATGTCTGATTCCAGCTCCGACTCCATGGACCATGTTCCCATAAGCTCAAGAATGGAAAAGAAGGGAGTTATGAGGCAAAGAACTTCGGTTCTCTATACTAGGGCCGCCATTGAAGATTGGACGGATGATGAAATTGTTCCTACCACAGGACAAAAACCCCGAGGAACAGCTGTTTCAGACGAGGACGCGTCCTACTCTCACGACACGTCACCTCTTAGCGTAAGTGAATTCAAAAGGAGGGTTCCTGACCCCGAGACATATCATGTATCCCCTCAGAAATCTGATTCTCCTCTGGAATATTGGGATCCTTCAGATGTTGAAGTGGATTGTGACTGGGCCAGGCTTGGCACCTTAACTGAGGCAGAGAAAAATGCCAGAAGGAAGAAAGAAAGTAAGCTAGCATGTGTTGCCCTTGACTCAACTGCAACCGACTGGGAAATTCAATGGCACATGAAGTACTATGACATGGAGGGCATCTGGGAGCGCCCTCTTCGAACCATGAGGCCACATATTTTTAACATTGGGAATCAAAGGATCCCCCGAATGGTGCTTACTCCAAAGCTGATTTCCCTAGGCATGGGCGCGCCCTTGCATCCATACATTAAGAGAATTTTGAAATGGTACGACGTGGCTCCAGTCCAACTATCACCAAATTCATACAAACTAGCCTGGGCTTTGCACATTATGTACC
This sequence comes from Apium graveolens, assembly GCF_009905375.1. NCBI lineage: Eukaryota > Viridiplantae > Streptophyta > Magnoliopsida > Apiales > Apiaceae > Apium > Apium graveolens. Next base: position 11,630,657 of record NC_133655.1, read on the forward strand.
ATAACTTGAGGTTGGGCGCGCCTTCGATGAAAGAATTCAGCTTTTTTTACAGCATCAGGAAATCAATTCCCGGATACCATTTTCTGGTTGTCAACAAATGGTTGAACAACAAGGGATTTAATGAAGGTAAAATCAGCCACGAGAGAGACTGGAAGGAACCATTTTTCTACATTTATGACGTCAAAAGGACGCGCGTTCGCTTCAATTTGGAACCAAGTGAGTTCAACGCTCTGGACGTGTCCTCTCTTTCAGGACGCGCCTTCTCTTTTATAATCCTCTTTTTTTTTATTTTCCTTGTTGTAACCTATCCTCCCTTCTCTTAGACAAAAGGACCCAGAAAGAGCTTACAGGAAAGAAGAAGAAGAAGAGAGCAGAGAAGGTTTTGCAGTATGCTGAAAAACATTTCAACCTCAAAGACATGATTACCGAGGAGAATTTGAAGAAAATAGGAGCTTTTTCCCCACGAGTGGGTTCTCTCTACAAATTTCGAGATTTCCACAATGGGAAACCCATCCTCACCGCTTCCGAAAAATCCAAAGAGCTCCAAGCCACAGAAATTATTCAGCCAGACGTTAACAAGAAGGTGGATTTAGAGCAAGGTAAGAAATCATTATACATAAGACGCGTCACGGCTTTAGGACGCGTCATATTTATGCTCACTTTTTTCCTTTAGTTTAGCCTGACCTATAAGCGTTACTTTATATATGCATTATCACCTTGGACGCGTCCTACCCCTTGGCGTGTCTCTTAGGTAAGACGTATCACATCTTTAAGACGCGTCATTCTCACACCCATTTATACATCTTTGCATTCATCTATATCTGTCATGCACGTAGACCTTTATATCATGTTATGGGCGTGTCCTACTTTCAGGGCGCGTCTTTTTGTACATAACTAATCCCTTTTTATGTTTATATCGCAGATATGGCCTCACTCCCCAAAGGATTCGCAATTGGGGCTTCCAAAAAACTAAGGGCAAGGAAATAGGCTCCTACAAAAGTTGATCCAAAGGCAAAAACCCCACCTCCTGTTGCAACTCCTTCTCCTCCACCAAAGATAATAGACACTACCGTGTCTGACATTCCTGAGAAGGTAGAGGACGCGCCCTCAAAGCGTCAAAAAACTGTCCCTGATGACCAGTCCTTTGTCCTCAGATATCTGGGCGCGTCCTCAGTGGGTGACTTTTCTGAGGACGAAGTGAGAGGTTGGACCTTCAGGACTGAGCAACAAACAGAGGAGGCTATGGTCAGGGCTGTAGCCGAGCTTCACCTTCATGCCAGGCAGAGTGCCAATATGGCTGCAAGGCTTAGGGCGCGTCTTGCCGTTACTGACACTGCAAAGAGCCAGGCCGAAGACAAGGTCAAATCTCTGAAAAAACACATTGCCCTGCTTACCCAAGAAAAAGATGCTGAAATCAGACGCCTGGAGGGGGAGAGGACGCGTCTAGAAACGGAAAAAGCTGTGTTGGAAGGCAATGTCTCCGTAATAGAGAAGCAAATGGACAGCGTCATTGCCCTGAATTCCACCATGCAGCTGGAGCTTGACACCCTGAATGATGATAGGCTGCATGGATGGACAGAGGAGAAAAAACTGGTTTATCAGCACGGCTTCCAGGCTGGATTTGAAGAATGGTGCTCTGGGTTCATTGCCAACAACCCAGAGTATACATTCTCAAAGTTTGATGCAGATACCCAGATATGGTTAAATGATTTCAGGGTCAAGGCCGCAGAATCCATCAAGAACAAGAGGATTTTTCTGGGCTTAGAGGCAGAGGACGCGTCCCCTGATCCTGCTCCACTTCAGACTCAGCCTCCCCCTGCAGAAGGCCAAGACAAGCCACAGGACGCGCCTCCTACTTAGGACGCGTCCTTTATCTTTTATGTACTTGAACTATTTAAGGGTGCGGGCCCCTTGAAGCCTTGCAAGTTGTAAAGACTATTTTTGAACATTCACTTGCACCTTTTTTTTACTCAATTGGTCATTCATATGGGCGCGCCTTGTGTTAAGGGCGCGTCACCTTTGACTCATTATTATTATTTTTCACTCCATTAAGCAAATTCCACTGTAGGCGCGTCCTCTCCAGCTAGACGCATCTTATGTATTTAACCAAGGTACAAGGCACAAGTGGGCGCGTCCTATGGTTTTGACACGCCTTACATCATTCTTCAAGCAGGACGTGTCCTTAACAAGGACTTTTTTTTTAATTATGTTGTCAATTATTACAGTAACATTCAGTCTAAAGGAGCATCAACCAAGATAACTTGGGCGCATCCTTGAAAATAGTACATTTTACTTGAGTTTCATTGTTCCTTTTTGACAACCACTACAGTTATCGTTCATATAAAACCCTAGCTTAGGGTGCGCCCTACGTTTAGGACGCATTATGAAACCAAACAAACTGAGCAAATATCCTTTTGGAAATTTTCAAAATTTTATTCATAATGCGCTCTGGTGTCAAAAGTGCACCAGTCCCACGGCTACTATGCTCTGTGGGGAAATTATTTCTAAAAATGATCCTTCAACTAGTTCCAAGGTAAGTAGTACATGCACTACCCCCCTAGGCTAGGAGGAATTTATTTAATTCTAGCCTATAATCCGGGCATAACCTAAAATAATAAAAGAAATACGTAAGGGGCCAAAACCGCGCCTTACTAGTAATACTTTCGGAGATGTTCCGCATTCCAAGCTCGCGGAACCAGTTTTCCTTCCATATCTTCAAGGTGATAAGTCCCCTTCCACAGAATGGACTTTATTCTGTAGGGTCCTTCCCAATTAGCTCCAAACACTCCATGTTGGGGGTTCTTTGTGTTGGGCATCACTTTCCTAAGTACCAAATCTCCCACCTTCAGCAATTGTCCCTTTACCTTCTTGTTATAATACCTTACGGCGCGTTGCTGATACGCCGCTAGCCTTAGCTGAGAATTTTCCCTCGTCTCCTCTAAGAGATCTAAATGAAGCCTTTGATTAACCTCAACATCTTCTTTCCTGTAACAATCTCTGCGAAGTGATCCCGATCCAACTTCCACGGGGACCATAGCTTCATAGCCGTAAGTCAGCATAAACGGCGTTTCTCCCGTAGTAGATCGTGGCATAGTGTTGTATGACCACATCACCTTCGGGAGTTCTTCAGGCTAATTCCCTTTACGTTCCTCCAGCTTGGTTTTGAGGGTATGCTTTATTATCTTGTTAACAGCTTCTGTTTGTCCATTACTTTGAGGACGATAAACCGCTGCAAACTCCTTCTTGATTTTCAATTCCTCACATAATTGTCGCAACTCCTTGCTATCAAACTGCTTTCCATTGTCGGAAACAAGCTTGTAAGGGATTCCAAACCTGCATACGATTGAGTTGAAAACGAAATCCCTGATTTTCTTTGCGGTGATAGTAGCCAGTGGCATAGCTTCCGCCCATTTAGTAAAGTAATCGACTGCAACCACTGCATACTTGACGTCTCCTTTAGCTTTCGGCAATTCTCCGATAAGATCAATTCCCCACATGGCGAACGACCATGGGCTTGCCATAGGCGTCAAGAGTGTAGCCGGCATAGACGAGTAGTTTGCAAAGCGCTGGCAGCGATCACATGCCTTGACGAAATTTGTAGCATCTTCTCTCATTATGGGCCAATAATACCCTTGGCGCAACACTTTCATTGCCAACGAGCTACCCCCCGAGTGATTGCCACAGATTCCTTCATGCACCTCTCTTAGGATGTAATTTCCTTCTTCTTCTTCAACACACCTGAGTAGAGGTTGGTTGAAACCTCTCTTGTATAGGACTTCATCGTATATCACATATCTTGCGGCTTGATAACGGAGTCGACGAGCCATAAACTTATCCTCGGGGAGTGTTCCCTTGTGAATGTAAGCTAGAATGGGTGTCATCCATGTTTCCTTGGGAGCCTCATCCACTTGCATAGTTTGTATCTCTGGGATACTAGGAACTTCCTGGATTTCAAGAGGGATGGATCCTAACAATACAGCCTCTTGTTGCGACCCCATTTTTGCCAGAGCATCCGCATTACTGTTTTTCTCCCGCGGAACGCATTCCAATCTAACTTCTTTGAACATTCCAATCAGGCGCTGTGTACATCTCAAGTATAATTCTGTTCGCGGGCCTCGCGCTTGAAATCCCCCATTCACCTGATTCACTACCAACTCTGAGTCACTTCTTGCAATTAAGTTTCGCACCCCCATTTCCAAAGCGATTTTCAGGCCATTAATCAGCGCCTCATACTCCGCATCATTATTAGTTGCATAAAACTTGAAATGAATTGCGCTCATCAGGTGGTGGCCTTCGGGAGACACAAGTACTATACCCGCACCTGCTCCTCCATTGTTAACCGCCCTATCCACATGCAAGATCCACCAAGGATGCGGAAACTCCTCCAAAGATTCCTCGGCATGAGGTGGATGTAGCATTACCAAAGCTTTATCATCAATTTCATAATCAAATTCCAACAAAAAAATTGGCTAAGGCTTGCCCTTTTATCGCTGTTCGAGGCACATATTCCAAATCAAACTGTCCCAACTCCACAGCCCATTTCAGCATTCTGCCTGATGACTCTGGTTTGTGCAGGACCTGTCGCAGCGGGTACGCTGTACGAACTTCAACTCTATGGGCTTGAAAATACGGCCGCAATTTTCTTGACGCAAGAATCAGGGCGTAAACTAGTTTCTCCATATTTGTGTAGCGAGTTTCAGCGTTGTGTAACCACTTGCTCACGTAGTACACTGGTGATTGCTGCCCATCTTCCTCTCTTACCAGAACTGCACTGATCGAATATTCAGACACTGTGAGGTACAATATTAGATTTTCCCCATCCAACGGCTTTGACAACATGGGAGGATGTCCCAGTTGCTCCTTGATTCTTTTGAAAGCCTCTTCACATTCTAACATCCATACAAAGTCTTTCCCAGCTAATTTAATCGCCTTGAAAAACTCGTTGCATCTATCAGACGACTTGGAAACAAATCGATTTAACGCGGCGATTCTCCCAGTCAAACTCTGCACCTGTTTCACATTGGTGGGTGACTTCATATCCAATAATGCCTTGATCTTTGCGGGGTTGGCCTCAATTCCCCTGTGGTTGACAATGAACCCGAGAAACTTGCCCGACTCCACGCCGAACACACATTTTTGCGGATTTAATTTCATACGAAACCTCCTCAGAATATTAAACATCTCCATCAGGTGCTTGATGTGGTCACTCGTCACCTCAGATTTCACCAGCATATCGTCCACATACACTTCCATAGTTCTCCCGATTTGGTCTTTGAACATCATGTTTACCAACCGCTGGTAGGTTGCGCCAGCATTAATCAAACCAAACGGCATTCCTATGTAACAGTATAACCCCCTGTCCGTAATAAAGGATGTATGTTCTTGATCGGGGCCATACATCAGAATTTGATTGTAACCGGAGTATGCATCCATAAAACTCAACAACGCATGCCCCACCGTCGCGTCAACCAACTGATCGATTCTTGGCAGCGGGAAGCTATCCTTTGGACAAGCCTTATTAAGATCCGTGAAATCCACACATGTCCTCCACTTCCCATTCGGTTTCTTCACCAGTACTGGATTTGCAAGCCATTCGGGGTAGAACGATTCTTTGATCAACCCCACCTCCAACAAATGGTCTACTTCTTCTTTTAATGCTATCGCCCTTTCTCCACTTACTGGGCGGCATTTCTGACGTATGCCCTTGCAATTCGGGAGGATATTCAAACGGTGACACATTACTTCCGGGTCGATTCCTATCATATCTGAATGACTCCATGCGAAAACATCAAGATTTGCAATTAAAAAGCGGGTAAGACTTCCTCTCATCTCATCATCCAACTGAGATCCCACTTTCAAAACCTTTCTCGGGTCATTTTTATCAACTGGAATAGATATTGTGTCTTCGGCCGGTCCCATTTTTTCGGTGGGCATAGGGATCCTGGGATCCAAATCGAAATCAAAGTCTCGGGGGTCTTCGACTTCCACTTTTTCATCTGAGGGCGCGTCCTCATTTGGAGGAGTATCAACCTCAATTTCATTCAAGGGCGCGTCCTTATTTTGAGGAGCATCCACCTTGAGGTTATTCCCGAGACCTTGCAAAATCTCACTTCTTCCTTCCAACTTTTCCCCGTTAACCTCTTTCTGTATGATTGCCTCGATATGGTTCACCACCACTTCCTCTACGCTACGGATCCTCGAAATACGCCCCCGCGTTAAAAAAGAATTACCAGAGACATTGGTTTCTTCCTTCTCGGGGCTTTCAACGAAATAGTGGGCATGAACCTCTCCACTTGGTTTGACATGAATATCTTCTACATCCTCAAATGAGGACCTTTCCCTTCATACCTTCTTCTACGAAATTCCTTGACAGCCTTATGATAGCAGTCGCGTGACTCATACTGTGACCCTCTTAGACTGCCAACCCCGTTTGGCGTTGGGAACTTTATCATCAGGTGGTGTATCGAGGTTATCACCCTGAATGCTCGCAACCAAGGTCTGCCGACTAGCACATTGTGCGCGGAATCCTGATCTAGCACCTTGAAATCTATCATTTGGGTAACCGACAAGGCCCCTTCCCTGAGTGTGACGGGAAGCCTGACAGAACCCATGACTCTCACTGCTTCCCCAGTAAAGCCATAGACGTGCGCATCTTCGAAATACATGTCACTATCTGCAAAACCCAGCTTTTTGTAGGTGCTGTAGTACAAGATGTTTGTAGAACTCCAATTATCCAAGAAGACTCGATGTACGTTCATCACCCCAATGAGCATGGTAATTACCAGCGCATCGTTGTGGGGATGATGCACCCAGCTAGATTCTTTTTCCTTGAACGTAATATCAGCGGACTCCCCCTTAAAGACCTTCGGGGGCTATCTTCCAAGCTGTGGATGTTGGTGAGCGGTGGATGTCGCGCTTCTCTCGCATTTTTCTCCAGTGCTCGATTACTATCACCAACAAAAGGGTGTCCTCCAAAAATTGCCCTGATACTGCCAGCCTTCTAAAACTTGACCTCTGCCATTTTTTCGACATCCTCCGCCCGCGGGGTCAGTTTTTCATCCTTACCTTTGTCGTCAAGTCCCCTGCGTCGTTTCACCTTATCAATCCATTCTCCTAGGTATCCTGCCTTGATCAATTCCTCAATCTCATCCCGTAAGTGGCGACACTCATGGGTGTCATGGCCAGTAGACTCATGGTAGTCACAATACTTCTTCTTGTCTCTGCTCTGCCATGAAGTTAAACGGTCGGGCTTCTTGAAGATTCCTCTATCCTTATTTACCTCGAAGATATGATCAATGGACGCCGCCAGCGGTGTATAATTGCTAACTCTTCTCTCGTAGTTCAATGGTGGGCTTCATTCTCTCCGCGAGCTCACAGTATTTACCCTGTTAGGGCTTCTGGCGTTTCGCCGATAAACTGAGCTCAAGGATCTGTCCCTTCTCTTGGATCGCCCCTTGGAGTTATGGGTATTGTCATTCTTTTTTGTTTCTGCAAGCGACTGCTCGATCGCTTTGAACGACTCCGCCTGCGCAAGCACATCAACTAGCGACACTGGGTCCTTCCCTTGCAGGTGCCTCCAGAAATCCGTCCCCACACGCAACCCAGCTATAAGCAATATTTTCAATGTTTCATCAGTGACACCCCTCACCAAAGTAGATTCTGCATTAGACCTCTTGAAATACGAAGTCAAACTTTCTCCTTCCTTTTATTTCACATTAGCCAGCGTGGTAACAGGTGTATACTTCACCGCGGCTTGGAATTGTGTCAAAAACAAAGTTTTCATCTGTTCCCAGGATGAAATCACACCCGGACCAAGTTTTTGGAACCACTGCTGAGCGCCCTCTCTAAAAGTAGCTGCCAGGAGACGGCATCGAGCCAAATCAGGTACTTGATATACATCCATTTCAATGTTAAAACGCCCCAAGAACTCCACAGGATCAGAGTTCCCGTGGAAATGCAAGTCATTGGTTGTGTTCCTGTATCCCGCGGGCAATTGCACCTCCCTCATAACAGCAGCAAAAGGAGAAGGAGCTTGCGCAGTCGCCGTTACTCTTCCTCCCTCAAGATGGTTGAGCAACCTCTTGAGGTCGTTCACATTAAACGTCCCTACCCCAGGAATGGTTTGAACATTAGGCTGTTGGGGTTGCTCTGCGGCTTGCTGAAATTCCCCTTGATTACCCCTCGGGTGTGGCGGAGGATCTCGCCGTCCCTCGCCCTGAGGCTGCAGCGGTGGCATGTTACCATTTTGGTCCTGTATATTTTCCCGTACGCGAGGTTCATCTTGACCGCGTTGCGGAATTTCATCATTGTTCTGCATTCTTACTTGAATTCGCCCGCCGTCCTGGTCATGTGGACGCGCCCCAGACCCATTACCAGTAACGCTGTGGGAAGCTACGGGAATAACGGCGGGGGCTTCTCCAGCGGAATGTGCTCCACCTCTCCTACCATTGTAAGGGGCTCTTCCGTATTGATATCCCATTCTTCCTCGTCCATTCCTTTGAATTCCCCGGTACTAATTCCCGGGCCTTCCTTGCGGAGGGGCACGTTCGTGCTCGCGGTGCCGCACCCCGTCATCCCTTTGGAATGCGGGGGGCACACGCGTCGTATCACGGAGCCTCGCTTCTCCGGCGTTTCCTTCCTTTTGCCATTCTACCAGCAACATCCTCAAATCGTCGTCCTCCAACCTTATGCCAAGCCTCCTTTTCAAGGCTGAAAGATCCCTTCCTCCCTCGTCTTGGTTTTGAGCGTTCTCCGCACGACGACGCTCGTCCATCGTACGCCCAGACCTATGCGGGTGTGGCACTACCTGGTTGCCCAGGCGAGGCCTTTCTCTGCCTTCAGTGTCCTCATCCGCAAGCTCCACAATAGGTTCTACATCATCAGAATACTGCAAACGCCGTGGAGTGATTCGCGGGTTATCCCCGCTCCCCTGGGTATCTCCCTCAACTACAGGGGCTTTCCCCAAGGCATGACCATGACGGGGGAAACGACGACCTCTCCTCGTCTTTCGGCGCTCCACCGTGTTTAGTCTTGAGTTAAAACTGTTAAGAGTATCCCCCATGCGATACAATTGCTCCAATATATCAGTGTTGCTGATGAGAACTGGAGGTGTCCCCCCCACATCCGGAGCCCTCGGTGGATCCGCCATGTTTCTGGGAACGTAAGGTTCGTGGCGAGTATAGCGCCCCCCGCCTTCTCCTTCAGACCTGCTGTCACTTCCATCATAAGAACTTCCATCATGATTGTAAGACATATTTTCCTCCTAAGATTGCGACCTTAATTAGCACCCCTCCTTCTAGCGCCAATTTGTTGACGTAGGAATCTAGTAACAACAAAGATTGAGGTTTCTCGCCGGAACTAAGATCTGTGACGGTGGTTCTTCGCCGGAAACTTAAGCGGTGTGTGGTTGATTGTGGTTGTTTTAGGCTGAGATTGATCAGAGTAAGTGGTGGCTCTCTTTTCAGCTCTCAACTTCTTACCCTCTCAATGTGCCTACGTACCCTTTATATAGGGATCAAGCCTGACGTAGTTCTCGTAGAACAAGAAGTCTAATGAGTTGAGACTTCTTACTCCTAAGCCCAGTAGAAGCCCATCCAATATCCGTCTTCCGCTAGCTTTAGGAATGTCCAACTATGAGGCCCAACCGCGAAGACCCAAGGCTCGTCCATAATCGTAGGACTTCACGGATAGTGCATCTCCCTACGCAAGGATAACACTCCGCTACATCTATCTCCCTTGATTTACGAACGCAGGTATAGCCACGGTTCACCCTAAGTACCAGACGCGTCCCTGTCCCCCGAATGAGGATAACCCACCAGATAGCAGGACAGGTGATCCCAAGCTCTTGGGTGCAAAGTGCAGGATGACTCCAAAGTTCTCCAACGAGGACACCCGTTAATACAAGAACAGAGCTCCCAAAGCACACACCAAAGTAAACCCCACATCCTCAACGAGGACACCCGTTGAATACAGGAGGAGGCCTTCAATCATCAGGCATACCCCTGGAGGCCTTCAAGCTTTTCACGGACATCCCCCTCCTTGACCGTCTCAAGGAGGGAATTCTTCAGAGAGTACCTGCAACAAATACATTAGTAAAAATAATCCTCCATTGCTCCTCTCCATGCAAGCTTTGTCCTGAATTCAACATCAAAAGTATATAGATCAAACACAGGACGCGTCCTAACCAATTGGGCGCGTCCTAACCTCCACAAATCCAACCCTGCTTTAATCGTTTCTTATAACATGTAAAGTCACAGGACACGTCCTAGAATATAGGGCGCGTCCTTAACCTTATTAGACTTGCACCGTCTCCTCTAAACCATCATGCACAACATTTCACTTTCAACGACACATCCTTGCTAAGGTAGGCGCGTCCTAGCGCGTCCATCACCATAAGATTTCATCTGCCAAGCACTTTCATAAACATTGACGCGTCCATAACGACCGGGCGCGTCCTTCCTTGACCATGCACTCTCCTCGCCTCGTAACATATCCCTTCTCAAGTAGGCGCGTCCTGTTGGCTTGGACGCGTCCTAACTCCCACAACGCAATGCCGAGTGTGACTGTAACTAGCCCGTGTTTGACCCGTGATCATATTTCTATTTTCACTAATTTTTGATTAAAGATAAAAAAATTATTCTTATATTAATTTGAAAAGCTTAAAATTATATATTAAAGTAGATTAAATTTATTTTTCACTGATACAATTTTTTCATCTAAGTTAATTATAAAGTATTTATAAAATTCAGCCAAAATTATTTTGACCGTTGAAAAGTTAAATGTGACAAATAAAAAGGAACTAAAAGAGTAATTTTTATTATTTTTTCAATTATATTTGCACTGGAGAATGACCCCAAAGAATAACTTAGAAGTTAAAAGAAAATAAGTATAAAGTAAGATGTTTTTTTTTAATGCAAAGGGATAAGATTTATATTTACATATTTGTCATTAAAATTTTATATTAAAAAAAGCCCCTCATGCCCAATTTTCATAATTACATTTCCATGAAATTAATGACTTGCCCGCAAGGGTCGACTCAGTTGCTTAAAAAGAATAACTATCATCTTGTCACAGGTTCGAATCTTATGGAAGGAGAATTTATAATTATGCCTTCTAGATCAAAATCTGTCAATTAAATGCAGTTTATCTTGGGCCACTACACGTGCGGGTTATCTAGATAAAAAAAGAAATTAATGACTTAAAAATATTTCAAATTAAATCTTTTAATTTCAAGATGATCAAACATTTCCTTATTTTTTTATATGGGTGAGAACTTAATCGAACATCTTTTCAGACTACAAAGAGATAATTCTACCACCATTTTTTAATAATTTTTGCAATAATTAAACACTATACAAAAAACAACATGATAAGCTAAAAGTAAAAAGAAGAATAAATTACTGTAGTTATCTTATTAGGCAAGAAACAAAATATCCACAATTTCTTGGGCGCTGGTTAATCAACCTCCTCCTCTGAATAACTAAAATACACGCACAAGTATCAATCAATTTCAAATAACAAAACCTATACACACACACGCCTTTACACACACACATCTCTATCTCTCTCTCTCTCTCGCTACTCATCTCTCTAGGGTTTTCAATCAATCTCTCCCGATCTAATGGCCGCCGACGAGCCTCTCTCCTCTTCGCCGCCATCCTCAACCTCTCCGCCGCCGTCTCTCTCGCCGGCGATTTCGTCGCTAGGTCAGTCGGTGATTCCAATTGTGAACAAGCTCCAGGACATCTTCGCGCAACTCGGAAGCTCTCATACGATCGAACTCCCTCAGGTCGCCGTCGTCGGAAGTCAAAGTAGTGGTAAATCGAGCGTGCTTGAAGCGCTGGTAGGCCGTGATTTTCTCCCTAGAGGCTCTGATATTTGTACGAGAAGGCCGCTTGTGTTGCAGCTTTTGCAGATTAAGCGGAAAGGCGATGGCGTCGATGAGGAGTATGGCGAGTTTTTGCATTTGCCTGGGAAGAGGTTTTATAATTTTAACGATATTCGGAGAGAAATTCAGGTTTGGATTTTTCGATTTCCATAAAGTTTAGGGGGTTTTGTTGATTTTAATTGGATTTTGGAATTTGTTGTAGTTTAGTTATGTGAATTTTAATGGATTAGTGTAGAAGTGTAAATTGAGTAAGTTGCTTGTTTGCACGGAAATGTATTGTGAATTGTTGTTTTTTCGAGGTTAATTGGAGAACAATGTGACATTAGCATTTGCCTTGAAGATGTTAAATGATGGAATGCTTTTGATAAAATTAGGGCTTACATGATTCGTTGTGTGTTTACCGTTAATTAATTTAGATTTTGATGTTTTTGGTCATATTTAGGGTTTTATTTTATTTTGTAATTTGTTTTTGATTGGATTCTGATTTTGTTGTAAAGTTTTGAGTTATTAATGGATTAGTTTAATAGAGTAACTTGATAGTAATTCATAGTGGAGTGTGTTTGTCATTTATTAATTCATTGGAGCACATATGTGATGCTAGCATTCAGCTTTAATATGGCTATTTTTTTTTTGGGAAAATCTAATATTCCTTTGTCACTAGAATGAACATTTGGTTTGATATTGAGTTTTGGCTAAATGTTTGGTATCCCCCCTTGCAAGTGCTAATTGTGTAGTTATTTTTGAAGTTCGATAGCAGACTGATTGCGTTGTCTAGTAATAGTTGTTGGCACTGCTGCACTTTCAAGTAGTATAAGTGTTTGACCTTGGACCGTGTGCAAGATTTATTTTAGTCATCGTAATTTGTAACCCAACTATTCTTACGAGGATTTTTAGTATTACAATGTCGAAATGTGTTTTCCATGGGATTATTAAGGACTGAAGTAGTATTTTATAAAATGTAAATTCTTCCAAAGTTTGTTATTCCCGAAGTAGAATGGTATATCATATCAACTTTTAAGTTCTAGATGGGCACAGGCACTATGCACTAGCACATTAGGTCAATTGTGTGCGATGGATTAAGAATTTTTTCTTAGAATTATATCCACAGTGAGTTTAGTACTATGGAAGTCACTTGATCTTCTTGAGAAAAGCCAAAAGCTTTACCGTGTATGAAATATGCAATCCAAGCAGGCCATATATAAATACTCAAATGCTTACAAGTTTTTGGAGAACTAATTTACAAAATAGTATTGTTAAATACTTCTTTGGCCGCAATTAAAATGGATTTATGTTTTGGTTTTAAGGCCGAGACAGATAGGGAAGCAGGAGGGAACAGGGGTGTTTCAGACAAGCAAATACGTTTGAAGATTTTTTCACCAAATGTTCTTGATATCACCCTGGTAGATTTGCCTGGTATAACTAAGGTTCCAGTTGGCGACCAACCTTCTGATATAGAAGCTCGCATTAGAACAATGATCATGTCATATATTAAGCTTCCGAGCTGTTTAATACTAGCTGTTACACCAGCAAATTCTGATCTTGCAAACTCAGATGCCCTTCAAATAGCTGGAAATGCTGATCCAAATGGTAATTTCCGACTTGAATGTTATTTTTTTGGTTTCAGTTCGGCTAAACTAAGTAAATGTTATTGTAGGATGATGTTGCTGCTAGCTAAATGTTTGTTCATTTTATATGCAGGTGATCGAACGATTGGTGTAATCACGAAGGTGATTTTGAAATCCATTCCATTTTTTTTATAAACCAACATTTACCGTAGATGCTGACCAGTTTAAATATGTGTTGTTGTTCAGCTTGATATTATGGACAGAGGTACAGATGCCCGTAACTTTCTACTGGGCAAAGTAATTCCCCTTCGGCTTGGTTATGTAGGTGTTGTAAATCGTAGTCAAGAGGTAATTCTTCTTATCTTGGAAAATTTATAGGACATGATTATTTGAGAATTTAAATATCTTCTGACATGATTTTACCTAGGAAGTCCTGATTGTCTATTTCTTACCTGTTAGTTTTTTATATTATTGTTTATGTATTGTTAGATAATCTGTAGTTAATTTTAAACAATCAGTTTATATTTACCAGAAAAGAACAATAAAGATAATCGTTAGCTAATCAAAACAATTTTGAACGACAAGTGAAACTTAAAATATTGGGACAAAACTAGTTTTCCGGATTTCATATATGCATAGTTATTTGTGTTGCATTAAATTGCTTGATAATTTTAGAGGCATCTGATATGTTTTTATTTAATCATTTTTTATCAGGATATTACACTCAACCGATCCATCAAAGATGCCCTTGCGGCTGAAGAAAAGTTTTTCCGCAGTCGTCCTGTACGATCATCGTCTTTTTATTTTTACCTAAACCCCTGTTGCAGTAATAATATCTCCCTGTTGATCATGTGTTCTGCATGAATGCAGGTTTATAATGAACTTACCGACCGTTGTGGAGTGCCCCAGTTGGCCAAAAAGTTAAATCAGGTAGATACTGGTTTAGTAATCACATTATATGTTGTACTCATTATTGTGCGTAAACACATGTTATGTATATGTATTCATTTATCAGAAAGAGCATGCACGAGGTCTGCTGGACCCGTAGATTCCATTATACAGTTACTTAGAGAAAACTTATATTTCTCCACTGAGAACAAGAGGTATTCACTAGGTCATAATTCCAGGAAAAACCTACTCTTTGTTCTAACTTAAGTTGCCATCCATACTCTTTTTTAATCCAACCCGATTCATGCTGTAGTATAATCTCGCTTTGAAGATATACAAATTTACAAACTTGCTTGCATTTCTTATTTTCAGATCTTGGTGCAACATATCAAGGCATTACTTCCGGGGCTTAAGTCACGTATTAGCGCTGCACTAGTTTCCGTTGCAAAGGAGCATGCTAGTTATGGGGAAATAACAGAATCAAAGGTTTTTTAAACCGTACTTCAATTCTTTCCCCCAGTCTTGTTAAAAGTGATGTTAGATAAATCTTTATATCCTTTAAATATTTTGTTAGTTACTTAAAGAAATTTGGTATGTAATTTCAAGTACTAGAAGACATACAGCAGAGGTGAATCAGTTTCTAATAATGTGCAACAGACAGTGAATTGGATGAGATCTCCAAGAAGTTTGCCTTCTTTTTGATGATTTTTAGTCTGTCCCTCTCCTTCCTCCCTGTAAGAGGGGGGGGGGGGGGGTTGCTTTGCAAGTTGCAATTGAAGTTTTAGCTGTTTTAAACTAACATAGAAATGTAGTTGTCCTTTTGGTTCCCTCTTTGTTAGAAATCGTGGGCCGGTTCCTTCTCTTTAAATGTAAACATATGCATGTCGCTTACACAAGGTACACATTTGTATGTGATTTACATAATGTACACATCTACATGTAATTTACTTGTATAACATCTGTATGTGGTGATGTTATATACATTCTGATATAATATATAAAGTTTTTCAAGTGAAGAGCTGGATGTGCGAAAAATTAAAAAAGGCATACCTAGCTATATATTTGAGCAATATAATATTCTAAATTATAGATACATATTTCAACACTATTCTATATATATTTATAGTATAAGTAAGAGTGTAAGACTGTACGAGGTATCCTTGACCATCATTGTACTACCAAAAGCTTAGGGAACATCAGATCTACTACTAAAACTACTAAAAGTTTACTTTTCTTTTTTACCCATTTATTCTAATATATACTCTCTCAGTGAAAGGTCAAGGGTTCTGTTCTTGGCTATAAATATATTTTTGTTAATATAAATTAAACTTATGCATTTAAAAAAAACTTATGCATTTAAAAAGATAGGTCAAGTGATAATACTTGATAACTATGTTATCAAAATTTTCTAATAAATTATGCAACTACAATATTGCATATTTAATAAATTTAATATCAAAGTAAAACATAAAATATTTTAAATATTTGTACATTGCACGGGTTTTGAGCTTGTATGTAACACAACAGTAATAGCACATATGAATTAATGTCAAGCAAGTGACTTGATATGTAGTATCTTAAAAAATTCTGGGCCTGACCATTTTTTTCCTGCCATTAATGTTCCATTATGTTTAAACATATGTAAAACAATATTAGTAAGTTAAATGAATAAATGTCAAGCAGCTGAATTGTTATGAGGTATCTGTTAGCATAATTTTGTGCTTTTAATTTATCACCAGGCTGGACAGGGAGCTCTTCTTCTAAACATTCTTTCAAAGTATTCTGAAGGTAATTCTACTTTATCATATATTTATAGAATCTGATTGCTTCCTCACAATGGTGGGTTTGGAACTAATTAATGGTATCAATTGCATGTTGGTACAGCTTTCTCTTCTATGATTGAAGGAAAGAATGAAGAAATGTCAACGTCTGAACTGTCTGGTGGAGCAAGAATTCATTATATTTTCCAGTCAATATTTGTGAAGAGTTTGGAGGTGTGTATTTATTGTTTTCTGAATTTGGATCTGGAATTCTAATATTATTATTTGAAATTGTGACGGATTTGATATTGTAATCATTTCAATACAATAAAACATTACTCTTTCTCTTTCTGTGAAATCAAAATATAATGAAGTTCAGCGCATGTTATGAAATCATATGTTAAAAAGAAGATGGGAGTTGAGAACTCTTTTGACACGGATACAAAGATGAATGCCGACACGTCACATAATTTTTTTTGTACACTCAGCGTACCTATAAGAGAAGGTTTCATAAGTTGGGGAATTAAAATATGGAATTCTGTCTGAAGTTAATTTCTAATTTGTTTTATATCTTATTGTACAGTTCTGTGCACTTACATCCGAAGTAATAGCGACCTTTTTTTTTAACTTGTACCTGTTCTTTTGGGTTATCTACATAATACCGCAGTTAACTAGTTATATATGCTGTTTATGAAGTTGGCTCTGGTGAAATAACAAGCTTTTTCTATTTCAGGAGGTTGACCCGTGTGAGGATTTAACTGATGATGATATTAGAACTGCCATTCAGAATGCAACTGGTCCAAGATCGGCCCTATTTGTACCAGAAGTATGTTTATCTCTACTCTTTTTTGGTCACATCTTTCTTCGTTCTTTTCGAAGTCATTCTCGTACATTTGTAGTTTTTTTTAATAAGATGTAATTGATTTTTCAGAATTGGCTATGGTATGATTATACAATTTAACTCTTTTAGCTTTCTAACGTATAGGTTCCGTTTGAAGTTCTTATTCGAAGACAAATTGCGCGCTTGCTTGATCCAAGTCTCCAGTGTGCAAGATTCATATATGATGAGCTAATAAAGGTAGGAAGTTTTTAGTAATTTGCGAGACTCTAAATCACTTTGAGATGCTGACATTAATCATTTTATCTTAGATGAGCCATCGTTGTATGGTAAATGAGTTGCAGCGTTTTCCTATTCTGAGAAAGCGCATGGATGAGGTCATCGGCAATTTTTTGCGAGAAGGTCTTGAACCTTCAGAGACCATGATCGGGCACATTGTTGAAATGGAGGTATGCTTCAAACATAAATGATAATTTTCCCTTTCTTTGCTCATATATACATCACTGGATATTGGATTATGATTATTATGACATCTCTAGATGAAGATGTGGTTATTTCAGTCTACTGCAAGTTTGTTTTCCTGATTTTTTATGCTTTATCATATGTATATACTAGAATGAGAAACGAAATATTGTACCAAGAAGTTTATGACATACACTACGTTTGCAGTTGAGACATACTTGAAGTCTGCATGGCGTGAAAGATGCAATTCTTACTAAACACATATACGGCTTCTTAGCGTTTGTTATTTATATATCTACCCTCCCATAATGTTTTGAACGTTTTTGTTGTTACTTCCAATTGTGTCAAATTGCTGAATCGAGTAGTATGTAGTTTGTAAGCTCAATAATCATAGATGGTATCTTTGCAAATATGTGGAAGTATGATTGGATGTTTGTTCTTAATGCAGATGGGTTTATGTTTCGTTCTGTAGAATGTTATGACATGTAAAAGTACATAGTGATTATGTTCTTCTCTGTTTCCTTTAATTTTAATTTCATATAGTGTCAGGAAATAGGGTTTCTGACATGTGATATTTAGTATTTCTGAGTTTATAAGCAGAATGACAGAAGATTAGGCCAGAAATGAGAGAAAAGCAGAGATTACAATTTACTACAGAGGATTAGAGATGGAACGGATAGATCAGAGATATCTTGTTGAAGAAGAAAGTTTTAGAGGGAGAAAATCAGTTAGTACAGAGAAACTAAAGAGAGAATCTAGAGAGGAGGAGATAATTAGTTGGTGGAACAGAGTCCCATATTTTGTTATTTTATCAAGCATAATAGAATTTATGACTGCCACTTCCATTTTATGCTCAGTTGTCTAACTGCTTCTCCTTGAAAAGACACAAATATCCTTGCTACATTAGTGTATCAGTTATAGATTGCTACTAAGGCTGATTTCTAATGTATAACTTTTGTATTCCTCTTCAGATGGACTACATAAATACATCGCACCCTAATTTTATTGGTGGAAGTAAGGCTGTAGAATTGGCATTACAGGAGATGAAATCTCTTAGGGCAGCTGCTTCAACTATTGCTAGACATAAGGTATGCATTGTGTTAAAATATTGCAAGATTATCAGCTCTTGCACCTTTATATTCTCCCTTTTCCCAGAGTAATGATGCCACTGGTGGTCTGCATTAAATTTTTTACTTTCTTATACTATCATAAACATTTTTTTTGGTTGTGGCATTTTAGGATGAACCTGAGAAAGCACCATCATCTGAGAGAAGTCTTAAATCTCGTGCTATTCTTGCCAGACAAGCTAATGGCATAATTCCGGAACAGGTAGGACTTTCTTTAGTGCAAAAGCTCTAACTAAATTGCCTCGTTCCAGGGTTTTGAGTTATCAATTGGAATAGAAGTCTGTAATTTTTTTTATGGTATTTATGATTCATGTAAGATATTGAGGAGTGTGAGTATGTCTCAAATGTCATTATCAAGCCACATTGGTATAATATTGTGGAAAAGCCACATTGTTAGGTGTGATATTCTATTATTTGTAGTGCCTGATGTACATTCTTGTTTTTGTTCCTTGCGACAGGGTGCACGACCTGCCACTGAATCTACTGCACCTGGTAAGACTCATATATTTGTTTTAGGTGTGATACATGCTATTCTGAAAATTATTCTCGCTACAATATTGATGTTATTTACTCATCACATAGTTTATCACTCATCACATAGTTTCTCACTCGCCACATAGTTTCTCGCTACAACATCTGTTTTACATTAAATGCATGATTCTATTGTGAACATTTTACTTTTGTTACTTTGATGCCTGATGTGTATATTTTTGCTCTGAATATTAAGTAAGTACAACTGGATCTTCCTGGGGGATTTCCTCAATTTTCGGTGGATCAGATAATCGTGTTGCAGCCAAAGAAAATCTAACGAGCAAGCCATTTAATGAACCAATTCAGACGATTGAGCATTCTTTCTCAACGATCCATCTCAGAGAGGTGCTTATTGGGTCCTGTACATTCACTTGCTGGTTCTTGTGTTTTGATATATTTGTTCAGTTTCTGATCCATATTTTTCTTCTCATTAAAGCCTCCAACTGTCTTGAGGCCCTCAGACACTAATTCAGAACAGGAGGCTGTTGAAATCACAGTAACAAAGAAGTTGTTGAGGTCATACTATGATATTGTAAGAAAGAACATAGAGGATTTTGTACCAAAAGCAATCATGCATTTCCTGGTAATTTTCCTTTATCATTAACCATCAGCTGATAATTCCTGACTTTTCTTTCTTTCTGTTCTATTCTGTTTATGTTCCCATAGTAACTGTTGTACCCAAAAGCTTTGGGTTATTGATATTCAAATATTTCTCGCTTACCTAATCTGTTGCTACTGAATACTCGTATTAGCATTAAGTTTGTGACGAAATGTACTCTGTAACTATCTATCTATACACACACACACACACACACACACCGACACACACTCATACACACACACATATATATATGTATATATATTGTAGTGAGTTTCTCATGCTACTCAAGTTTTGTATATCAGCTATAGACTACTGGAAATGTGCCAAGGGTATTGAAGTAAATGCTAGCCTTAAAAGTATTCACCTGTTGTAACTTTAATATATTATCTAAGAATCTGGG
The DNA here is from genome assembly GCF_009905375.1 of Apium graveolens. Classification (NCBI taxonomy): domain Eukaryota; kingdom Viridiplantae; phylum Streptophyta; class Magnoliopsida; order Apiales; family Apiaceae; genus Apium; species Apium graveolens. The sequence continues at coordinate 11,650,716 of NC_133655.1, forward strand.
GAAATATGCATGCGTCTCTATGTATATGTGGCTTCTTATGTATTTTGTGAAATCAAAATATATGAGTTGTATAATGTGAGGTTACATTTGAAGTTGTCAAATTATGTCTTTCTAGGTGCTAGTTGTATTCCATCTGTTGTAACTTCTAATGTATCATTAAAGGATCTGGGGGCATATGCATTATGTTTCTTTATGTATCTGTGGCTGCATATCTATGTTTTGATATTAAAATGTTTGAGTTGTATAATGTGAGATTACATTTAAAGTTTGTCAGATTAGTCTTTCTAGTTGCTAGTCATATCTCCCGACACAGAAAGTTTTAATCTGCTGTGATTTGTGATATGTTGTTGAAGGAGCTGGGGAATTATGGATATGTTTCTTGTTGTGGGTGCTAAGTTATTTTATAATCTCAAAGTATTAGAGTTGCATAATGCGAGGTTACATTTTTAAGTTTGTGAAGTTATATCTTTCTTGTTGCCAGTCATATTTCCTGACACGTGTTCGTCCTGATTTATCCATTACTAGGTAAACCATACAAAAAGAGAGCTGCACAATGTCTTCATCAAAAAATTGTACAGGTACTGCAGCCAGGACTAGATGCTCATAATATAATGAATCACGTCATATGATATCGCGGAGTTGCTGCACAACATTTTCTCGGAAATAGGGCCGCATTTAATTTCTTATGTTTTTATGGCTGATATTCTAGCTATTATATTAATTTTATATATTGTTTTGTCTTGTCAGAGACAATCTCTTTGAGGAGATGTTGCAAGAACCTGATGAAGTGTCTATTAAAAGAAAACGCACCAGAGAAACCCTTCGTGTTCTCCAGCAGGCTTTCCGGGTATGTTCGTGTTTCTAATTCACCGGAGAATGTGAAACTGAAAGGGAATTTTACATACGGTTTTACTATTTTATTGCATATGAATGTGCTCTCTGTTGTGCTATTGAATTACTTGTGGAACGTGGAGAACTGGCCAAGGATCTGTAACAATTCTCCAACATGATATATTTAGGGGTTTAAAATATATTTGGATGGATTATTTTAAATTGTGGAAACTTTGAGAGTTATAATTGAACAAATACATACATATATATATATGTGTGTGTGTGTGTGTATAATTTGCTATAATGTCAAAAATGAAATCCCTGATGAGCAGCTGACTGGTGAACAATGTCTTTTGTTGAATAAATTTGGAAATCTTTATGTAATAATTTCTTTCTTGCAGACGTTGGATGAATTACCGGTTGATGCAGATGCAGTTGAAAGGGGTTATAGTTTGAATGCTGACCCAACAGGCCTGCCAAGAATTCATGGTCTACCATCTTCCTCTTTTTATTCAACAAGTAGTGGTTCAATGGAATCCTATACAGCTTCTCCTAAGAACCCAAGGTCGCGTAAAGCATCTCATTCTGGAGAACTATATTCATCACACATTACTGCAGATTCAAATGGAAGTGGACGCAATTCGTTTCTTGGTCTGTATCCAACCGTCGAGATCTGAACCTTTTCGGAGTGCCATAGATTATCCCAGTAAGGGATCATATTATTTTATTTGCTAGCAGTATTCAGCCGCCTCATCAGTTATCCGGTACTTACTCTTGTAAATCTGCTTGATGGGTAGGTGAAATAATTTTTGCTGGGGACGGGCCATTTTTTTGACCACTGTTTTATGGCCATGTCGTTTCCAGCATCTAAAATATAGTTTGTTGTGGATTGCATTGTTTTAGAGGAACTCCTTATAAAATAATAGGAGCAATTCACTCTAGTCTATTGAAAATTTGTACAAGTTGGGTACTTCTAGTTTTTAGCAATTGTAATCAGGTTCTTTGATTTTGTATTTCCAGATCCTTCAAGGATGACTATTTTCTTAATATTTTCTTTTTTTCCTACAGAAGGTTGATTTTTTTGATAATGTTGCATTTAATCATGGTACTGCTATTCTGGGCACAAGTACGGCTCAATTTTTTCCCCAGACCTTTATTTATTCAAAACACCATCTCCTGAGAATTGAATTAATGTAAAATCCATTGATGTTTTGTTTGTAACCTGAATAAGTTTCAGAAATTGGATTGCATTTGCATCAATACTTGTACCTATTGCAGTCAGATTAATGCTATATTATAGAGCTATTTAAATATTAATAATAATATGTTTTTATATATAGAATTTAAACCAGGGTTCTGGTTCATGCCTTTTTTTAGCATAGTTTTTAATTTCCATTAAATCTTAGTTCAAAATGAGAAGTCCTTTACACAGCATGTTGCATTTGTTGCATTTCCTGGTCGGACTTCATCTGTGCTATCACTGAGTTGTAAATTACTATCTGTCTCGCAACTCGGTACAATTTTCGTGCCATTCCTAACGTTTGGGAGACTTGTGAGCAATACAATTATAGTTATTCATATTATAAACTATTAAATCGCGTAATAATCCATTATATTATAACAGTTGGATTTTTTAAAATTGTGCCTGCATTCAATGCAGGATCTTGCAGATCTTAGGCTTCCGGCAGACAAGGAGTTGTGAATTTGAATTGACAATCAGGGAAATATATGATCATGAAAAGGAAGATTGTATTGTTTGAGTTTCAGGGCGTGACCACGTGGGAGATAAGCTAATTTAATGTTGAATTTTTTAATCTTAGCATCTCCAATGTTTATTAGCTAAAATGATTGACTAAATAGTGTGAAATATTGACTATCTAAAAATTTATTGAATTTGTAAGAAATTTTCCTTCAATGAAATTGGCTATAATAATTAGCTATAATTTAAAAATAGTATGTTATCATTATTTTAAGTTGTTATAAATAGAATATTATATTTTAATATGGTAATATATGAAGTGTCATTCCATTACAGGTTCGTAGAGGTGTAACAAATATGACCAACATCAAAAGATTGACTATATTTTTAAGTAACGGGAGGAATGCATACTTTTATACAAAATATTTATAATTAACATTACTATATTTTTAACTAACGGGAATGCATACTTTAATACAAAATATTTATAATTAACATTTATGAAATGCCACCTATATTTTTAGATAAGTTAGATAAGGGTTTGTTATTACTGATTGGAGATGTTGTAAGGATCTCTCTTTTCGAGATCGACAATGCCTCGAGGATAATGTAATGTACAAACTAGACATAATTTAATCAAATATAAAAAACAAGTATATTGAATCATGGTAACCTTGACAGGCGACAGCGTCACCGAACCAGTAAGGGCAATATCAATAATTTTATAGAATACTATTCAGTATCTCATCGAAAATTTACAGCAGCTTGCCAAATGAAGGCCAAGAGAAAAAAGAACAATAAGTAGTATGAATGACGTGGGATGACAATTGAATCGATCCAAACGGGTTTAGCAAAAATCAAATTTAAATTCAGTTTTATTTTGTCAAATCCAAATTCTAACTCCAACCTGAAAAAATCTCAATAATCGAATCCGAAACTGAACTCGTCGGGTTTTGTTTGGGTTCAATTTTGTTCGGGTTCAATTCGAGTTTGGGTTTGTACATCTCTATCAAACTGCACCTTGATTTCCTAGTCTCTAATGAAGGATTGCAAAGATCTGATTCGAGTAAAGGGTTCATGAGTGTAACGATATTAAAATTTTTGAGGTTGAATTAGTGGATTTAGAGTAGGCAATGGATCAGACTTCTAAGGATGAAATTGTTGGTTAAACAATACAACAATCTTGGCCTATAGTATACTTATTTTTAATTCCGTTGTAGAAAACATGTTTAACGATAATAGTACACTAATGTTAGAGTTTAATGCAATAATTTGTATAAAATATAATTTTTTTAGTACTAATATTAGTAATGCATGATATTATATATCTCACTAAATTACTATTGTTTTTAATATTTATATAAAAATATGTGGTTTATGAGAATCGAACTCAAGTTATTTCATTCAACTATACCACTTCTTACCACTACACCATATTGTCACATATGCTTTTTATTATTTAAGTGTGCTAAATGAATATTTTATTTAACTTTAAAAATACTTACTTGAATTTCGCTAAAAAAAAGGATAGTTAGTTGAATATTTGTACAGTTAATTTTAAAAAATTGAATTCCAGATATAAAATTAGGGTATAGTACATAAATGGTTTATTATCTTATTTATTAATCATTTTTTAGTTTGAAAATATATCTCATATATTTTTAACAAATTTTTTTTATTATAAAAAGTAATTAAAATGTACATATATAATTTTTAAAAAATATTGAAAATAGAATCACTTATATATAAATAATCTATATTGGTATTACATATTTAGATAAGTTCGAATTATAATGAGTCAATGCATTTTAGAACTTGGCTCATTGTTCAACAAATACTCGAAATTTGACTACATGACCCGGCCGAAAAACATCATCACATTCTACATTTAGTAAATTTAAATTACAAGTTCGGCGAAAATATCTTACCAATAATGTGAAATTTTTTAATATCTTATGTTAATATAAATTAATGTGTTTAAGATCTTTATATGATCAAGTCAATTGATTATTTATATTAAAATTACTAATTTCACTGATAACGCATTATTATTTTTGAGATTTGTCCCAATTTTAAAAATATTTGAAAATTGAAATGAGAACTCACTAGATTTGTTAAAACTACGATGATATATTAAATCGATTTATTTTTCATTTTTCACTTTAAAAAAACTAACTTTTTAAAAAGAATTCTTTTATATCAACAATATTCATTGATCAAGATAATATTGTACAAATATTTTGAATTATTTTAATATTTTGAATTATTCAAATAAAAGTTATATCTATACTATATTATAACATTTGATTCAATTCATTTTATATTATTTAAGGAAAAAACATATATTGTTCAATAATTTGAAGGAATGAACCAGTTCAACTGATATTTATAAAACTTTATCGAACTGAAAATTTTCAATTTTAGAAGAATAGTATAAAATATTATCAAATTATTATATGAAGAAATATTAGAGTCGTAATGAAAGAAATTTAAAAACGGTTTAAATAACGATATAAATACAATTTTTCTTTCAAATTCTTGAAAAAAAATCATGAATATCAATAATAAGTCTTAAAAATATATAATTCATTATTATGTTACAACCATGATTGATACCCGGTTGCGTAAAAAATAGACATGGATTGATTTTCAGTGATAATGTGAATACCATAAATAAATTATAGCAATTTATTTATTACATAATTAGAATTTTTGAATAATTATAAATGCATGTTATTTAAGTAATCAATTATCTTATCTCACTAGATGTTAATAATTATTATTCATGTACATAAATCAGATATTTAGCATATAAATAATTGAAATCATCATAATTTACTAAGAGATGTAATATACAATAATTTACATGCTAACACACACACATACATATAACTTAATCTTACTTCGTTAAAAGTAGTGTAAATAAAAAACTAACATTTTTCCATACATACATACGTTGAATTTCAAAAACTAATATTTTTCATTAAATTTTACAGTATTGTATATTATGATTGCAAGTTATTCTGACTTTAGTTATGCATTTTTTTTATCTTTTTAAATTGAGTAAGTTAATTGTAAGTTAATAGTGAACTCAGTAATAATATTATTCAATACATATAATTTATTTAAATAAAGTTCAAGATTTTGGTCAACTCTGTATTCAACATATATGTTAATTTGTAGATTTTTATTTGTAAACATACTAACGACATTTTACATATTAAGTTTAATTGTTTCGTTTTAAACGTACACTTACTACCCTGTTTATATTCATTCATTAAATATAAAATAATGGGTAAGAAAAATATAATATAATAATAGTTGTGGAGATATTCACTCCTAAAAGTGAGTAAGTATTCGAAGCTCTTAATGTTACAGAGGGGGACATGGAGCTTGTTGAAAGAAATTTTATCTCCATTTTTTCAAAATTTGACTCAAGAGCCTATATAAGAATATTGTTGGAGTTGTTCTACAAACATTATAATTGCATGATGCATAAAAAAACTCTAAAAAATGATCTGTACCTCGCACGGATTATTATACTAGTTATATTAATTTAACACGGGTTTTGGGTCAGGTTCAGATTCAGATCAGAACGGAATGAGTTTCGGGTTTTCGGGTCGGATTTGAAATGGTATACCTCAAACCCAGATCCGACTGGACCGACCCGAAAAGAGTTCGAGTTTAAAAATTAAACCCGAGCTCGAACCCGAACCCAAACCCGAAATATTCTGATTTGGTAAAATCCGATCGGGTATCAAGGTTCGGTACAAATTGCTATGCTGAAATTACGTTAAAAACAACCAGTTATTTGGGAACTATGCCAAAAACCAGTTAGATCACGTTACAAACAACTAGTTCTTTGTCAATATCAATTTTAGTCGAATCATGCAAGACAAGGGCTTCATTGGCTATCATATGCTTATTTGGGAACTATGCCAAAAACACATCTGACTTGATCATAATTGAAGAATAAAACAAGATTAACAAAGGTTCCATACACAGTCTCTTCTACAAGAAATATATCACTTGCAGACATTTCACTCTGCTCATCCAAATGATGTATGCAGAAATAAAACTTACACCTATCCGTAATTTTATTATCGCCTGCGTTTCACATTCCATTCCATGTATCGCGACGCGACGTCCTCTGAAGGTTCTTCAGCTTTCTCTTTACGACGATAACAGAAGCAGGATGCACAAAGATGAAGCACAAGTAACAAGGCTACTGTGATTTATATGAATATAGAAATTTAGATAATAATAAATAAAAACGATGATCCTTATTGAAAAGTAACAACAATACAAAGATTTTGATGACAAGTTCCGACGTAAGAGCCTCCCAGTATTAAAAAGAAGCACAAGCCAGCAGCTCTTTGTTAGCTAGGAAATTTTCCATGTCTTGCTTCTCCAGACTTACAGTGGCAATGATACCATCTCTACTCGGAGTATCCATCATGAAAATGAAATTAACCAATGGCGTGTCCACCACAGCGGCTTTAACAGGCCTTCCCCACCCGAAATCCGTCTCATCATATAACGGGAATTTACAAATGCTGCTAATAGCATAAACCTTGTAAATAAGTTTTGTATACTTATCTATCAATGCGAAGGCTTCTTTTCCGACCATACTCTTTGATCCTCTAAGCTGCATCATCCCTTTCCGCATTTGGCCTACCAATGTGTTTAACTTTGTCTCATTCATCGTATCTGTCGGAATGTGATTACAAGTAATGAGATTGCCAACACTTGTTTTTGGCAGTGGAGGATCAATTACAGGGCGCATGTTTACGGCCTGCAACAAAACAGATTTGGTATAGGTCCCAGAGTTTGATGCAGTTGCTGCAGTTACAGCACATCTGTAAAGGAGTGCAGTCACAAGTTCGTTACGTGTGTAATTTTTATTTATTATAATGCCTTGTTGTTCGTCTTGCATTTCCAGCTCGGCCTTCAGTTTGTCTACCTTTGAGTGGGGAAACACTATCTCGGTAGTGATCCAGTTCTTTTCGGGAGCCACAAACTGAGTCGCAGTTAAATTATGATTACCTGATTGTGGTAACAGCAGCTCGTGCACGAAACATGGACTACGATGCACAAGTTTTTCTTGATCGTTAAGGTTGCGGGACAGTCTTGCCCAGTAACTTACGAATGACATTAAAGTAAGACCATCAGCAACACGGTGTGAAAGGATTACAGCTATTGCTATTCCTCCGCAAGAGAAATGGTTTAGTTGAACAGCCATTAGATTACGAGAATACGAGACATTATGCCATATCGAACCAGGTGGAAAGAGATGACCATAACCTTCTTTTTCATCCCTGACAGGGTTTTTTTCCAGAATTTCAGATAAACTACATGCTATTTGGGCCTCAAGAAAATGAATGCCTTCGTCATTGCAATCAACATGCGATCCTGAAGAACTTAGCCTTCCCGCAAATGGGTAGTACTCGGAAAGTGTTTCGGATAAAGTTTTTTTGAGTAGATTTATTATTGCGGTTTTACTAGCCGATGGATTCGATAGTTGTGGATTGGGATACAAGAGTATGAGTGGAATGCAAAAATCAGGCATCAGAAGATCATGTGAAGGAATATTGTAATCTTTGAACTTGAGAGGTGTGGGAGAAGCTGGTTTAACGTTGGTTCTTGATCTTGAGACGACATGCAGTTGCCTTCTCGAGATTAGTGGTGCCTGAACTATTAGTCCCCTACTAATCGTCATACCCACTGGCCACCGTTGTTGCGAGTTGCAAACTGGCGACTGCTGATATGCTCTAGGAACCTGCAGGTTATACATTTTAGTATAGAGCCGGTAATTCAATAGTTGTGGATTCGGATACAAGAAAAGGAAGAGTGTAATGTTTGAGCTTGAGGGCGTGAGGTGTTGAAATGAACTTGTTACTTCCCCAGCCTCAATAAGACAATTGCAATCTCTAATATATCTATACTATTAGATAATAAACAAAACATTAAATGCACTTAATTACCAAACCTTAATTATTCTAATTCTAATTATTGGGTCGATTAATTCTAATTCTAATTGATATTGAACTCAACTTCCTTTATTGCTTTATCAATTTTAATCCTATTTTATATCGAACTCTATACCATTATAATTTATATTAAATTCAATTTCTTCTACCAATTTATATTTTAATTCATATCGAATTTTATATTATTCTAATTTGTTACTTCAGGCTAAATTAAATTTAAGCAAACTAAATATAATTATTAAGATTTAGTTGATATATCATGTAACTCGGGATAATATAAAATAACAATACTGTCAATCCTCCTAAAAAAATTATACCAATGAACTTTGATAAACAAAATAATATATGTTATTTAACCAGGATAAAAAAATATATTATACAATTGATTCAGACTAACACACAAATAAAATAAAAATACAATTCGACCAACAAAAATAAAATCATATATACTAATTATTCAATTTAAAATAAAATTATCTTATTGATTCAATTTTTTTTAAAAAAATTAAACTAAAAATAATTAGTTGGATTTGGTCGGTGTATTGAACATCGTGCTAAAATAAAATAATGTAAACCACTTATGTGAGATAAATCAAATCAACATTAGAATAAGTATAATTTGTATTCTATTGATGTGAACTAAAAAAAATCAAATTTTAATTAAAAATAAATATTTTTTTTTAAAAAATACACATAGAATTATCAATTTAAATATTCTAAAAAGTTATGAACATATACGTCTACTAATATAATTATTATGAAGTTATATCATTTAATATTTTAAATGAACAAAATTAAGAATTGAATTCAAAATATTTTAAAAGAATTATTTAATATTAAAAAAATCTGTGCAATCCGTGCATCGCACGGGTTTTAACCGTTACCAATACTATCACTTTAAATAAGTTTAAATGTTCTAAAAAGTTATGAATATATACGTCTACTAATATAATTATTATGAAGTCATCAATACTATATTATAATAGACGAAACATTAAAAGTTTGGTAGTCGGTCCGTCGGTACTTGCTGAAATTAATTAACTACCCTTACTTAATTATTTAATTCTAATTATTGGGTCGGTCAATTCTAATTCTAATTGATATTCAAGTCAACTTCCTCTATTATTTTACCAATTTCAATTTTATTTTATATCGAACTCTATATCATTATAATTTAGATTAAATTTAACTTCTTCTACCAATTTATTTTTTAATTCATATCGAGTTTTATATTATTCTAATTTGTTACTTCGGGCTAAATTAAATTTAATCAAAATAAATATAATTATTAAAATTTAGTTGATATATCATGTGAATCGAGTTATGATAATAATAATACTATCAGTACTTCTAAAAAAATTATACTAATGAACCTGAATATATAAAATAATATATTTTATTTATTCAGAATAAAAAATATATTATACCATTTGATTCAGACTAACACACAACTAAAATAAAAATACAATTCGACCAACAAAAATAAAATCATATATACTAGTTATTCAGTCTAAAATAAAATTATCTTATTGATCTAGACTTAAAAAAATTAAAATTAAACTAAAAATAATTAGTTTGATTTGGTAGGTGTATTGGACATCAAGTTAAAATAAAATAATGTAAACCACTTATCCGAAATAAATCAAATTAATATTAGACTAAGTATAATTCGTATTCTATTGATGTGAACTAAAAAATCAAATTTTAATTAAAACATAAGTATTTTTTTAAAAAAATACACACAAAATTATCAATAAAACTATATGGTTCAATTATTAATATTGTCTTTTTCATATATCTTTTATAGAATTATAATTAATCGATTAAGTAATCACCATGCGAAAATAATATTTTTTAAGATCCCAACATAATGAAGACGTTATATTTTAACCTCAATAAAATAATAATTTCGTTATAAAAATATTTCATCCCTTATTAATGCTATCACTTTAAATAAATTTAAATGCTCTAAAAAGTGATGAACATATACGTTTGCTAATATAATTACTATGAAGTCATATCATTTAAAATTTTAAATGAACAAAATTAAAAATTGAATTCAATTTTTTTTTAAAATTTATATAATATTAAAAAAATCTATGCGATCCGTGCATCACACGTATTTTAAGCTAGTATCATTTAAAATTTTAAATGAACAAAATTAAGAATTGAATTCATTTTTTTAAAATGAATTATATAATATTATAAAAAAACTGTGCGATCCGTGTATAGCACGGATTTTTAAGCTAGTTATATTATAATAACCGAAATGGGGTATAATTTGTAATTTGGTTAACCACTCATTTTGGTTATCTCTTTTCATCGTGATCATCAGATCATCTTCATCAAATAACTAAAGCCGTTAGATCCAAATACTAAAAAAATACACTTCATAAGTTCTCATGTTCAAATTCCATCAACAACAAACATTTAAATTATTATTTATAATGATACATATAAGTTCTCAGGTTCAAATCCCCTTAACAATAAACATTTATATTATTTATAAAGATACATATAAATTTTAAGGTTTAAATCTAAATCATCAACAACAAACATTTACATTATTATTTTTGAATAAGATCTCATCAATCATATACTATCTATACTATTTAAACCTAACTTGAAATTATACACAATAAAATTATAATTATATAATCATTATTTAGCATTTAATTATTTATAAAGAATTTTAGTAAAATTATACAAAACAGAAATGAAAAATATAAATATTAACCAAAGTCGTAAACCAGTTAAATACACATGAATACTTAAAAGTACAAAAACGTATCTTCCTACTCCTGAAATATGTTTTTTGTATGTATCAGCCCTATTTTCGATGAACTAACACAATAATTACATATTCTCGAGATTAGTGGAGCTGGATGGATTAGTCCCCTACTAATCGTCATATCCACTAGCCACTGTTGTAAGTTGCAAACTAGCGATTGCGGATATGCTCTAGGAACATGCAAGTTTTACATTTTTGTATAGACCCGGTAATTCAATAGTTATGGATTGGGATAGAAGAACAGGAAGAGATTAATGGTTGAGCTTGAGGGGGTGAGGTTTTGCAAATGAACTTGTTTTTTTTTTTTTTTTTTTTTTGCTAAATGCAAATGAACTTGTTACTTCCCTCAACCTCAATTCATGTCTTTTATATAGAAATAGAAAGACAATTGCAATTAAATTTTAAATTATGTCTTTGCATACTTTTTTTAGGATTTATGACATTTTTTTTCTTTAAAATATCATCCAAAATAAACAAGAATATTAAAATACAAAAACGTACTTTGTGTCATTAAAGTATGGCTTTCGTACTTATAGACCCTATTTCCGATGAACCGAGATAGAATTTGTATACAGTAAACACGTTCATGGGTAATATCAAAATCTACGTATTATTTTATTTATTTATATGGTCATATCACTAACATGCATACACTTCTTCATTTTTTAAAATCGTGAAGACCCAAAATAATGGAGGCTTGTCATTATCGTTGGATGAGGAGTGGTCTGTTGAAAAAATTTCATGGACGGACTTAAATATGGGAAAGAAATTCCGGGGATACTTTCTCTACATAGTATACATACATGGAACTGAACCGACAAACTATCTTTGTTATAACTAATTTATTAAGCTGCGTTTCACATAGACCTTATAAACGTATTTTAATTAGAATATATTAAAAAATTATTTAGATTTCCGATATTGTGTTGGTCATTCTGAAATTTTGAATAATAACTTTAGAGAATAAATTGTCTTTTTCTAAACTCTTCTACAATTTTCTTGTGATGGGAACTCTTGATTATAACCCAATGTCTGGTAAACTACGTTTTGCGGCGGCGTTATAAACTTCGGATTTAGCGTCCTACTACGACCATCCATCAATTTGATTGACTTGTGTGTTGCATACGTGTTTATAATCACTATAAATAATGAATATAAGAATAAACCTAAAAATAGAATAATAAATCTACTTTACCGAATAAAAGTACCTTAATATCAACTTTAAACTTAGACCCCTGCAAGCTGAAATACAAATCACTAAATACAAATATTAGTACATTCACAATATCAAAAAAATATCCGAATATAAAATAAGTCAAAATGTACTTATTTCATAAATGTCCAAACCCCAAAAATTACGGTAGCACCTAAATAATATTTTAATCAAAATGACAATCAAATATAAATCCCACATCACATATTACGCTAACTCTGATTTTGTAAATAAAAATGAACCAAACATTATCAAATATTAATATGTCCATATATACAACCATATAATAATTAAAACATGGACATATACGAGTTAAAACATACATGCATAATGCACGTATTGATACTTAACTAAAACACTTGCAGTAGCTAGTTTAAATTGTGTACTCACAATTATAATTAACATATTAAATTACAAAATATTTTTTTTCTCAATTTTTAGCCGCTGACACAAACCTATACATAATTCATTTTCCAAACCTACACATGTGAGTAATTTATATAACTATTTTTCAACTAATTCTATAACTCTTCACTTGGAAACATGATTTTAATTAGGTCTGCAAGATATCATGTATAAGAACCAAATAAAAAGAGGAGTTCACCACATACACAAATAAATAAAATAAAACTTTAAATTGCATAACATGATTTTTAACCAACCAAAACATGTATATTAATCATATACCAGCCGCCACACATGACCAAACGAATATTAAAAACAGAAGCAAAAAGAAAAAGAAGAGAACGCACCTCGTTGATGAACTCCTGCATATGTTTTTTTTGATAATTATATAGATACTCTAACCCTAATTTTAATTAAGTATTTCTATAAAACTTACTCTTAAAGTTTCTACAACCTTTTTAATTAATACCCTTTTTACAAAAATATTCTATAAGCATTAACTTAAATAAAAAGATACCGATCTTCAAAATTATTTACAAAAATATTAATAAAATAGTATGTTATAGGAAATTTAGAAAACTATTAAGAACGATGATAATATATATAGGAGAATATAAGATAGTTTTAATTTTTGATATTTATTAAGGAGAATATACAGGATTCATGCGAAAATATATATTTAATTTGTAGTAAAAATATTAACCTTAAAGAAGTTTTAGGAGTTCATTAATGGAGGATTAATGAATTTCCAAACCTTGTTGAATCACCACGTATCCCGCTCTCGCGATCTACGCTCTACGGTATCCACACGAACGCTTTTATTGAAGGATTAATGTGTACTAGCATAAAATTGTTTCTTCTTACTCTCTCTCCATCTTCTGTCGTGGTGGTTAGGGTTTTAGTAAAAGTCTTATTTTAAAAATCAGCCACAAGAGATATTATACAGAGAGTAGAAAAACAAATTATAACTCTTAATTAATTAAGAGTTATTATTAATTCAAAATTTCTATTTGTATAATAATTAAGTCACACTAAATTATTTAACAACCGAATTTCATAATTAATATTAGTAAATTCTAATATCATTATTTATCTAATTAATTAAGTCAAACTTAATTAATATTATAAATAATTTGAATTAATGTAATTTAATTTAAATCCAATTTAAATTAAATAATCCTTCAAGCATTCTTTGTGTGTGACCCTATAGGTTATTATTACATTGGCAACAAATTTTAAATCTAATTTAAAATCGTAAACAATGATCGGCATCTAGTAATACATCATTGTTACCCAAGTAATAATAATTAAATCGGTGATCGATTAAACCTTTCGTGAATAATGTACAATGTAATATAATTCCTTTAACCAAATATTATAGATTGAACTAGAGGCACGTGATGTGTCATCCTCATCATAGTTTAATGCAAGTTTCCTTGATCAATGAGTAGACTATTATATCAAATCAACATTTGAGCGTTACCATGCATTTCATAGTCTAGGTCACACAAGAGGCCAATTATATCACTCCTTAAATAGGATGGTTAAATCCCATCTAGATCATTCATAATTCTTAGACGATTCATAATATACCCGAAATACATTTTTATCATTACCCAATCAAGGATAGCTTTTAATGGAATCAAAGTATATTAATTCTCGTATAGAAATATAATGACTTCAGGTCTAAGGACCATTACATCATTATCACTGTGAGAATAACTTATGACACTATAAACATGTAGTATCTCACAACGGGTCAATCCAGCACCATGTATCTAATACATGTGCTTGTGTTTTGACTTTAGTGTCACCATACCTATGATCAATGAGATATGATCATTAGTCAACAAACACACTAGTCTTAATGTAACATTATTATCCCCTATAATAATACTCGACTAGGGACCTTTAGGAATATTGATACTATTATCATAATCTCATTTCTAAGTCACATATTTAGAGATATAGAATTGCATATCATATTCCAAGGATATTTATTAAACTAACATTTATATCGCAGTAAATTAAGAATTAATAAATTATAAAAGAAATAATCGATAGAACATAAATATTAATAATCCAAATGTCTTAAACTAAAACATCACAGTGTTGTCTCTAGGGCACAAACACTAACAATCTCGCACTTGCACTAGAGCCAATCACCCATGTATCTAATACTCATAGAACTAGTATGACCATCGTGCTTCTGTTGCGACAAAGCCTTAGTCAGTGGGTCTGCAACATTATCATTACCATGCACTTTACATTTATATCTCCTTAATCAGTAATCTCATTAATAAGGTGATATCGCCTAAGAACATGCCTAAACAGTCTCTTTGGCTGTTTCGGAAGCATCAATATATTTGGCTTATATTATAGAATCTTGAATGTTCTTGATGTGAACTATTCCAGCTAACATCACTTATATTTAGACAAAACACAAATCAGACATAAACACATAATCATCCTTGTCTGTCCAATAATAGGTTCAGAAACCAGCATTAGTGTAACCTTTTACAACTAGTTCCCTATCTTCTCCATGCACCAAAAATAAATCTTTAGTCCTCTTTAAGGACTTAAGAGTATTCTTGAAAAGTATCCAGTGACCCTCACCTGGATTAGACTGGTATCTGCTCGTCATGCTCAAAGTATACGAAATATCGAGATAAATACATATCATTGCACATATTATAGATCCAATTGATGAAGCATATGGAACTTTCTCAAACGGCCCTTATCATCTAATAAATTAGGGGAAATTATCTTTTGAGATCACTATCCCATGAGACATCAAAATAAATCCTTTCTTTGTCTCCTGTATCCTAAAATGATGCAAGACTTATCAATTTATGTACTCCGACCAGGTCAATTAAACTATTCAATCTATATCTTTTGATCTTGATCCCTAATATATAAGTAGCATCACCTAAGTCTTTCATCGAGAAACTATTCCTCAACCAAGTCTTAACAGCCTGTAGAGAAGGTATGTCATTCCATATCTGTTATATATCATCTACATATAATAATAGGAATGTCACATGGCTCCCACTAACCTTCCTGTAAACACACGGTTCATCTTCATTTTGAATAAAGCCAAACTCTTTGACTGTTCAACAAAATAAATGTTCCATCTCCTTGAGGCTTGCTTCAATCTAGAAGCAACTTACAGACCATCTTAGCAAAGTTTGGATCGACAAAACCCTCAGGTTGTATCATATATACATCATCTTCAAGGCTCCCATATAAGAAAGCGATTTTGACATCCATTTGCCAAATCTCAGTAAGCAGCTATTGTTAGAAAAATTCTGATGGACTTGACCATAACAACCAGTGAAAAAGTCTCATCATAGTCTATACCATGATTATTTTTGAAACCTTTTGCCACTAGTCGCACCTTATAGATCTGTACTTTACCATCCATGTCAGTTTTCTTATAGAAAACCCACTTGCACCCTATAGGTTTTACCCCTTTGAGTGGATCAACTAAAGTCAATACTTTATTTTGATACATGGATTTCATCTCGGATTTCATGGCCTCCAGCCATCTCTCAGAGTTTGGACTGTTCATATCATCTTGGTAGGTGAGAGGCTCATCATTATCCGTAAGCATCACATCACCATCTTGAGTCAAGAGAAATTCATAATATCTCTCAGGCTCATGGTGAATCCTACTAGATCTATGAACAACCTGTGTTTCCAGTGTTGATAATTGGCGAAGTCGAAGCTCAGGATTTATGTCACAATCAGGATTTGATCAACTGCTGTAATATGATTATCCGTTGAAAGCTTCGGTATATTCGTTGATATATATATGAATGATTATCCGTTGAAGCTAAAGCAATTATGCATTAATCAAAGCTATCCGTTGAAGAATGACTTGGATGATAAGTCATGACTGCGAGATAAATCAGATGTGTTGATTTATAGGATCCTAGTTGATTTAGATATGTAAAGTATTAGAGTTATATTGTAATATATCTTGTAATTGATAGAGGAGTGATTTGTAGCTGTGTAGTATATAAAAACAGAAGAGGTTATCACAATATAAGGTGATAGGGCACAACTCGAGTATTTGTGTAACCTAGCAGCTCTTAAGAATATTGTTCTTAAGAGAGTTCTGTAACAGTTTATTAAAGATCAATATAAATTGTTATTTGATTCATTTGTTCTTACTTTACTTTCATAAACATCGATTTGTTTAGTAATTGTATCCAAACCCCCTTAAACAATTACTTTACTAGGCAACAAGTGGTATCAGAGCGGTCAAATTAACTTTTAATTTGCAAAGGTCAAGATGTCTGGAAGTAAGTATGAAAGCATGAAAATTCCCATCCTGAAGAAAGCTGATTACTCCACATGGAGAGTAAAGATATTGATGTTCCTTGAAGCTATTATGATGCGTATGTTGATATAATCAAAACAGGATCTCCATATCCTATGGAATCTGTGGCTATGTCTGTAGATGCTCCTGAACACTATGCAATAAAGGAAAAATCAAAGTGGTCAGATATTGAAAAAGTTGTTATGCTTAAAGATGCTAAAGTTTGGAATATTCTGCACAACAGTTTGGACAATGTGATGTCAAACATAGTTATTGCCTGCAAGACTGCAAATGAAATCTGGGATGCCTTGGAAACACAGTGTCAAGGTACGATGGCAATAAAAAAGAACAGAAGATCTGTTCTTGTGTAAGAATATGAGCAATCTGATGCCAAAGCAGATGAGTCGATTACTGATATATATAATAGATTTCTGACACTGCTGGATGATCTATCATTGGTTGGAACAAAATATGAAAGGGAAGACTCAAACACCAAATTTCTGAGAGCTCTTCCAAAAGATCGGGATACACATGCCTCAATAATCAGGCATCAATATGATCTTGATTCTCTGACACTGGATGAAGTATATGGGATGCTGAAGACTCGTGACTTGGAGATCCAACAAAGGAAGAATAGAAAAGGTCAGAAGATGAAGGCTGTGGCTCTTAATACTGAGACTCATAAAGGCAAGGAAAAGACAAGTGAGAGGTCAAGGAGAAGGAATATTATGGAAGAATCAGATACTTATGATACATCAGATCTCAACACAGATATTGACGAGGATTTTGAAATTGATATGGATGATCCACAAGTGGTTGAGATGGCTGCAATGCTAGTAAAAGGATTCAGAAGGATGAGGTTTGGAAAACCACAGAGGAAAGATGGTTTCAATAGAAGGTTCTCTAGTCAAGGCAAAGACAAGTTCAGAAGGAGTGATAGTCAGAACAACAAGGAAAGGAAGTTTGACAAGACCAATGTGACATGTTACAACTGTAATGAAAGAGGACATCTGGCAAGTGAGTGCCCCAAGATAATTGGAAAAGATTTGGTCACAACAAACTCCAACAAAGACTGGATGGATTCATCAGAAACTGACAATGATGATGAATGCTATGCACTCATGGCAGCTCATGAAGAGAATGCCTCAGGAACTGATAAGGTACCTTCAGTTATATTTCCTGTTGATATTGATAATATGTCTGAACTAAAAACTTTCTTGTACTCTTTGCATGTTACTTTTAAATGCAAGACTATTGAATGTGATAATCTGATTACTGATAATAAGAGGCTTGAAGAAAGGAATGAATTCTTAGAAGCTGAGTTAGTTTGCATGAATGAATATGAAAAAGTATGTAAGAAAGCACAACATAATGAAAATCAGATAAACATCAGGTATGCTAGACTAGAGAAAGTCTTAGAACAGGAAAGAGAAGTGTTTAAGACCTGGATGACCCCATGAAAGAAAGATCATGATTTCATCAGTGATAAGAACTGGAAAGAATGTCTAGGTTATAAAAGAGTTGAGTCAGTCTATGAATTTGGTTCTACCTCTAAGAATAATGATGAAGAAAAATCTGAACCTAGATTCCCTGCTAAAAGAAAAGAAGATCCTAAAAAGCAATAAAAGAAAGGTAAAAACATAGGACTTCTCTCTAAGAGTCAGTTAGACAAGAAGTTATGTGAGATAACGTCTAAGGCTCCCAAACCTAGGTCTAAGAGAGGTAGAAATGGAAAACAAGGAATAAACAAGGAAAACAACTATAAATACATACCTAATGCACCTAGAAAAGCTTGTTTTAACTGTGGTAATACTAATCATATTGCAAATGATGGCAGGAAGCCTAAAAAGAAAATCTCTAAAATTCCTGAATCTAACATTAGTGGTAGATCAGTATTATACAAACCACAAAATCCTTATTCTCATTGTGGTAGCAGTTGGCATTCTATTTACACTTGTTAGGATTATCATAGCGCGTATCACAAAAATTATGATCCTTTGCCAAAATTCAAGAAAATTGATGTTCTAAATATAACTGCTAAACTGAATGTGCATTCATCTTATAGAGTTAAAAATGTCAAGGCAAATCCTGATGGAGTAAATCCTGATGGACCAAATCCTGACAAAATGTCTACTAGTGTAAAAATGCATAAGGTGTCAAAAAGAACCCAACAAGTGTGGGTTCTCAAAAATTCTGACTGATTTCTATATTTCTGATTACAGGGAAGCAAGAAGAATGTGCTTGTCTTGGACAGTGTTTGTTCTGTTGGATTTTTAACGCAACGGGGGCATGACAAAACACTTTTACACATACAAAATCCAAATAAAAGCATACAGATCATGAATAAAAATTCGAGGGATCGAATCTAACCTTTTAAAAATAATTCGGAGACAACGATCAGAGATCCTTAGCAGTTGCTCCTCAAGTGTGAAGCACTCCACCGGTATCCACCAAGAAAATGATGTTAAGGAGGAGGAAGGAGGTGGAGAGAATTGAGTTTTCCAAACTTTTTGGGTTTTCGGGTTCGATGGGGTTAGAATAAAATAGGGTCTATAATAGTGTATTTATAGGCAAAATTTTCAGCTGAAATTTTCCATAAATAATATTATTATTATCCCATTTATTATTCTCATTAATAATTAAAACACCTTTTAATTATTAATCCTTTTTCTAAACACTTTAGAAATAATTCTCTCTCTTGATTTAATTTCCAAAAATTAAATCCTTAATTAATAATATTAAGAACTTTTCTTTATAATCAATTAAATCTCATTTAATCAATTATTAAATTTGCCAATTAATTATTTATTTCATAAATAAATAATTATTAGCCATTATTAATTAATTCCTCCACCATTAAATCATTCTCTTTTTATGGTGTGACCCTGTAGGTTCAATATTAAGCCGGTAGTAGAAATAAATAATAATAAAACTATTTTATCATTATTTATATAAATTCTCTAATTTATTAAATATGATTAATTAATTAATCACATTTATTCTACATCATGAGGGATACTTCTCAGCATATCGCGACTATCCGGATAATATGAATTCACTGCTTAGAATACCAAGAACCTATTCAGTGAATAGTTACCATACAATAAACTCCTTCTACCCTACAATGTCCCGATTAAATATAAGGCATGGATCTCGTGTCAAGCCTATCTAATTCAATCACTTTGCTTACCATTTACTATGCATAGTTCTATGCAAATTAGAAACTCCTTTCTAATTTCATTTACTCTGGCCAGAGATTCCTGAACTAGCATAAGTGGATCAGCCTTGAACATTCGCTTCCTTCACTGGAAGGGGTAGATCCTTTATTGATCATACACTATCTTCGTGTACAAATTCCTATACCCAGAAGAGCCCTAATAATTGTCCCTGGAGACTAAGAACTAAACTAAAGCATAGTTCAGTGTACACAAGATGACTATAATGACCTCAAGTCTAAGGATACTTGTACAACTATCACTATGTGAACAACTGCTAACACGTGAGTGAACTCCATCAGTTGTTTAGCTGTGCGAGTCATGTTCAGTGAACTTATTCCATAATAAGCACCTACATACTAGCTATAGTGTCACCACACAAATGTCTATGAGAACAGACATCCTTCATAATGAAGCAAGCATAGTATGTACCGATCTTTGTGGATTATTAATTACCAGTTAGTAATCCTATGACCAGGAACTATTTAAGTTTAGAGTTATCATCTTTTTAGGTCTCACTATTATGATCTCATCATAATCCATAAAAAGCTTTACTCTAAACTATGGTATATCTTATTTAAACACTTAAATAGATAAAGCCCGTAATAAAAACAAAACAAGTCTTTTATTAATATCAATGAAATCAAAACATATTACATAAAAGTTATTCCTAAATCCTCATACATGATTGGACTTAGGACATATTCCTTTCAATCTCCCACTTGTACTAAAGCCAATCACTCTGGTATCTAATACCCATCTTGTCTTTATGACGATCAAAGTGACTTTCATAAAGTAGCTTTGTGAGTGGGTCTGCTATGTTGTTATGTGTGTCAACTCTAATTCAATACAATACAAGAAATGTTACCGGGCTCCCACTAACCCTTTTGTACACGCATGGTTCATCTACGTTTTTGATAAAATCAAACTCTTTGATTGTCTCATCAAAACGAATGTTCCATCTTTCGAGAAGCCTGCTTTAAACCACATTTAGTTCGCAGCAGCTTACACACTAGGTTTTCATTTCCCTTGGAAAGAAAACCATCTGGCCATCTTCCAGATTTCATAGTCGTAGTAAGCAGCAATCACAAGCAAAATCCGAACTGATTTTAACAGGGCTACAGGTAAAAGGTTTCATCAAAGTCAATCCATTGCCTTTGTTTGAATCCTTTTGCCACAAGCCTGGCCTTATAGGTCTCCACCTGGCCATCTGCTATAATCTATCTTTTGTATACCGTATACATAGATTCCATTCTGGATTTCATGGCACTATGCCATTTCTCTGAGTCAACACTACTCATAGCCTCATTATAGGTCACAGGGTCGTCATCATCAATGATCGACAACTCATTGTCATTCTCAATGACAAGGCCATATTACCTCTCAGGTTGGCGAGACACTCTCCCTGATCTATGAATGGGCTGTTCCACAAAAGGTTGTTCAGTCAGAACAGGTGTTTTCACTTGATCCGTAGTAGTTTGTGCTTCTTGAACTTCATCAAGTTCAATTTTGCTCCCACTGTTTCCTTCAAGGATAAACTCCTTTTCCAAGAAGGTAGCATGTCTGGAGACAAACACCCGATGATCGGTGTAAAAGTAATACCCTAAAGTCTCTTTAGGATATCCCACAAAACTACATTTTACGGATCGATATTCCAGCTTATCTGGGTCAACTTACTTGACATAAGCTGGACATCCCCAAAACTTAACGTGTTTAAGACTCGGTTTCTTTCTTTCCATATCTCATACGAAGTTTGAGGAACAGATTTGGAAGGCACCTTATTCAGTAAATATGCTGAGGTTTCCAATGCATAACCCCATAGGAATACTGGAAGATTTGCATAGCTCATCATGGACCGAACTATGTCTAACAAAGTTCGATTTCTCCTTTCAGATACTAATCTGGAGGAGTCCACTGAGAGACTATACCATTTACTTTGAGATAATCTAGAAACACTCCATTAAAGTATTTACCACCTCGATCTGATCGAAGAGTTATAATACTATATTTGGTTATTTCTCCACTTCATACTTATATTCTTTGAACTTTTCAAAGGCCTCAGACTTGTGTTTCATCAAACACATATCCGAATCCAGATCTATCATCTATGAACGTAATGAAGTATGAAAATCCACCCATGGCTTGCGTAGACATTGGTCCACATACAACTGTGTGTACCATTCCTAGCAAATCTGCAACCCTCTCTCCATGTCTACTAAATGGAGACTGCAGTGCCACTATGAAGTGCGATTTTCATCATCCCTTTTCTTTTATTAGTTTGTTCAATCTGAAGTAAATTATGTCACATTTATACAAACCATTATTTAAAGTACCATGTCCATAAAGAATATTATCTCTAAGAATAGAACATTCATTATTCTCAATAATAAATGAAAATCCAGCCAAGTCTAACATGGGAATAATATTCCTCACAATCGAGGGAACAAAATAATAATTATTTAAAATAATAGTCTTGCCCGTAGGCATATGTAAATGAAATGATTCTACATCTTCAGCAGCAACTCTTGCTCCATTTCCCATCAGTAGAATCACCTCCTCTTCCTCAAGAGTCCTACTTCTCCTTGGTCCCTGCAATAAATTGCAGATTTGAGAACCACAGGCGGTATCTAATACCCAAGTAGAAATTTGATTTAATGATATATTCACTTCTTTCATGAACATACCTGAATCAGAAGCGGTAGTCTCACTACCCTTCTTCTTCTTCATTTCTGCAAGGTAAACCTTACAGTTCCTCTTCTAGTGCCCCACCTTGTTACAGTGAAAGCAAACAACTTTGCTCTTGGGGTCTTCAGCTTTTGGTGGAACCGGCTTTTCTTCACCTACTTTCTTCTTCTTGGAAGAGTTCCTCTTCCTTTTCTTAGGATTGGAACCTTCACCAATTAGAAGAACAGAACTCTTCTTAGGGGAAAAATTCGATTCCGCAGTCTTCAACATGTTGTGGAGTTCAGGCAGGCTGACATCCAACTTATTCATGTGAAAGTTCACAACAAACTGCGAGAACGAACTCGGAAGCGATTGCAAGACCAAGTCTTGGCTCAGCTCCCCATCCATGGCAAAACCAAGTTGTCCAAGACGTTCAATCAAATTGATCATCTTAAGTACATGGTCATTCACAGATGATCCCTCAGACATCCTACAATCGAACAACTCCTTCGATATCTCATATCGAGCTATCCTCCCTGCCACATCATACAACTCTTGTAGATGCACGAGGATAGTGTGAGCATCCATATGCTCATGTTGCTTCTGTAGCTCAATGTTCATGGAAGCTAGCATGATGCATTGAGCAACATTTGCATCATCTATCCACTTACAATACACAACATGTTCATCATTATGTGCATCACTAGCAGGTTTAGTAGGCTTAGGTGAGTCAATCACGTATTCCAGCTTCTCAATCCTAAGAACAATTCTCAAGTTTCGAAGCCAGTCAGCATAATTAGGACCAGTCAATTTATGAGCATCTAGTATGCTCCTGAGTGATAGTGCAGAAGACATAACGTACAAAGTAAATCTGTAAATGATAAACACATAACAACACTTAGCAAATATTCGATTTCATTTCAAAACACTACATGAATCGGGTCTTTATTCATAAGTGGCTCCCAGTAGTTTTCCTAATTTATTCAACCCCCTACGTGAAAAATTAAGCATTCATAATGCTAGTGGGAATAGGGATCCTACATTCCATTACACGACCACGGCTGTAGCACGAACCGCCATGTAATGTTCAATAGGCAGACAACTCTTGTCAATTACATCTCATGTTATTCCCTAATCAAACTTTAGCCTCTTGAATAATTGAGTCTCGGCTATAGCACGACAAACTCAATATTCTAAGTCAAGTCTAACCCAACATTCCGTACAGTTAAATCAGTCCCCAAAGGCCCACGGCTGTAGCACGTACCGAACTTTAGATTCTTATTCAATGTACACATCTCTATGTAATAGACAAGTATTTCTTATTTCGAAATCAAAGCCCTCGGCTGTAGCACGAACCGACAATGATTAAAAAATAAGAACTACTTTTCTATCATGTTGGAAGGCTATGACCGACACAAGCCCGTTGTGTCATTGGCCAATTACTACTTGATATTATTTAATTTTAGAGGGATTATATTACGTTACAATCATAATCATATTATAAAGAAATTCTTCCTTTTAAATTAAATATTTCAAATCAATAATCAATAATCAGATGATTCCCAGATTGGGTGGAGCATTGTCAAGAGGCATCACTTAATAACCCTTTCTTACAGATAGAAATCTGTTGTTGACAGAATCATCCTTTATCTCATATCGAAAATTCATATTCAATTACGTGTTTCATAAACACAAGAATCTCATGATTGTATTCATAATATTATTATTAAGGTTATGAAACAATTTCGCTATACTAGGTTGTCTAACAAACGCCTTATGTTCATTTAAGTTCACCTAAATCTATCATCGCATGATAAACTAAGCATATATCACATATATAAACATGAATAAACATCAAGGTAGACATGTTATATCATCTAGCACATTAGTCTAAGCATTATACATCTCTATGTATCACATGAAGCATTTAAAAGCAGTTAAAACAGTTAAAAATAACTTTAAAACACTTCATGGAAATATAAACAGTTCAAAACTTTTATATAAACTAAAATTGATCACTCCATTAGATCCGTCTCGGAAAAACGAATCCAACGGTATATTGCACGCCTAAAACGGAGTTACGAAACTCCCAGAAAATCAAATTTAAAATCAATAGACGGGCTGTAACGCATTACAGGAACGCATTACAAGCCCTGTAACGAATTTTGGTGATGCGTTACACCCCTTTTAAGCCATTAAAGGGTGTAACGCATTCCGTGAATGCGCCACAGATGCGGGAATGCGTTACACCCCTATTTTTTTTTTGTTTTTCAGCAACCGCCGCCGCCTTTTCTCGGATTCCGTGCAAGTCAGACCTGACAGCCTGTTCTTTCTTTCTCCGTGCCACAGTTTCAACAGCAGACAAACACACAGATGTAGTATAGCAGCAGAAGTATAATATATACAATTCATATATATATATAAGATTTATTTAATTACGAATTTTAATTGCAACAACTTCAAAAATTCATAATAAAAAATCTATACATCCTAAAATTATGAAAAAAATACCCAGAAGATCTACAATACTTGTAGAATCCAGATCAACATTCAAAATTATTATGAGAAACTATTTCTCATCAGACAAAATTAATTCATGATATAACTTGTAAAAATCATAATTAATTCATACAAGCACATAAAATTCTGAAATTTTTACCACAGATCTATATGCATACAACCTATGCTCTGATACCATTGTTGGATTTTTAACGCAGCGGGGGCATGGCAAAACACTTTTACACATACAAAATCCAAATAAAAGCATACAGATCATGAATAAAAATTCGAGGGATCGAATCTAACCTTTTAAAAATAATTCGGAGACAACGATCAGAGATCCTTAGCAGTTGCTCCTCAAGTGTGAAGCACTCCACCGGTATCCACCAAGAAAACGATGTTAAGGAGGAGGAAGGAGGTGGAGAGAATTGAGTTTTCCAAACTTTTTGGGTTTTCGGGTTCGATGGGGTTAGAATAAAATAGGGTCTATAATAGTGTATTTATAGGCAAAATTTTCAGCTGAAATTTTCCATAAATAATATTATTATTATCCCATTTATTATTCTCATTAATAATTAAAACACCTTTTAATTATTAATCCTTTTTCTAAACACTTTAGAAATAATTCTCTCTCTTGATTTAATTTCCAAAAATTAAATCCTTAATTAATAATATTAAGAACTTTTCTTTATAATCAATTAAATCTCATTTAATCAATTATTAAATTTGCCAATTAATTATTTATTTCATAAATAAATAATTATTAGCCATTATTAATTAATTCCTCCACCATTAAATCATTCTCTTTTTATGGTGTGACCCTATAGGTTCAATATTAAGCCGGTAGTAGAAATAAATAATAATAAAACTATTTTATCATTATTTATATAAATTCTCTAATTTATTAAATATGATTAATTAATTAATCACATTTATTCTACATCGTGAGGGATACTTATCAGCATATCGCGACTATCCGGATAATATGAATTCACTGCTTAGAATACCAAGAACCTATTCAGTGAATAGTTACCGTACAATAAACTCCTTCTACCCTACAATGTCCCGATTAAATACAAGGCATGGATCTCGTGTCAAGCCTATCTAATTCAATCACTTTGCTTACCATTTACTATGTGTAGTTCTATGTAAATTAGAAACTCCTTTCTAATTTCATTTACTCTGGCCAGAGATTCCTGAACTAGCATAAGTGGATCAGCCTTGAACATTCGCTTCCTTCACTGGAAGGGGTAGATCCTTTATTGATCTTACACTATCTTCGTGTACAAATTCCTATACCCAGAAGAGCCCTAATAATTGTCCCTGGAGACTAAGAACTAAACCAAAGCATAGTTCAGTGTACACAAGATGACTATGATGACCTCAAGTCTAAGGATACTTGTACAACTATCACTATGTGAACAACTGCTGACACGTGAGTGAACTCCATCAGTTGTTCAGCTGTGCGAGTGATGTTCAGTGAACTTATTCCATAATAAGCACCTACATACTAGCTATAGTGTCACCACGCAAATGTCTATGAGAACAGACATCCTTCATAATGAAGCAAGCATAGTATGTACCGATCTTTGCGGATTATTAATTACCAGTTAGTAATCCTATGACCAGGAACTATTTAAGTTTAGAGTTATCATCTTTTTAGGTCTCACTATTATGATCTCATCATAATCCATAAAAAGCTTTACTCTAAACTATGGTATATCTTATTTAAACACTTAAATAGATAAAGCCCGTAATAAAAACAAAACAAGTCTTTTATTAATATCAATGAAATCAAAACAGATTACATAAAAGTTATTCCTAAATCCTCATACATGATTGGACTTAGGACATATTCCTTTCATGTTCAACATATATGACTGGAAATAAATCCCTATTGTCAGAATATGAGGAGAAGGCTGACCCAATGGTTTCCTATGGAGATGGAAATGTAGGAAACATACTGGGATATGGCGATATTATCATTGGAAATGTCATCATCTCAAACGTAGCTCTGGTAAATGGACCGAAGCATAAATCATTGAGCATTAATCAAATCACTGACAGAGGTTTCTATGTCGTGTTCTATGATACTCACTTTGAAGTAGTTCATAAGATCACAAGAAAAACGGTCTTCGAAGCTTATAGACATGGAAACATTTATGAAGTCAAACTTTATGCAAATACTGATGGACCAGAAACCTGCCTGGTAACTAAGGCATCATTAAATGAAAGTTGGAATTGGCACAAGAAGCTTTCTCATCTCAATTTTAATAATCTCAATGAACTGGTGAAGAAAGATTTGGAAAAAGACTATTTGTGGACAAAAGTCTCAAATCAGGAAAGAAGGCAAATCCCGATGATAATGTACATGTTGAGGGGGAAAAATGCAAAACTATCAGGAACTGAAAGCATGATTATAGGGGGAGTTTTGCATGAAACTAATTCTGTAATGTTTATTGCTAATGACTTGTCAAATATTGACAGATTGGTCAGTGGAGCAAAGATTTGTTGATTTTTCTAATAAATTCAATAATGCAAATGCTGAGGGGGAGAAATCATGATTAATCTCTGATTTTGGATTACAAATTTTATCTCAGCAAGTGATGGACAAGACATGACTTTTCTTGAAAAGGAAGGTAACATTATTTCTTTAGTGATTTTTAAAATGTTACAAACTTGTTTTTTCTATTTTTGAATGATCATGTTGAACTTGTCATCATTATTAGTTTTGTATTGGGAATAGATGCATGTAAAGAGACTGTGTGTTATTTGCCTAGATACGCGTAATATTATGCATGCTGTATTCATTATTACACGGTTAATCAAAGTTTCTCTTTAGATTCCCAGTAGGTTTTGGTTATAAAATCATATCTCCTACTTCATATAAACCTCATTCACTTTTCAATCATCTCTCTCTCTCTCTCTCTCACAACATCAAAATTTCATCTCTAAAATCTTCAATATTTCTCTCTCAATGGCTCACTTCTTCATACGAAAATATGGTGTATAATTGTCTGCTCTTCATCCTGTAGAAGGAAAATTTTACTTTGACCCTTTTGGACTGAGAGTCCTAATTAATGGTCAAACTTTTCATCCTGCTAAACTTCCACAAATGATCTTTGATCAATTGTGCTGGGACGACCAACTTGAGTTGCATCTGTTCAAACTGGAGGTTTATTTTAAAGAGGTTTGACGAGCTGAAGAGGCAGAGGAGCGTCGACTTGAACTTTTGGCGTTTCAAGAGAACATTATTTCTCTTGCGCTATCCATGTCTCACATATTTCATCGACGGGAGATGAAGAACAAGGATGACAAAAAGAATACTAAGGACGAGTAGTTCTAGTTCTTAGGAATTAGGATTGAAAATCTTTTGTTGTCTGTCTTTTAGTGAATTTTAAATATTATCAATGTAAGTTCTCTTCTTGTTTATTCTTTAGCTCATAATTTATGACTGTTCATTATCTTAATATTTGCATGTGTGAATATGTATAATTTTCAATTATTTCATACTTTATATTTACATAACTAATCATTTTCAAGATATCTTCATATTAATGATATTGGAATAAATCAAGAAAACAGGTCCTTGAGCAAGAATCAGATAATTTTATAAAGTGCATTATGATAAAGAGAAATGGTATTGCATATACATTGTTTCATTTCACTTGATCATAAATTGTGTTACCTCGAGAATTTTGGGTATTTTTGTCTAACAAAATGCCTGACAAATATAGTTTCTCAAATCCTGACACTATGGGAAAGGACACATCCAATCCTATTCCTGACCCAAGTGTTCATTTTTCTTCACAAAAATCGAAACACAAAATCACCTCTAATTCTTCTAAAAAGGAATTAGTTGCAAAATCAAAGACAGTAGCTAAATCTGATTTGTTTACAAAGGGATCAATTTCTGAAAAGCAGCACATTCCTGACACAAGGTCAATTCTTGATGAAGCTGTTCCTGATTCAATAAATGTACTGATCACTTCTCAAGACACGATTGAAGTAATATTGGTATAACTACTCAAGGCTATACCAATGGTTGATACTCCATAAGGTACAAATTCTCTACACACTACTTTATCTGCTGATATGACTATGATTAGCCCTTTACAAAGGAATATCTCTAGTCATATGATCACATACAACTCTTCTCAGCCACCTCTTATTTCTGCAGGACAAACTTTTCTGAGCTTTTCATGTGAGACTGAGAGAAAAGATTTAGAGAAAAACATAATTAAAGAGAGGAAGGGTCCTTACCTGGAAAAAGGAGAGGTATATGAGAGACATGATTTAGTTAATCCATGTGAGGAAGCTCTGACTCTTAAAAGTCATGAGATGAGTGGAGTGAGAGGTGATGAGATCACTTTAAAAGAAAAGAGAGATTTAGGTACTAATGGTTCTTTTCTTACAGGATCTATACAGGTAACTAAGCCTTCTAAGTCAACTCTTGATTTAAAGATCAAAGGCATAGTTCCTGATTCTTATGATTTTGCTATTCCATCAAGATATTCTGGTGATCAAGATGATTCTGATGACTCCGATGATGATAATTCTGATGATACTGCTTTGAAAGCTGGCCTTGAAGCATCTAAATTTTCTACTTTTGGTTCATCATCTGGTCATGCTGATATTCTACATCCTCATAGAGCTTATGAATGGAATCATTCCTGGCAATTACCAAGTGAAAAGATATCTATGGAATCTGCTCAAACTTTAGCTGATCATGCTGTTCATTTAGTTTCAAATACTGTGTTAGGTCACACACACTGTAGAGGGGGTGAATACAGTGTAAAGTACAATCAAATCGAACTTTAATATCTCAAGTAACAGAAAACAAACTTTATTGAAACAATAAACTCTGTTACAGTATGGAACTGTTACCTCTCAGTGATGAATAATTATCACGAGAGCTGCTAGGGTTACAATGAATAATCTTCTCGAATATGATAATACTTGTAGTGTAAACCCTATGTATGTGTTTATATACTACACAGTTACAAGATAATCGCTAATGGATATGGAATATAATTCTGCTTCCTAAAATATATCAATCAGATATCTTTTCTTCCAAGTATCCTATTCTTCATAGAATTCCTTCTTCATGCATATCTCTTCTTATGTTTATCTTGATCTTCTTTCCTTTAATCAGCTACTGTCCTTATCTGAACGTCCTTCAGCACTTAAGTTCTGATATCCATCTTCTGATGATAATCTCCTGATAATATAAGTACTGATATCCTTAAGTCCTGACTTCCAGTAAGTACTGATTTATCCTGTTTAAATAAGATCTGAATACTAAACATAAATCATATTAGCCATGACATTATCAAATATATCTAACAATCTCCCCCAACTTGTAAATTAGCATAATATACAAGTTTAACAGATATTTGATGATGTCAAAAACATTAAGTACAAATGCATGAGAATTAGACTAGATAACTACAACTTACAGTCCTTAAAGCTTTACCAATATTTAACTTCTAATAACAGCTTCAGTCTGTACAAATATCAGAATTTAATCAGTTGTAGATCTTGACTTGGCTTCATCTTCTGATCTCTCTGATGTCAGGAGTTGTTCTGAGATAGTTCTTCAACAAACATCTCTCAGCATATCTAAGTTCATCAATCATTCTCCTTTTAGCATCTTTAAGCTCTGCATTATCTTCACCAATTTGAAAGATTGCAGCCCTGAGATCATTAATCTTTGCTTTTCTTATATCCTGATCCAGTCTGATCAAATATGCCTTATCAGACTCAAGATTGAATTCTACAGCCCTGTAACCCAGAAAGGTAGTTATAATCTTAGCAGTGTTGGGCTTCATTTCAACTATATCACCCTTGTGATCTCTGTACTTTGGAACATATGTGCTGTCAGACTTAACAGAATAAAGCCTTTTCTGTCTCTGAATCTGATCCTTCAAATAGTTTGCAGCACTTCCTGTCAATCTGTCATTCACTTGAAGTAAGAATAGTAAATGCTCCAATTCTTCAAAATACTTCAATGGAATGGCATTTTGCCTTATATGATAAACCCTACCATCTGTCATGAAGTACAACAAGATGTGTTCTTTCAAGTAGGTATGGTAAACCATTTGTACAGATTCCAGTTGATTCAATCTCTCAGGAGTTGCTCCAATACCCGGTTCACTCAAGGAAGTTGGATCATTGGTAGTGTTCTGTATTCTTCTTTCATCAGCACTTCCCAATCCAGTTTTATCTCTTGCTTCCTTTCCAGTAACTACTCTTGCTTCAAAACCACTTGCAGCAGTCTTCAAAGGTTGAGTCTGTTTTGCTTTAGTGAATCCTGGTAGGAGTGTCTTTGGTCTGTCTTCTGATATCAAGTTAACTTGAGCCATGTCAGAGGTTACTTGCTTCTTCGAAATATCAGAACTTACTGTCTCTTGACTCTGAACAACTTGAGCTATGTCAGAGGTTGTCTTAGAAACTTTTCTTGAAGTCAGAGCAAGATTATCCTTTTCATCAGTGATTTCTTCATTCTCAGGAGGCACATAAACCTTGATAGGTTCACCAACTTTTTCTTTACCCTTGGATCTTGGATCTATCTGCGGTTGTGATTTAGCCAATATTGCTTCAGTATTTGTCCTTTCTTTTATCACAATGCCTTTGAGTTTTGGAAGTGTCTTTTTACCAGAAGCTTCAGATTTAGATGTGACTTTTTCTGATTCAAGTCTGGCTTCTTCTTCCATTAAACTCTCCAAGTCCATTCCTGGATTTTTCTGAAGAAATAACTGTCTTGACATTTCTTCATCAAGGTCTAAAAGTTCATCAGAACTTATCCTTTTACCAGTAGCAGAACTAATTCTTTTTCCAGTATCAGAACTTGTCCTGTGACTTGTAATTTCAGCTTTTCTTGATGAGAAACCTCTACCTTGACTATGACCTCTACCCATTCCAGGGTTTCCTTGATCATCCTTTTCATCATCCTTCCCTTTCAGTGTCTTATCAGTTTTGCATTTGGACTTAATTACTTTCTCCCCCTTTTTGGCATCAGCAGGTAATAGAAGAGAGACAAGCAATTCCACTGAGGCTTGGATTTCACTAAGTTGAGATTGCTGAGAAGCTTGATTTTTCAGAATATCATCAATCTGAGCTTGTTGAGTATCTTGAGTCTTCTCAATATAAGCAATCCTGTCAAAGGTAGGTTGGAAGAACTTTTTCTTATCAATCTTTTGAACTTGTTCTTGCTTTATTAGTTCTTCCTGAATCTTGTGAAGCTCTGCATGAGTAGTTGAATGAAGACCTTGTAGATGTTTAGTACTCAATGCAGTGACTCTAAGCTGTGTTTTGAAATCATCAGTATTTAACATCCATCAGCTTTTATCAAGTGCTCAGCCAGATTCTTTGTAGATGGAACACAAGTAATTGAGTTCCATTCCTTAGTCCACTCCTGACCAGCAGGAGTTTCACTCCAAGGCACTGGTGCTTCTCTGATAACAAACTTCTTAACAAGTTCAGATTTAAGAATTGTTTGTTGAGGGGCATGTCCTGAAGGACCTGCTTCATCAGTATCTGCTTGTAGAGCAACATCACCAGTATCTCCAGCATTTGCAGCATCAGAACTTACAGAATCAGTATCTTCTGATAAAATAACAGTGTGAGTAGCAATGGAGGCTTCAGCATCCTCTAATTGCTGATCTGGTTCTAAGTTCTGATCAACAGCCATATCCTGATGCTCACCTATATTCTGATCATCAGCATCTAGATACAGAGAAGGTGTAGTAGATAACTCTGGAGTTTGAACAACATCAGTAACATGTGTTGTTGATGGATTAGTTGCTGTTGGAGCTTCTAAGAGAATTACTTCAGGCACAACCAAGGTCTGGATATCAATATCAGCACTTGTGCCTGGATCATCAGGAGATACAGATTATTGAACAGGAGACACAGATGGTGTATTGGCCTTTTCAGTAACAGCATCCTGAGTTGGAGTTGATGGAGAAGTAGGGACTGGAGCAGATTCCTTTTCTTGTGAGATCAGAGATTCCTGATCCCCTTCCTTAGCTGCTGCTTCTTCATCATCTGAAACTGGCCTTTTTGCCCTCTGTTTCTTGTATCTCTTTGAAGATATGGATTCCTTAGGAGTTTCAGGAACAGTCATTCTTTTAAGCCTCTTGAGAAGCTTAGAGCCCCCAATGCCAGAATCCTTCTGAGAAGTCACTTTCTCAGCTTCTTTAACAACAGGTTCTGAAGAAGGAACCTGTTCCTCACTGTCATACTCATCTCTCAAAGCAATCCTCCTTCTCTTTTGAGGTGTTTGAGGAACAGTCTTTATCCTCTTTGGCTTGGAAGATGAAGGGTTCACAGGAGGTTCTGAGGATGATGGTTGAACTGTCTGTGAAGTGGAGAGATAGGATTTGATATATTGCCTGAGGGTTGGTTGAGTAGAATGAGTGGTATGTTCTGATGGTTGTTGTGATGTTTGGGTGGTGGTGTTTGGTTGGACATCAGAATAAACAGATCTATAGATATCAGGATCAGCATTTACTAAGATCTGTCTTACAGACTGAGGAATCTGTAAAGGTCTAACCACTGGTTTCTTAGTGTCAGCATTTACCAGGTCATTAAAGTATCGTTTTGCAACCTTAAAAGGTGGAGTTAAGGAACTGACTAAGTGAGGTTCATCAGTACAAAAAGTATATATAAGTTGACAGAATCTAGCAAAGTAGACAACATTCCTATCCTCTGTCATCCTATCCCCAATAAAACCTATTATAGCCATTGCAAAATCAAAATGAGTTTGATTTATAATGGCATACCCGATGTGCTGACTCATTATGGGGATGGCATCAAAATTCGAACACTTGTTCCCAAAAGCTTTAGTGATGCAGTCGAAGAAGAAGCTCCATTCCCTTCTAATATGAGCCCGTTTCAACTGCCCAAGCTTGGCCAAACTCTGTTCATACCCCAAACTGGCCATTAACTCCTGAAGAGCTGATTCCTCCGGAATTGAAAAAGTACATC